>NW_022900942.1:30207268-30244761 GCF_012274545.1 Fukomys damarensis | reverse complement strand
CACCGTACAGTTACATTTATCATTCGGATCTTGTACCTTTACATGACAGGTCTTGGTTCTCATTTTTTCCCCATACCCCTGCCCTCCTTTCACCCCTCCTCCCTTCCCTATTTACAAAGACTTTGTTTCCATTTCTTTCCTTTTCTCGTATTTTTTCTTTTGCCTTATTTCCTTTCCCCTACCCTTTCCACTTCCCCTACACATTTAGCCCTTTTCTTCCTACTTCATATTGTCAATTACCAAATCTGAATTTGAAGGAGATTTATTTTCTTTATTAAGGGGATTCCCCATCAGTTGGTGAGTTTGTGTGGAACCTATAAAGTTGGCTATTGTCAAGTAAAGAGATCAGAAACTAGTTATCTAGGGGGCCAGGCATTTAGCTCAGTTGCACTACTCCTGCCTCTCAAGGGCAAGGTCCTAAGTTAGATCCTGAGCGCTATCATTATCAAGTTGGGTATCAGGAAAATCTGTCTCAGCAAAACCTTGTAGGAATTTGCATCAAGAAAAGACTTCATTTAAGAAGTGTGTGAAGTGTGTGTTATAACCAGATGGACTGGGATTGTGGCATGCATTGAATTGTCTCCTTTGAAAGAATGTGACACAATCTTATTTGGAAATAGAGTTTTTGCAGATGTAACTAAGAAGAGGTCATTAGGGTAGGCCTTGGTACAAGATAACTAGTAACCTTATAAAAAGAAGAAAATGCAGGTATGGACCCAGATGCACAGAAAAGCCAGGTAAAGACTCAGACCAGTGGCAGTGAAACCGTTAGTGAAGAGTACCCAAACTGCAACCTAAAACCCACTTATTTATGGCAAAGTGCCAACACCGCAATTCAATCTGGATACTGAGGTTTTAGTTTAGAAAAAAATAACTCATACATTGACATCTTTTGTTCTAAAAGAAAAATAAATAACACCCATGCCATAGGTTTGCTGCCACTGGCATAGACAGACACATAGACACAGCCTTGTGAAGACACAGGTGGAGACGGGAGGAACGCTGGCACAAGTCAAGTGTAAATAAGGTCAAAAGGCGTAATAGGAAGAAAAGGTGCAAAGGGGAAGGGGATCTGAGAGGGGCAGGGGAAAAGAAAGAAGGGAATGGAATTAATATGAGAAAATGAAAAAATAGAAACAAAGTCTTTCTAGATAGGGAGGGGAGGAGGGCTTGAAGGGAGGGCAGGGGAGTGGGGAAAAGTAAGAACCAAGATGGAGTATGTGAAGATGCAAATTTCCAATGATGAACATCATTATATTGTATACCTTTAACATACCAATAAAATTAATTTTTAAAAAAAGAAATACCTGGGGCTATTGAAAGAAGAAGTAAGGACAGCCCAGCTCACACCTTGATTTCAGGCTCCTGGCCTCTGGAAATGTTAACAACACACTTCTGTTGCTTTCTGTTCAGTTTGTGGTACTTTGTTCTGGAAATTTCAAGAAAATAATACATTTTGTTTTTCAGTTCACTGTCTAGGAGCTGTTGGTGCTCCAGACAAGTTCCATAATGTCTCTGGAAGTCAGTGGCTTCATCCGTAAAATGAAAACAAAAACAGTATTTGCCTCATAAATTAGACATAGAAAAGAAATAATAAAATTAGAGCCTACAGTATATCTTTATAAAACCCACCAATGATAATAAATCTCCACTCTTATACCAATAAGGTATTTGAAGCTGATTGTGTGAATAAAACAGGCAATCAGCCTGAATTTTATTGTCTTAAAACAAAAACATTATCTGATTTTTAAATAGTACGAGTAGGTGTATAAGTGTGAAGGCATTTGAAAAACCCAAGATGCCAATAAATATAGATCAAAATGGTCTATAATCAAACTTGTAATTTTAAAGAGGCAGAAGTGGCAGAGAATTTGTTTCCATGAGAGGGTACCTATGCATTACCATGCTTTCGAATTCATGGAAGGGAAAGGCTGCATATTCTACCAGGCATGTCCAACCCATGGTCTGGGGCCCCTTGTCCTTTTCTGTTATATTATAGTAAAAATATTTTAAGGGAAGTTTTCTTATACATTAACTATATACATTATACATTAACTATGTTATATGCATTAACTACATTATATCCATTCTACATTAACTATATTATATATTTTATATGCTGCCCAAAACGATTTGTCTTCATTCATTATGACCTAGGTAAGCCAAAAAAGGTTGGACACCCAGTAGATCCATAGTTAAAGAGAGCCAAGGCCAGACTTTGGGGATGGCCTTGCTCATTGCCCAAGCCTACATTCCATACAAATTGCCTCTCATCTTTATAGCTGGGGCCCCAGGGCTACCTGGGGAAAAGAAGAGGCCCAGCATATTTAGTTATGGGTATTATTAAGAATGGGAAATGATTTACTTTCGATGCAAACCATCCATACTAATGGGATAGCATTAATTTAATTTTAGCAAGTTCTTTTCTGACAGTTGTCAATAAAAGGAATACCCATGTGTGTTTAGCTCCATTCCCTGGTTTGTGTAGGTGCTTTGAAAGGAGAAAAGGATTTATCTTCCTTAAGAAGAAACCAGTATATCTGTCACTGCAAGAAACACCTCCTGAAAAGTTGCTCACTAAATTGCCCTAGAAGATTGTATTTTCTAAATCCATCTCTCAGTGGCAGAGGGACCTAGAGTGCCATCTTACTTACAGGTCACAGGCTAGCATTTGATACTTGGCAACACGCTAATGGATTTTTTTTTTTTAACTAAGGACGTTAAGTGAAAAATTTTAAGTGCTTCCCCAGCTCAACAGTGAAATTATGACTAACCAATCAGGATTTATGGAGTACTTACTTGTGCCTAATCCCAAACTGTAAATGATACGATATATGGATTTTGTGTTTTAAAGAAAAAATATGTATTCAGCACATATTACATTGTGGCTTCATGTTAATCCTTTCTACATGTATCATGTTGTACAATTTTATGAACAAGACGTGAAGTGCATGCTTTATTCCCATTTGTAAAAAAAAAAATGCAATAGATTTGCATTTAAAATTTTCCAGCAGATAATGAAATACTTGAGATAATTAATTTAGAAGAAAAAAAAAAGCACAGTTCTGCAGGTCCCTGACAAAGACTGGGTGGACTCATTGTTTTGGGTCACTGATTAAGGGTGTCAGATGGCAGTGGCAGGAGAGCAAACCCTCTTTGCTCTTGCCAGGAAGCAAAAAGGAAGAGGAAGAGTCCAGGACCCCACAATCGCGTTAAAGAGCTCCCATTGCCTAAAGGACTCCCACTGTGCTTCTCCCTCTTTCCAGGGGCGCCATGCCAGGTCTTTTGCAAATGGATCCTTGGAGGGCGCAAATACCCAAAGCACTGCACTTCTCTAGGGTGCACTGAGTAGCTGATTCTGGATTCTTCCCTGGGTGTGCATGTTTCCAAGCCCCATATTTTTCCATAACTGTAGACTGTCCAGCCTTGTTGCATAAACAAGATTTATTCTGTACGAGAAAAAATATGAAATAAGGTACATCTGAGGATGAAAATACCAAAATCCCTTTATTCAAGAATTAAAAGAAGGCAGAGATTTGGTTAGCTAGAGGAAGTAGTAATTGACAGAACAATGTTTTCTAATATCAGGCAGTAATTAGTCCTTGCCTCTCATATCAGTTGGAAGAAAAATAGTTTTCTTTTAAAATGCTGAGGATGGGCAATTGAGAGAATAGGGCATAGATTGTCTTAGTTACTTTTCTCTTACTGCTTAGACAAAATATCCAACACCCAAAATTAAAGAAGGGAGGGGTTTATTTCTCTAATAGTTCATAAAGGTTTCATTCCATAATCGGCTGGCTCCAACGCAGGGATGGCACATGGCAGAGGGGCACTGCAGAGGAGGAAGAGTTCATGGCACCCACATGGTAGCATAAGCAACAAGGAACCTTAACAGAGCCCTTCTGCTCCTTTTATCTTATTCAGACCACTTAGGGCACACCCTTCATCCTAGTGCCCTCAGGCCTAGCCCCACTGTGAATCAATCACACTCTAGAGTCAACCACTTCCAAAATAGCCTATGATCAATGAGGCTTTGGGGGAACATCTCGACACAAACTATAACACGTCTACATAATTCTTTGCTCTTAGATTCCCAAAAACGTCTGGTCAAAGGGCTATGATCTGGTCATTTCCTGAGATAAAAAGTGGCATCTGTGTTAAAAGTTACGACAAGGACAAGACACAACTCACTGGGGAGAGTCACACATGCTGCTCTTTCTAGGGAAACCCCTAGTGTTACTGTCCAGTCATTTTGTTCATGCCCACATTCATTTAATCATTTATTCATTTGCTCACTCGAATTTTTTTTTTACTCAAACATTTCAGAAATATCAATTTTAACCTGTTGTCATTATTTTGTTTATTGAGGGATATTTCAAAAATTTATGCCTTTTCTGGAAAGTTCTATTGCCACATTGTCTAAAATGTTGACTCTATATCTACTGTCAGCAAAGCTGCTATTCGACTGTGATATGATTTTCCAAATATGGAATCCAAGCTCAGAGGTTTATAATGAAGAAATCCTCACTCCTTTTTTATTATTAGCATTTATTTCCCTTTGACGACCTGTGACCCTAAGAAAAAGGCCCCTGACAATTCACTAAAATGGTACCATTCAAATCTATAAAAACTGCATAGTCGACAGATTTAATTTTTTAAAAAGTACTCCACAGCAAAGAACGGAGTTAGAAAGCTTAAAGATTTACTTCCTAAGATTTGCTTATTTTCATCATTATTCATTTAATCACAGGGACCATGTAAAATTTTAATTTTTTGTGACCAAACCTAGCAACTAAGCTGAGAATTGCAACAGACATAACTCAGAACTGCATAGAGCATTAGAGTGGTGGGGCGGGGGGCAGCTATTGCAAAAGCAATTTCAGCTCACCCCCCCATCTTATGTAATCATTAATAGATTCCTATAAATCACAAGGCAGGACTTGCTCCTATTTTTAGATGAGATCATTAAAAAAAAATTTTAAAAAAACTATATCACTTATCAGTTCATTCATGCATTCAGCCAACAGATATTTCTTCAGCCCTTCTTATGTGCTAGGGATTCCTTTAGGCATAGTAAAGGGAGCAGGGGTAAAACTGTCTTGGAATGCATATTCTGATGGTGGTCAGAAAATGTGTGGAAATAAACACAATCAACAATGTACAAGCAAGTCACATAGCCTTTCATATAGTGGTGCAAAGAAAAATGAAGAGGGAGAGATTAGAAAGGACCAACGATTGGTAAAGAAAGGATATTCAAGGAAAGCTTCACAGGAAAGATGACTTTTACTCTAGTATCTAAAAGCAGCCATGAAGGTATTGGACCCGCAGAGACCAAAGGGAAGAGGATATAAGGAGAATGACAAGCAAGAGAGTAACACAAGCCGGAGAAGAGAGCATTCTTAAAGGGTTCAGGGAAGCACAACAAGCCCAGTGTGGCTGGAACAGAGTGAACAAGAAATTATGTCCTGGGACCCTCTAGCCCTCTGGAAAGATAAGGCTTTCCTTGGAATGAGATGTAGTCTGTGGGCTAGCATTGCCAGGTTTCACAAATAAATACACAGGTAACTAATAATACTTGAATTTCAAATAACAATGTTGTAAGAAAAATAATTCCCTCCCTGAGATGTCCAAGTCCAAATCCCCAGAAGCTATTCCCTTATATGGAATACATCATAGTATATGCCAACAAGGGCCCTGCAGATGAGATTGTGTTAAAAGTCTAGACAGTATTATCCTAGGTCATCTAGGATAAGTCCAATATCATGACAAGTATCCTTTAAAAATTTAAGAGACAATCAGAAGAGTTGGAGGAGGAGAGATGTTGGTTAGAGGAGAGGTTGGGGAGATTGGCTCACTACCCTTGACGGGGAAAGAAGGTGTCAGAAGTCAAGGAATTCAATCCACCTCTATAAACTGGGAAAGGCAAGAAACGAGAAATTGAAAATCTCCAAGAACCTCCAGAAGTGCAATTTTGCCAATATTTTTGTTTTAGCTTAGCGAGATCAATTTTAGACTCAGGTCTTCAGAACCACAGCAAAAGCTTGTGGCTTTTTTTTTTTTAAGATACTAAATTTGTTGAAATTTGTTGCATCAACAAAAGGAAAGCAGTAAAAACAACTCTTTGTTAATGTAAACATGCAATTTTTGAGAGATATTTATGCTAAAAACAAGTGTTGACTACCTGAAACTTAGGTATGCACTCCCTTTGATATCTACTGAGACACTCTGAGTTTCCTTGGGAAAGATCACTTTGGCTGCTGTGTGGCAGCCAAGGTGGGCAGGCATGGAGGGATGGAGGGAGACCTATCAGGAGACCACCACGGTCACCCACATGGAAAATAAGGGCATCTCGTGTTGGGGTGGAAGTCACAGAGGAGATGGAAAGCTGCAGACTCCTCTCTAGCTCACCGGATGGGCTCTGCTGATAACCACAATGAGAGAAGAGCTTTCACACTGTCATCTCCATTTTTCCCCTGCAGCCGTCTATTTACTAGTAAGCACAACTCAGCCTTGCAATTGAACCACATGACTCCTTTTACTGAGGCCAGAAAGAGGAAAGGAATTCTGGACTCAGAAAGCAAAACTGACAGATGGCACTTCCATGTGTACAACGAGTGACCTCTTCTTAGCTTTAATACTTTTCTCCGGTTTTTTGTTTGTTTTTGTTTTTTCCTTCTAGAAGATCTGTCAACCGGTGTACAACTCATGACCCAGTCAAGGTATTTGTACAAGTGCGGTAATGTGATAAAGTGTGAGAGTCCAGCCCAAAGCAGACACTCTCTGATCATACAAGTTGTTCTTATCTGTCAGGTCAGCAACAAAGGGACATTTTGCAAGGTACCAGATGCTTGGATACCAAGAAAAGGATAGGTATCTTCTTTCCCTTTAGGGGCCAGTATTTAAATGTGGAGAACAACCACCAGATGTGGTGGTGCACACCTGTAATCCCGGCACTCAGGAGACTGAGGCAGGAGGATTGCTGTGAGTTCGAGACTAGCCTGGGCTACATAGTGAGTTCCAGTTCAGTCTCAACTACATAGTGAGACCCTTTCTCAAAAGACCATAAATAAATAAATAAATAAATGTAGAGAACGGAATTACCAGTGGAATGCAATCATTGGAAATGTGTGCAGGCAAACACAGTAATTCCATCTTTTGGAAATGGGAAGTGAATTTAAGAGAGATCAGTGTGGTGTGGGAATACAGGAGAGAGTTTGGAAATAAGGATAAGATGGCTTGCTTTCTGGACCCAGGTGGTACCCTTCAGATATTCTTCCAAAGACCCTACATAGGCTGTCTCCTGGGATGTGAGCCATCAAAGTAGCTGAATCTTCCTTTGTATCTCTGCCTGGGAGAAGTGTGTGAAATAAGTCAGTGATCTCTGGGAAGTCTCACACATGCACTGGTCTTTCCTGGGGTGTTCTTGACAGTATCGGTTCACAAATAACACTCCCACGGGTCACACAACAAACCCGGTCACAAGTCATGAATTTGTGCTTTCTGACACAACCCTGATGCTAACAGTTTAATTTCTAACAGTTTACCTAAAATCCTGGGAAAAGGACCAACTGATCACAGCACTTAACTGCATACTAAGTAAAAGTCCTCTCCTCCAGGTCTGTGCAGTATCACTCATTGGCATCCTTCGCTTACTTTATTGATTTACTTTCACAAAATGTGGATCCTGCCTATGCCAGGGGCTGCGACATGGGGGAGTTTCCTGTACTTTAAAATGATCAAGACTAAGCCAGTGGAGAGCAGAAATTAGGACCTCACAAGCATCCATGTCAGTCTGCCTTCTCTTTTCTTCTTCATTCCTTCTCTCCTCCTGTGAAACCATCAAATATGGAGCAAGTGGAGAAACAAATTCTTACCAACCTAACTGGTTTACCTAAAGAAGTACAATCACGACTCTCCTTTGGTCGGCTCCTGCTCTAGCCATCTTGTAAGTCACGAAGTAATGTTTTAGGCCAGTGCCTGATGGCTTCCAATGCTTCATTTCCGGATGCCTTCAAAGCCTTGCACCTGTGTTGTGTCCACACAGGAGGTTTGCATTAACAGCAGCCTTACAGAGGATGGGCTGACCTCCCAGGTGTTTTAAATGAAGTTTGAAGTTACAAAGTTTTAAATCATAACACATTGTATTTCCCTCTAAATGGCCATGTGAAAATGCTCAGTGAAAAACAACAGTTTCATCGGGTTTTTTTTGTTTGTTTATTTGTTTCTAAAGGTAATAAGGGATAAGGTCCAATCACATGATATTGGACATTTAAAAAAAACACCTAAGAAACTCATTTCCTAGGAATTCTTAAAGACTGATTTATTTATTTTTTAAAAGATATAGAAATCCAAGAGAGTTTTCTTGGATGTGCAGGAGAAATAAAACACTCAAATATTAATAGATATTTATTATTATAAAGCCCTAAAATTATGAAATATAGCCCAAAATTATGAAGTTAGCTTTTATAAAAATCACTGTTACACATAAAGACTAGAAAACACAAAACCATGAAATCCTCCTGTACTAAGGACCACACAGTTTGATATACTGTATTCTTCTGTCCTGTTTCTTCTTGTTTGTTTGTTTGTTTGTTTGTTTTCCAACATTTATTGAACTTCTTATGTGGTAGGTATTGAGGATTCAAAAAATCAATGAAAAGTTTCCCTACTTTTGTGGGATGTACAGTAAAGATTACAGTTGCCTCTTACCACAAGAAAGCTGAAAAACTCTCTGAAACCTCATCTTAGTTCTAAATGTTCCAGATGGGAAAATCAAAGCTGAGAAAATTCAAGACAGTTATGCAAGGATAGGTCCAAAGCTTTAGTCTCTCACATTCCACTCGTGGATTTTTCAAGAAAGCCTAATTGTCTTTTCTAGAAAGCACTATCGTGTCACCAAAGATATAGGCTGGTAAAGTGGAGAGAGAACAAACAAATGTGGGCCTCTGTCCACCCAGTTCAGCCACTGACCAGTTGGGATGGTCACTTGCTCAGTATTTCTTTTTTAATAGCAACACTGCCTTAGAAGATTTCTGGATATACTCAGCTGGGCCTTTACCCCTGGAAATGCTGACTTAGTAGGTCCACATTAAGGCCCAGACCCTTAGTGGATGTTAATCTTAGGAAACTTCCAGAAACACTAAACCAGATGAGCTCTACTCTTTCAAATGTAAAAATATTTCAAAATTTAAAAAAAATCAAAGAAGTGGCAAGATGAATGTCTATGTATATTGACTCTTGCTTCTAAAGGATGAAAGCTTTCACTAAGCTCTGTGTCTATGATCAGTACTTTTTGCTTGCTGATCTGATCAGCTTCTTCTGGTCTCCCAAGGAAGACTATCCAGTCACATAGAAAAAATGCATAGACAGTTCTGGCTACCTGAAATTAAGAGTATAAATGAGCATGTGGAAAGGCCATTATTTATACACGTTAAGTATTCTTATTTCAAAATCTAAAATGCCATAAAATCTGAAACTCTTTGAGCATCAAAAATGCCACAAGTAGAAAATCTCACAACTGACCTCATGTGACAAGTCGCAGTCAAAACACAAAAATTGTAAAAAATTGTAAAAAATTGCCACTGGGCTATCTGTATAAGATGTATATGGGACATGAATTAATTTACATTTTTGATTTGGGTTTCATCTCCAAGATATCTCCTTATATGTATGTTAATATTCTAAAATCTGAAAAAGTAATCTAAAATATTTCTGATCCTAAGCATTTTGGAAAAGGGATACTCAACCTGTATGTTTATATCTCAATAGAGAAACAAATAGATATCATCACCAAAATTTCACCAGACATACTAAATAGGTTGTAGAGGTTGGTGTTATGTTGTTGTTAAACCTAGAAAATCAAAAGCTGTTCTATTTTGTTTTTTTTTCCTCAATTGTTTCTCAGGTAAATTGTAGTGTTTTCATACTTTCCTTTGATAGGCCAAATGTTCCTAACAAGAATGAATAGAAGCCTTTAGTTAAAACCACATATCAGGGCTGGGGATTTAGCTCAGTGGTGCTGCTGCCTGCCTCGCAAGCACAGGTCCCAAGTTTGATTCCCGGTATCAAAAAAACAAACAAACAAACAAACAAAAAACCAAAACATATCATTGGATTAAAATCAGAAATGTCAACACAGTCACAAATCTGTGAACACATCCAGTTCTCATGCTTTTGACTAAATAGTTCTGATTTTGCCATTGTAGAAATCACAGATGGAGGGTTTTATGGTGCACTGTGGTGCCTCCGTTTAAACTCCATGAAAAGTCTAGAACTATGGACAAACCCAGATGGGGTACATTGATGATGATATTGTTGTAAGAGAATGAGAAATTTTTGTTTTATTTTAACTTCCCATCCATTTCTTTGGGGTTCAGAATTAAAGATATTTATTTCTTTTTCTTTTTTATTTATTTATTTTTTTATTTATTGAAGTCGGGTCCTTGCGCTTGCAAGGCAGGCCACAGAACTGCTGAGCTAAATCCCCTGCCCAGTGTGTTTTTCTTTTTTTTTTTAATTTTATTTATTTCTGATATAAATAAAGAACTATTGACATCATTCCAGAAATGTGTGATCTATAATGACCAAGCCAGGCAAGATGGAATAGACAAGGAAATCAGAGACCCAATAATTTAAGGGAAACCAAATTCCCAATGTCTGAATGTACGTGTGTGTACTGAGTTCTTCTGAGTTTCTTCATCTAGTTTGCAGGGGTTTGATTATTCATTCTCCCTCCTGATAATCACTAACCTCCTCCCCTGAACTAAGCACAATGTTAGATGAGGTAAAGATCCCAAGAAGATGGAGAAGGAGGTAGTTCCTGATCGTTAAGAGGTACATACTATGCATCCCTTCCACTTTCTCAACTGTAAAGTGCACCTGGGAGAAAGCACATTGGGGAGAGAAGCAGAAGGAGCAGAAGGTGGGAAACAGCTCTACTCCCAAGGTGGGCCCTCACCGAGGAAAGTGGCCTTCAGTGTCATTCTCCATATAAGCCATGAAATCTCCCTTTCAACCAAGCATAGTTGATTCTGAATGTACTACAGAGAATTTTTTTTCTTAATAATAGTTTAAAGGTCCCAAAGGTGTTGGAAGATGTAGTTAATCTCAGTCACTTTCTTGGGATTACTTAACACTGTCTTTGTACTTAGGCAAACTGAGATGAGACCTCAAGGATGTTAGAAATAGGCTGTTTCTTTGTTTTGTTTACTTCCTTCCTTCTTTCTTTTCTTCCTTCCCTCCTCCCACCCTTCCTTTCTTCCTTTCTCCTCCTTCCTGCCATTCTTCCTTTCCTTCTACCTTTCTTTCTGCCTTCCTTTTTAATTTCTCTTTTGACAGGAAAAGCATGATGAGCAAATTATGCTTTTTTTCACTCTCTCCCTGGTTCTGTTCTGAGGGAGGTTTTCTGGGCCCTTGTTCTGCAGTTACAATTATTGCCCTCCAACTCCCTTGTTAGTCTCATGATGGGTAACAATGCTGAGATGAAACAAGGCTTCAGGAGCTGATTTTAGAATTTAAACTCCAAGCAGAAGTAGTGGATTTAAAATTCTGAGCCCAGCACAAACCTCTTCATTTTCAAGTTCATTTACCCTTGGCAACATGCAACCTCCTGTTACTAAGGGGGGGAAAAGCTTTAAAAGGCTCATTTAAAAGGCTGAAGAGCCTTTTGGGATCTCCGCAAGCTCTTTAAAAAACATATTTTGATGATATAAGTGTAAACAAATCAAAAGCATATGGATTGAATTTCCCTTAAATTACACAGGATTTTTTAAAATGATGGGAGGGTGGAAATGTGTTTGGAAAAATATGTTTTTGGTTTTACTGACTCAGAAACATATGAATGAGCTGAATCTTTTGACAGACCCAAAATGATGGCAGGTTTGTCCCTCAGCTGTCTATGGGGTTCTGTCATCTTTCTTGAGACTTCTCTGATTTTTACCCAAGGGTTAGTGATTTCTGTTAGTGCAGCCTCACAGAGAGGGGACAAGCAAAGCCAGCCATTGTGAGTTCTGTCTTTCCCTGGAGGCAAAGAGCCCTATTTCATGCACTTTGGCAATGTGGACTCCTTCTGGGCCAGTCAAAGGGATTTGTGTTCATTTTATAGAATATACATCCATTCATGGTTTTACAATCTGGAGCAGGTGCCAAGATCAGTGTATGGGCTGGCTTTCTGCAGAGACCCAGCCAGATGTCACTCCAAAGCCTTTGTCCCCTGCTTATCCAGTCCTCCAGAGAGTATTGTTATCATCATTACTTTCTTTATCTTCCAACACCAATACACAAAGTGCAGGGGAAATTGGGGTCAACAACCTGGTCTACTGACTCTGAAGGGTTGCCAATGCCAGGATTTCTGAATCAGGGAACAAGGTCCAAGAATAAGCAGGCAGACTAAAGAGTGGCTGTGTCCTCATAAACACTGAGGTCTTATCTACAAAGCAAAGTGCAATGGCCTCTCATTTAGATGTATCTTGCCAATCTTACAAGAAAACCTTTAAAACTCTGTACTTGCAGTTTCCATTGTCACAGCCACATGATCACATAGGCCAAGAACTGGAGGAATTCCAGCAAAAGCCTATAAGATTCTGGAAGTTTGAAGGTGGGCCTTGAGGACACGAATCCTCTGAAGACCCTTTCAACCATTCAGTCTTGGCCAAGTGAGCCATTAGAATACTGGGAGTCAAAAAAGACGTGTGTGCTTCTATCTTCACAAAACTATCTGGGAAAAATTGGTTGGTGCTCGGAAGAATGTTCCATTTGAAAGTTTCACTTAAAAATGTGCAGTCATATGAGAGCTTGGCTCCCCTGAGATGAAAAGAAACTGTAACATTTTCCTTTTTGAGGAACAACTACAAATATACTCAATGCTTCTCTTTCAAAACACATCCAAATAGAGAAGTTAGCAATAACCACCATCACTTTTCTTTCTTTCTTTCTTTCTTTCTTTCTTTCTTTCTTTCTTTCTTTCTTTCTTTCTTTCTCTTTCTTTCTTTCTTTCTTTCTTTCTTTCTTTCTTTCTTTCTTTCTTATTTTCTTTCTTTCTTTCTTATTTTCTTTCTTCCTTCCTTTCTTCCTTATTCAGAAAACTGAAACTGATACAAGAAAGTTCTTTGGAAAAACAAATGTCTTTAGTAAAAATAGCTGCTACCTGCATTGTGCCTCTTCTCCAGCAGATTCTGTCCCCTTGCCATAATGGTGAATGCCTAACCAGTCCATAATTTTAACAGCACAACTTGCATTGCCTAGGCAGCTGTCTGCCACACCATGCTTTTATGAAATCCATCCACAGCATTTGACTCAATTACCTCCTGCAGCTGCAAATTCCACAGGTCGACCACACTCTGCATGGAAAAGCATTTCTTTGTATTCGTTCCAAATTTATTAGCCATTTGAATCATTCCATTTTGTGACTTGTATATTTTTAAGTGTTCATATATCACCATTTGGGGCCTGAGTTCCATTGGCTTACATTTTACATGCAGCTCACAATATTAGAGTACGGTCTTCAAAGGATCCATATAAAACCAGACCTGGCGTGTTGACTTCTGCTTTATTCTAAGTTCTCCAGCCACAGACACCCTCACAGACTCACAAACTCATGATCACAAGCATACAAGTTCACAGCACTTGAGGGACCAGGGATGGAACAGTTCAGAGCTCCCTCAATGCCAGAAGCAGAAGTAGGGTCCCTAATTGATACACCGGAACCTTTCAGGTGCAGATGAGACTACTCTCACAAATGACTGCAGCCATTCTACTTTAAATCATCTCTACATTAATTGTCATACCAAACATAATGTAAATGCTATGTAAATAGAATGCTATGCTGTATTGTTTAGGGAATAATGACAGAAAAACGAAGCATGTACATGTTCTATACAGATGCATCCCCCCCCCAAGTTTGCACTCTGTGGTTAGTTGAATGAATCCACAAATGAGGAAATTATGGACATAGAGGGCTGACAAGCATCAAGTCTGCAAATGGGGCATTCTGACAAGTCCAGTGGCCTTTCGCCTACCAGAGGAGACTCTGTGTAAGAAAATTACGGCAAGATTCATAAATAGATAAGTCTCCCTGGGCCAATGGGAATAGCATTCACGGCTCCATGGTAATGTGGAACCGCGCTTTTCTTCTGAGGAGAAGCCTCCACTATCTTAGAAATAGGCCTCAAAACTCATCCATGTGCTTGTAGCATCTTCATTTGGCTTGAAAAGTGACATTCTTGGCCATTTTTACGTTTTTCCCTCCCTGTCATCAGGTCCCACTTCCTCCACAACCTCCATCTTGTCTCGACTTGGCTCAGGCTGTGTGACTGCGGGTGGCTCCTGCACTTCCTTACCACAATTCCTCCTTCTGTTAACTGGGTACCTGAGATGTTCTCCAAGATTCCACACATACTGGAGTATGTTCTGGATTCCCAGTAAGAGCTTTGCAACTCCCACTTTGTCACTTCCAAACTGTGACCACAGCAAGTTCTTTAAGCACTCAGAGCCACACTTCTCAGTGCCATCAAAGTGGGAAGATGCCCAACTCACACCACTTGCATATCAGTGATGAGATGATGATGGACCCAATGTGTCTTGCCCAGGATGGATGGATGGACAGATGGATGAATGAATGGATGGATGGATAGGTGATAGACAGATAGATGGATAGAAAAATAGATAATGTTGGCCTTTTGCAAGTTAAAGCTAAAGATACAATTACATTCAACTGTTTTTGAAGGTGTAGTATAACTTAATCAGCAGCCCTGTTTGAAAACCAGGTTGAGCAAAGACAATGTCCAAAACTTGAGCCTACATCTTAAAATTATTCTCAATTAACAAATGAACCAAGATTAACTTTCCATGCCATATAGGAAAACAGGTCTGCTTGATTAACAGAAAAGAGTGTTTTCTGCCAAGACCCCTCCCTCCCACCAAAGATGAAAATGCCAGTTGGAAGTGAACTTAATAAAGACATGTTAAATTGGGCACATCTGCTTCCATTCCATGTCGAGAAATCACAGTCCACACTTGCATTCAGCAACTTATTCTATTTCTAAAAGTTTCTTTGCTGTCACGTACAGGCTATGTTTAGGATTTAGTGTTTCAAGATGGTTTTACTGTATAGGGAAATAAAAACAACTGTGGGACTGAGAGAGTCTATTGATCTTTAGCATCTAGAGGACTGGAATTTCCTCTGCAATTTTGAATAATACAAATATTTTAAGAACAATTTTTTTAAATTCTGAATTAGAATAGTGTTTTATGAACATTAACCAAAAACCTGTTGTGAGGAATTCAGAAAAACTTGAAATGTTCCCAAACAGAATAAAGTCAGAAGATATACACTAAAAATTTCTTAAGCCCTTGTTTTTAATTTAATACTGATGCAAGTGGCCCAAGCGGCTTTGGCAAGTCATGTAACCACACTCAGATTCAGAGTGATTATCAGCAATAAGAGACATTTTGGGTTCTATTCATGCCACCCAGCCTAGTGTTAACATTCTATTCTCTGTAACCTGTTATTCACAAGGCAACCAAAGCTTTGCAACTTCATTTTCCTGACCATTAAAAAAATCTAATAATTCAACATATTCATTAAAGCATCAGTGTTGAATCTGTTAACATACACAAAGTTTGAGTATGTGATATTTAAGTGTCTCAAGAAACAAGTCCAGGAAGTTTCAGCCTTGAAATTAAAATTTGGATACCAACTTTGACCCAGTATGCATTAAAGTAGGCCAAAGAAAAATGCCTGCCTGATTGGTCTCAAAATGATGCAATTTGAGGCACATCTGAAATTGTTTTCAAGCTTCTATCAGCTACAGGTAAGCCTAGCACTGAAACTGCCCCTTTAGTAGCTGTATCAGCTTGGACAGAACCTTAAGTTCTCTACACAAACTTTTTTTCAAAAAGGCTATTGAGATATAATTTGAATACCAAGCAATTCATCAATTTAAAGTTCAAATTCAATGTTTCTTATTATAGTCACAAGGTTGTGCAACCATCACCATAATCAGTTTTAGAATATTTTTGTTCCTCCTCAAAGAAAGCCTGTACATTGAGCTGTCACTCACCATTTCCATAATTCCCCCTTTCCAGCCCCCAGCACCACTAATCTGCTTTCTATATCAGTAGATTGCACTATTCTAGACATTCTATATCAATGGAGTCATGCAATCCATGTTTTTTTCAAAATTAGATTCTTTCACTGGGTATAATGTTTTTAAGGTTTACTGTGTTGTCACATGCATCAGGACTTCATTCCCTCTTATGGCCAAATTTCCATTCTATGATTTTACCATGTTTTACTTATCCATATTCATCAGTTGATGGACACTTGAGCTGTGTCTACTTTGGTGCTCTTATGAACAATGCTGCAATGAACATCTGTGTATATGTCTGTATGTCTATTTTTGTATCTAGAAAATTCTATTACTTTCTTCACATGGCTATTTTTATTATTAATTGATTTATGTAAAAACACTTGACAAATAATTGAAAGACAGCTATCATCTTCTACACCGTCACCTGCATCTCTAGACTGCTGATGATTCCACATCTGTACCAGGTATTCAGAACTACACAGTGTCTGAACTGTGCCTTCACTTTACATTCAGCACACAATAAACTTCCAATCCTTTTATTATCTAGGGTATATCTTGAATCCATACTTAATTCTGTTTCTTCATGTCTGTCTCTTAAATCCAAAGCCTTATTTCTTCTTACTAAATACTGTCCTCGCCATTATCAAGCTACTCCGCCCCAAGCTCTATTCCCTGTTGTACCACACAATTGAAAATTGTTTTAAAAACTGCAGCGGCTCTCCACAAACTAAAAGATTCATTGTCCCACATCCTTTTTCAGGCATAAAATGTGCAAGCCACAAACTTGGATAAGAAAAGCTATAAATTTGATGATTTTTCTATAAATGTAAATTATCTAAATTATCTATTTAGCTTTTTAAATTATCTATTTATCCTATTAGCAAAATGTTAAATCAGTTATATCCAGGTAAATTCAAATGCCCATTGTCCCAGGTGCAAGATATTAAATAATTAAAGTGCAAGATATTAGATAATTTCATTAATAAATAATTCACCAAATATCTTCTAGCAGATAAGACTTCCTGAATAATGATGATAATTCAATTAGTTACAAGAGCCAACAGAGTCAAGTATTCTTAATACCATCTATCATTTGGTATCAATATACTTTTTAATGTCATAAACTGAAGGCTTGTATTCCTTCAGGTGCTATTTTCTCTAGCATCCAGCTCTTTAAATTAGGAGCCTTGGCTCTTAAGGTTATTGTCTCCTCTGTGAGACTTCAGCACACTTTTAGGAATGGCTACTTCTCAGTGTGCTTGATTCCAAAGCCTGTGCCCCTAACCACCTTGGTGTGCTGTCTCTAGAGTTCTAAGGAGCACCAAGGGTTCTGACACAAGAGCAAACCCTTTCAGATGTTCCAGAGCCCATTTGGAGCAAAGGGAAAGCAGCAGGGAACTCTTAGCTAGGGCTGCTCCTCCGGGCTGGCCAGGCTATCAGATTTGAAGAGCATTTTCTAGTCTTGGACTTGGCCTTCCTAGTGTTAAGAGCAGCCCTGGGGAAGCTCAGCAAGGGATGCACAGTAGACCATTATTTCTTACAATACTCCAGCTAGAGCTCTTCCTCTGCTCCTGCCTCTAAGGACTGGACAAAAGCTTAGGAAGCCACACCCTGACTGTTAAGGCAGGGCAGTGAATTCAAAGAGGTGTGTGGTGTACATTTTCAGGAAAGATATGCGGCCAGCCAATGGACAGAAAAGAAATGTTGTTGCAATTTGAAAGAAAATAAGAAACTATCACAGTAAAACCTGAGCATTCTCACTGATGCAAAGTAGAATCCTAGTTCCGTCTCTTCTGAAGAAAGAATGAAAAATGAGTAGAAAGTAAAAGGACAGAGTAATTAATTCTATAAAGAGGCAATAAGAAATATATGGGTTTTTTTTTTAGAAAGAAACTGGTCATTCTATGCTATGAATTCCCTTTATTCAAGCATAGAATGAATAGAACAAGAGTCATTTTGGGTGAAATGACCTATAATCATCATTCATGTGAATTCAGAAACCCAAGCGTCTGGTGAAGTTGAGTTTCTGAATATGCTTTTATCTTAAAACAAGATGCGTCTGAACTGATTGGAATGAACAGAGGAAGGATTTAGAAATATTTATCTTTTTCTCTGTATCCTTCTATCTTGTAACAATTGAAAGGATGAGTTCATCTGGCAAGAAGTGCTGCTCAGATTTAAATTTGGTTCATTCAAAGAGACAGCAAAATATTTCTCCTGAGTTAGAGAAAAATGAGGCATAAAGATGGTATACTTTACATATTTATCTAGAAAAGACACAGTATTCATGTGTGCATGTGCAAAAACGTGTGTGTGTGTGTGTGTGTGTGTGTGTGTGTTTTCTTGAATGTGGGCAATGTAGGGCCATTTTTCCATTTTTCTGCTATAAAAGGAAATTTATCTTGCAGGATTGTTTCATTGGTTATATCCATTGAAAGACTTAAGGGTAACTTTTTATCCGTGCTATCTCATGATAAATCCTCTGAAATTCCCTGCTGAAACAAGTCCCATTGATAGCAGATCAACTGGTTCTACCTTCTTAAGTTTTATTATGATTAATCTCCCATTCATGTTAAGGATCTTTCAACTGTTTTATTCCTTCTGATGCTGGAATTCCTTATCATCTTAATATACTTATGGTATCTCTAATCTGTCCTTTCTATCTGCAAGCTGATCATTGTCTACATGGTTTCAAAAGCTGCTTTCCCTCTCTAGCAGCTCACTGTTTTTTCAAAGTGCCCTTGGAAAATTTGCTTAGACCCAACATTGTGGGTGCTTAATCTTTGATTTCTGTAGGTTCCTGGTTGAAGAAATTATTTTATTGGTTAGGGTTTGTGGGGAGGAATTTCAGCTTTTAGGTCTTTTTTACCATTTAATATGTTCATTCCTGCATTGTATTTAATTGTTGTTTTCTTAAAGGACCACATTTCTCCCAGTTAATTTCTAATGACCCATTTTCAGGGGCATCTGCACTACAGAGGCAGCAGCTGATTTTGATTATGCCTGAATTTTCTCAGCAGGAACCTCCACTGACCTAAGCATCCCTTTCACAACACTGTTCCAGGCCCAACAACAAGCCAGTGACCATCCAGGCCCTCAACCCCCTTGGCTTAATGATCTGCTACTTCTAATTACTTTTAAATTATTTTAATTGCTTGAAGCCATTAAAAACACACACTCGACATTTGTGCATTTTGAAAGAATTGCCAGAGTCTCCTCAGCCCAACATTTCCACTGACACAATATGACTTAGAAGGAACATCAAAGGATTGCAAACGAGACCACTGAAAGAATTCTTACTTCTCCACCCATCATGCTCAACAATGTCTAAAAACAATGTGATTTCCAGAGGGAGTTGGCTAGCCATAAACCCTGTGAACTCTGGTGAAGCTGCCTAGCACAGAATCGAAGGAATTGCAGGTTTCCTACTTTCAGGGAAGAAAAACATGGAGCCCCATTACTAAGACGTTGCTCTCACGTTGTATTAGAGAAGGAAACAACAGAGTCATGGTCCAAAATCTACACTTAAAATATTGGGTTCACAGTATGTTTAAGGCTTTGAAGAAACTCAAACATTTGGAGGTGGGTGAAATTCTAGTATAATTAGATTAAGAATGATTCAGAACTTTAGGTAATATAATAGTATACAAAGCACAAAAACAGCTTCTAGCAGATTCCAAATCCTCATAGATATTGTAACACATTGCTGAATATAGAAAGTTAAGAGAAGCCATATTATGTCCCAAGAGTTTAGCTTAATATTTGGCAATAAGAAGTGATTAAAAAGTAAATGATCAGATGAGCTAAAATGTCCTGATTTTGAATTGAAAATAAATCTATCCATAAATGTACCTACATATACATTTTTAATTCTTCTCTTCTTCTTTTTGGTGTAACATGTCCCTAATCCAAAATTTAGCTCTCTACCAATAACCTTATTCATTTCTACCAAGTCAGATACCTTCTTTTAAGAACTCATCTGCTTCTCCAGTCTAGATGTCCCCCCAAAGTCACCTGTGGGCATATGTGGGGCTTTTTCAGAGGAGGCTAGATCTGGAGTGTGTGGTACTAAGACTGATTCATGGTGCATTGTAAGACCAAGGGCACTAGGATTAAGGGTGTTAATACTATGTGCCCTAAGTATCCTGGATATGATATAAAAATATCACCTTATATCATAAGGTGTTATCACCCCTTGCTTGCTTTGCTACCTTCTGCCTGCCATGAACTGTTTCTCCTCCATGATATTTGTCTGCCAAGCCACTCTGCCTTGGAGCCAGCTGACTATGGACCGAAACTTCTACAAACTGTGAGCTAAATAAACCTTTCGTGCTATAACTTTTGGTGCCAGGTATTTTGTCTCAGCAATAAGATAAAAGTAACTAAAATACTCCTTGTTTTCTCTCACTGCCACTGCTTAGTTTGAGGCTTCATCATCTATTTCAGTTCTCTCCTACTTGAATGGCAACTCTGAGAATGTAACCAGGATCCAGTTTCTATGTCTTTCTCAGTCCTGCTTCTTTGATGTTGGATTCATTCATGGCAAGCTCTTCCCTTATAGTAGCAAAGTAGCCAACAGCTGATTTCTGGGCTGCTGCCTTCCTTGCTCCATCTAGTAGGAAAAAGAAAGCATTTCTTCTGATGTCTCCTGACAAATACAGAAAAGCTTTGTTTTCACAAGTGTTCCAGCAAATGCTTCCCCTTGTCTCTATCTCTGTTCTACCAATCCCTGAACCAATAACTATGTCCAAGTTTATTGGTTTGTTCCAATCAGGATCCACTCCTACAGCCAGGGGTAGGGACAACTGCAATGAAATTTAAAGGCAAAGAAGAATTACCCAAGGGAAGAAAAAGGGTATGATGTTGGGAAGAAGAGGAGGAAAGCTTGGGAAGCGACCATAATTATCTAATACTGGAGATAATAGCTAGGGTCAACTACAGAGTCCCAGACCTGAAATTATTTCAGACAGAAAGGGAAAGAACCCAAAACTTATAGCCAGAGAAGTTAGTAGAGGTAGAAATAGAAGTCAGAGTCTGTAAGGCACAGCACGAAACAACTAATGCTCATAAAATTCCATTTAAGCAATAGTTATCTAAGGTGGTTAATCACTAGAATTACCTGGGGGCCTTTTAAAATTTAATACAGATTTCTTGTATCTATCCTCAGAGACATCAACCCAGTCACTCTAATGTTCCTGCAATGTAGCATTGCTGTGTGGAAGACAGGCTAAGCTGAAGCAATGAGGGAGCCGTGCAAGGATTCTAAGGATAAACATCAGCCTATTGTACCACCTACCCTCTGAGAGCAGTGTGAGAGGCAGGCAGGTTCTCACCTTTCTCTGCCGTGGGAAGATCACAGTAGAAAGTCATCAAACAAGTTTCAGATAGTCACACACAGTGGTCTGGTGACTAGGTAAAGTCTAGAAAGATTGACCCTTATTTCCCAGGCATGCTGGTTTGACAGCTTGGTTAAAAATGGATGAATGCAGAGCGCTTCAAAGCCATCTAATGTGTCCCAGCTACTCAGCAGACTGAGGCAGGAAGATTGTACATCAAGGTCAGTCTAGCCAACTTAGTGAGACCTTGTTTTAAAATTTAAAAAAATAAAAAGCCCTAAGGATGTAGCTCAGCACTCCCTGGGGTTCAAGCCCCACTACAGAAGGAAAAAAAATATTAACTATAATTTACCAAATGTATTTGCATTTTAGGTTTTATATGTAAAAATTGTATTAAAACAATCATTTTACAATTGTAGATAAACATTTAATAAAATAATTTGGTCCTTATTTTTCCCTTAAAGGACTCTGTATTGTACTAAAAATATTTTTTGAGTCCACAAGTTGTTTTTATTTTATTTTTTAAATTGAGTTTATTAGTACATTCTAGGTATACAGTACAGTTACATTCAATACTGAAGAAACTCAGAGGCAGGAGGAAAATCTAAATGGTGCTCACCTGATCAGGCTGGCCCTGAAATCAGTCCAAACATATCTACTTCCTTTCAACTTCAGGATCCCTTCTCAGCCCCTTAGAAAAGGTAAAGGAAAGTTTAAAGAGCCTGTGGGTTTGGAGGAGATATCACTGTTTCAAATGAGCCAAAGAAAGGAGAGTTCTGAAAGAAAGATTAGAATCCTCTATCTTTTTCCCCTACCCCTCTAACTGTCAGCATTAGTCTAGGTAGCATGAAGTGGGAGCCAGAAAAATAACCAGACCCTGCTCTGCCCCTTAGGTCTTCAGCATGGGCGTCCAGCCCAAAATCATCCAAAGAGACTCTGAGTCCATGCTGATGGATGAAAGATGAGAAGCAGTAGCTTTGTGGTGAATTTTCTTATGCATCTGTTCCCAAGCCAATTGTTTGAAGATTTTCTTTTTCCTTTTAAAGTCCAGTACATCTTTTTTAGGCTTCTTGCCTTCCACTGGGGAGGAATCCACTAGTGACAGTCCCAGGAATGGAGCACTAACTTTCCATTCTACTAAGTCATTTGTTTCATTTTGGCCGAAGATCAGCATTGATCTAGGTTGTTGCCAGCTGTGTAACAGCTGTGCAATTCACAAAAACTGCACTGGTCTCAGGAGGCTGAGAGACTTTATTAAATCAGGGGAAAAAAATCAGGTTTCTTCTCTCCCTTTCTCAAACTTCCCTAAATAATTTTCTCCAATATGGATGATATGATGTACAGTGAAACTCAGGTTTTACATCTTTCTATGATCTAATTAAAAAGCTTCATTCCTATTAGAAGGAAGAAGCCACAGAGATGAAAGTTTGTTTGGGCTCTGTTTTAGAGGTGGGATGGCGGTAAGAAATGAAGTTCTCCTTTGTTTCACTATGCAGGTAAACTCTTCCTAAAGCAGGAAACCTTCTCCCCAAAGTCTGGGACTAGAAAGTCTTCTTCATATAATTGAAATTTTGTCAAAACAATGCTCTTCAAAATACTGGGGCTTCATAAAATGCAGGCTACCCTAGCACTGGTATAAAATGCTCATTCCAGAGTCCAAAATGCACAAAAACTTCTAAACAGCTCTTTTTAAATAGGTATAAAGTCAATTTATTTTATTTGCAGTCAGTTGTATGAATAGTTAATAAATGAAGGATATATTTGTACCACCTGCTTTTAGTCTAAAATGAAATAAAATATCTAACCTGTAAATCCATAAGTAATGTAGTCCTTCCTGAAAAGGTAGACACGCCACTGAATTTCTTGACTTTGATAATGCTGTCTGCAATGGTCAGTGTAGTATATAAGAACTTTCACACTCAAATATCTAAAAGGAAAAGCACAGAGCAGACGTGGTCAAGCCTTGAGATATGTTGTTGTCATCTTGCAGAACTTGACACAACATCGGCACATTAAAATTGTTTCCCGCTTGACAATGTCAAGGATGACCTCTTGAAAATCGCATGGAATATGAGATGCAATGTTTCCTCAAAAACATCTCCCTTTCAATCAAATTTTGAATGACATTATTGGAAACTAAGGAGCCAGCAGAATTCCTTGTTGTTGTTTTCTAGAAACAAAAGTACCATCTTCGGCCAAGGATTTAGCTCAGTGGTTCTGGTGCCTGCCTCGCAAGTGTAAGTGCCTGAGTTCGAACCCCAGTACCTAAAAAATAAAAAAGTGCCATCTTTGCAGTATAAAGATGATGCAAGTAATAAGACATTTAGCTATTAGAGGAAATGGATTTGCTTTTCAACCCACATGAACCTAGACTGCAGCTATGGACAGCTGGAGATATGGGTTCAACAATAGCCATGGAAGAGAGAGATTTTTCCTGGGCTTTGTGGGAAATAAGCCTGTCACCTGTGACTAATCAGAAATAATTTATCAGTCCATGCATCTATTTTTTCAAAAGTAGCCATTGTGCTTGAAGGATCTGTGGCTATTACATGAGAAGTGGATATGTGCTGAGTTGGGACTCCTAAATTTTACATTTAGTACAATGATAAAGTCATGTATTTTTCTTGTTTTGACAAGTGAAATTTCTGGTGAGCGCAGGGAAAACAGTAGTGACTGTCTATATTTTTAGCCTAACATACAGACTGGAGACAGTTTCAAACTTCCTCTAATGTATGGGTTTCTCTTTCCAAGAATTTTCTAAAAGAGAATGCTTTAGCAATTTGTAGGATTAAAAAAGATTTCCTTAAATTCCCCCAGTCAGCATTTATCACTTTATTGGATGTTACCTTATTTTATCGCTAAAAATCTACTTAATAAAATGATATATAATCAACAGAGACTGGGTTCAACCCAATGATGAATATTACCTTTTCCAATAATACAGTTATGCACTCTATAATCATGGTTGTGGAGGAACTATTGCTTGGTCCTTTGAGTAGGTAATGAACACATAGGCCAACCCAAGAATTCAGATGTCCAGATGGATTGGATGCTTCTGAATTCTAATCCATATCTTGTACACTTTCTGAAGGGTTCCTATATACCTTACCTTTTCTTTTTCTTTTTCTTTTTTTGGTGGTGGTAGTGGTGGTGGTACCGGGGATTAAACCCAGATCTTTACAGTGATGTAACTAGGCTAGCCTGGGACTACAGTGGACCCATAACTTACAAACTCAATTGGTTCCTGAGGGCTGGTTGTAACTCAAGTTGGTTGTAAGTCAATACAGCTGAGATCTGGATGTTTACCTTGGTACATTCTATAGATAACATAAGGCAGATGAACCTTCCATTACCCTAATTAACCCAAGTTGTTTGTATATCAGGCCAGTTCTAATTTGAGAATCCATTGTACTTGTAATCTCCTGCCTCAGCTTTTGCAACCAATAGAATTGCAGAATTATCCCTTTATGTCCAGCCACCTTACTATTTTTGACAGCTGTGTTTTCTAGATCCATGGATATTGAGCTGTCTTGTTTCATTTAATTAAAATAAAATGAGTTGGGGATTCACCTAGTGTATTTAGCTTCATTCTTTCTTATAGCAAGTGTATTGTATCTGAATGAAGGTATTCTGATGCCTCTTGGGAGTAAACTAAAGACCAGACTGTGTGACCTGAGACTGAGGGAAAAGCTAGGGGAGGCTGTCTTCTGGGCAAAGGTAGAAGAACAAGGCTAGCTTCAGTGGGTTGCTGTCATTGTGCAGGTAGAGAAGAGCTACTGAATACTCATGTAAGAAAGAAATCCAAAAGGAAGTTGTGCCAGTTAATCTTAGTTGACTGAATTAAGAGGCTCCTGGGGGAGTGACTGGATCGGGGGGTGCTATTCTCATCACTTGAATAATCCACTGATGGTCATAGCTCAGTGTGCTGTGAGGAGGTGGGGCCCTGCGGGAGGAAGTGGGTCACTGGGGACAGGCCTTTGGAGAATGTATCTCCACCCTTCCGCCATCATGTCCCTGCTTAGGAGACAGCCAACTAAAGATTTAAATCTCTGACACTGTCAGCCAAGTTAACTTCTCCTTTAAATTTCAGTGCGAGGTACTTTGTCCCAGCAACTAGAAAGCTGACCAATACAAAAAGTTTCTTCAGAAAGATATTAGTAGTCCTGCTTAATGGGATTCTCTGGTTTAAGGTCTGATGGGCCAAGCTAATGTTGAGGAAATAGAACAAAGCAGATGAACAAAGAGATAAAATAATAATGGTCCCAGGGAGAAACAAGAAAGCAGAGCTTAAAGAAGGCATCAGAAGGGCAGATCATTACATCTCAATTATTCAAGAGGCCATGAAATAGCAGTAAATGTTCTTGGCATTAGAGTTTTTCTGGCCCAGACTTTCTATGACCACAAAATACCTGAGTGGAGGTAGATACAAGTCCATCAGTGTCACTGGGTGAGAAACAGTGTTGTGGATGTAACCTCTGTAACCTGAGCTTGAGCTTGAGTTCTACTTCACATGAGAAACACCGATGGTCAGGTTATGATGGAGCCATGAATATTTTTTAGGCAGGTGGAAGAGGCAAGAGCCTAAGAGGATGATGTGAGGTGTCCTGGGCTTACTGGCACTACAAAGACTTACCACTCCCAGTAGATCTGCACCAAAGCACTGAACTGTCTAGAATCTGAAATCCATTTCAGTGGGTCACCATCAGCATAGGATCCTTCTTTAGTCAGGATGTTCCTCACCAAAAGTAATGCCTGAGACAAAGACTTGGCAAGGGATTAATTTCAAATGTGTTCCCAAGGGGCATCAGGGAGAAGGACAGAAGGACAGAAAGACAGAACAAGGAGGCACAGGAGAGTGGATCACAAGCACACTCCTGTTTGCTTGATTTGGGTAGGACTCTTGAATAGGCCTATGAAGACAGTGTCTAAGCCAGACCGTTGAGTGATAGAAAGGACTAACACTTATCTTAGAGCTTTTATTTTCCATTCCAAAAAAGTTTTCTCCATGAGGTTATGACTCCATCATTTCCAGATAATTCTTGTGTGAGAGTTAACCACATAGGCAACAAATGAACCATAAAGTCAAAAGAGGAATGAGACTCATTTCACACAGGCTTGGGACATGCTTGACAGGAAATGGTGAGAGCACAAAGCAGGCCGTTTGACAGAGTTTGTAACAGAGGGTCAGGAGGGTGTGAGGTAGTTCATAGGAGACTTAAAGTATACAGTGCGACCACCATCTTAACACTACTCTTCCTACCCTTCAGGGAGGAAAGAGGCAGGGAGAGGAAGCCAATAGGAGAGAAGCAGAAAGTTGAAAAGACAGGTAGGAGGTGGCCTGACTAATGACAGGTAAAAACCAACACCTTTCTAAATTGTGAAATTGGAGGGGAAAAGTTCTTTCTCCCCACCCTGTCAAGTGCCAGTGTGGACTTTCAGAGGGTTAGGGGCTGCCCAGCTGTCCTCCTTGACCCCTGTAACATGAGGCAAATGATGGGAAGAAAACAGAAAGGGAAATGTGAGATTCTTTCTCCTTAATCTTATATTCAGCTAATTAACTACCCCTGAAGCAGCAATAAAATGACCAAATATTGATAGAATCCTGTCTGCTTCCTTAAGAGCTCAGTCTCTGGCTGGCCAAGCGATTTGTCTGCCAGTGTTAAAAACTGTTCTTCGAAAACGAACCCCTTCTGCCATCCTGAAATACCTGTTTCATCATCTGACACCTTCAGGAACAGTTTGTACGAATTTTAGGATGAGAATGAACTTTCCTTTCTCCTCTCAATTTAGGAAAACTCTACTTTCAAATTAATTTATTACATAGAATGTAAGATATCTGTTACATAAGAAAAATGTTTCTAAGGAATTTGTAGCAACAGGGTCTTGATGGAGTCCAGTAAGGTTATTGGAGACATATCTGTTGGCCAATAGTGGAAGAACAAAGACATGAGAGGATTTCAACAAAAGAAAGAATCACAGCCATCAACCCAAGAAGTAACGAGACAGCTTGTTCCAAAGTGTCTATAAGTGTTATCAGTTGATTCATTTGCAGATTCCATTCATTTTAGATTTTCCAAATACCACTTTCAATATAATATCACCTCATTCCCCCCAAAACCATTTAAATGCACCTGAAATTTGAAATTGTTGATTTGCAAGCCATATTTTCTAAGCTGCTTCTCATTTAGAAAAGGAGCACATCCATTTTTCAGTTTTAATTTAGAAAATATCCCCTTCAAAGATTAAACCACTGAAAGCTCCCTTGTGAGTTAAACTCAGTGAAAATCATGGAAAAGATGAAGGGAATGGGTATTGAACTATGCTGTCCAGTGTGGGAGCTACTAGCCACAGGTTGCTGTTGAAACGAAATATACATTGAATTCAAAGACAGCACAGTTAAGAATTATACCAATGATTATGTAGTTGAAATCATGATGCTTTTCCAGGTATATGAACTAGGTAAAAACTTTTTATTAATTTAATTTCATTTATCTTGCTTTATTTTTTTAAATGTGGCCAATTTAAATTACAATTATATAAGTGGCTCACTCTATACTTCTATTAGATAGCACAGAGCTAGATAAGAATAGTATAGATAGCTATTACATAAATCTAATATGAAAACTTTGCTATTGGGATGGTAGTCATTTTAGGACTCTAAAGCCAGGGTTTTTTAAGTAATGCTTTGGTAGCTGGGAAGCAGCTCAGGATGGAGAAAAATTTCATATTATCATGATATTTGGAGTGTTGGCATATTTCATATGATAGATCAGTTTACTGGGACTTGAGTAGGCTCCCTTCTCATCCTATCACTATCCCTGACAAATTGTGCACTTCAGAAAGTTATTTCATATATGTAAACTTGCCTACCCACTTATAAGGTAAGGTCTTTGGACTACAAGATTCCTAAATCCATTTCACCTCTCTTATTCTACACACTCAAATCCTCTGTATTCATACAACACAGGGACATGACAGGGATATTAATCAATTATACTTACTGACCAACAAGGAACCTCAGAAAGGTTTGCAGAAAGGCAATGTTACCCTATAGTCAGTGTGTTAGGGATGTGTATATATATATATATATATATTTTTTTTTTTTCCAAACTATCAGCTACCAGATCCCTGATGCTTTAGTTTGAGATGTGCTACATCTGGGATTTGCTAACTTGAATCAGCAAAGACTTTCTTTTTTTAAAAAAATGACTTCCTGAAGTCATTTTTCACAAGGTTACAACTTTTTAAGACATTCTGTCATAAATGCCTTTGCTGTCAGTAGGCATCAAGCCTACCAAAATTGGTCTGTCCAGAACATTCCACTGCTTCTCCCCTGCTCCCGAAATGTTAAGGCTGTTGTATGCTGCCACCCTTTGGGAAGTATAAGCCATTCTGTCTCTACCTTTCATCATATCAAAAATCAATCATATTTTTATCAGTTGCAGCTCCCTTGAGCAACTCTGCGGAGGTAGATATCCTCCACATCTTTTATTAAGACAGAGACACAAAGAATTACTAAACCAATAACCCCACTGATTACTGAAAAATCAATATGCACCAACCAGAAATTAGAGCTGCTACGATGTGCAGTAGGAGAGGGGGTATAGAAGACTGACACACTGCCAGGAGATGCCACAATCTCAGAGGATATAAAGCCATATTTTCAGTAGGCACCTCTCAAAACATTTTGGTTTGACCATGCACTTGTCATGAACAGCTTTTCATGTACTATATTTGCCATGATATCATTAGATTCTGAAAGCCCCATTTTAAGGCGAATTTGTTTAACTGATGAAACTGGTAAGACCAAGACACAATCAGCTGGTTACAAAGATAAGAAAAGCCCAAACACACCTTATGTATGGTTTGGAAGAAAATTTGGAAAATGGAAAAAACAAGCCCAAAGGCCAAGTTGGCTTCTAGATGATTGTCAAATGAACTTTCTAAGTGTTGAACACAAATACTAGCTCTGCTTTGATTCAGAGGACATTGAGAAACAAGAACAAATGTGCTGAATGCTATTACTCTGCTCCCCACTACGTCTTCAGCGGAGATCATTTGCTTATCTCTTAATCCACAGCAGGAAGTAAAGAAATTTGAGAAGAATATTTCACTCCACATCCCCAGTGCTAAGTGCAGTACATGTTGAATGAATTAATCGACTATAATGATAAGAATTATAGCCCATTACACCTTGCACCCCAGCAAATCATTTTACCTCGTGTTCTCATTTCTGACTGAATGATTGGAAGCAGATGTGGGCCAAAATGATACTAATTTCGGGCTTCAGATGGCAAGAGTGCTCATGGCCCCATCCTTCTAATGGTGAATTTCCTGTGCATCCCTCCACACCTATTCAGCAGTTCTGTTTTCTTTTGAAGCCCGTGACTTGTGTTTGAAATAGGGCTGCTTCATGTCAATTATAGCCTCACCCTAACTGGACTAGCCTCTGTACCACCCATAACTCATAACATCTTGTGATTTAACCATCCATATGCAATTCACATGCCTTACCCTCTAATATTCTTGTTACCAGAAACCACCAGACAAGCTTATATACTCTTAAGTCTGAGACAGCCAATAGCTCTACCTCTATTTAGCGCTTACATTTGTGTGAAGGTTGATGGTCGACACATGCACTTTACATATAACAATGTGAGATTCTTGTGAGAAGGAATGGTTCCTCCACTCCAAACCTTTCAATTCTTTCTTTATTCCAGCAGCAAATTGTCATAGCGCAGCACCTGTGCCAAGCAGACATTCACAAAAACAGCTACTGATTTTCAGAATAAGACAGTGTGTTGCTAGACTCTCGCACTGTTCCTTTAACTTGAAATTTTAGCCTGGATTCGGCCTTGGCTGCGTTAGTCAGTTCTTCTACGCTCTCTGGGTCTGCATAACCGGGTTTCAGAAAAGGTGCCATCTGCTACTGTGAATTTACAGTCACTTTCAGCAAACAGGGGAAGCAAATAGGGAAAGCAGGAATAGAGCTTCTCCAGCTCAAGAACTGACACAGCACAGATATTCTTGGAAGTACTATTTGTCCCTGATGTTCCCAGTCTGAAGTGGGACAATTCCAAGTATACCTTGTTTCACCTTGATGTCTTCTATCTGAAAGAAATCCATGGGAAAATACATCTTTTCAACTGATCTCTGGTTTCCTGCAGTCCTTCCACGTGGCTTGATCTTTCAGTGGAGTCAAATGAAGGAAATTCAGCTTGAATCTTAGCTATTCACTCTGTGAGTCCATGGAGAAACTGCTATGGTTCCTGTGCATAAATTTATGACATTATTAGCTAGTCTAGAAATTGTTTAGGGACCATCAAGTATACTTGGGTACACATAAAGTGCTCAAAAAGTATGTCTTCAAAAGAAAAGAAAATGAATATCTTCTCAATTAACTTTCCTGAATCCCAGCATCCTGGTGTCTTCATGTCACTATATTAGGTCAAAGTCAAATAGTACATCTAAGATGAAAAATGTACAAAGATTACCCTTCTACCCATGAATGTATTTATATTTATGAATTATTTATATATATATATTTATGAATTCTCTATAATGTCAGAAAACCTGTTCTCTGGAGTCAAGGCCACCATATTTAAATACTTTTTTCAACAAATTAATAGTACTGAGTCCTTGTGAAAGGTACTTAATTTTTTCAAGATATAATATCCTCATCTATGAAGTGCTAAACATCATGGTTCCGACGATATGGAGTTTTTTGAGGAAGTTGCACTAGGCAATTGCACCCTTAACATGCAACATCTTCAGTGTGATAAGTATGTGCCTTATAAACATTACTTTTTATTAAAAACATGGACAATTTAAATATTTATATATTATTTTTATTCTTAGAGCCACATAAGTAATGGTTGTCCCACTCTAGATCTTGTAACGTATCTCCATCTCTTAGATTTGCAAAGCAGCATACTGAGAGGCTACAGCAAAGCACTTTCTATGTTTATCATTTATCTTTGCAGTTTGGAACTACTGTAGGGCCTCCTGGATGTGCACTCAGCTCTGTGTGATGAACCCCAGACCAACGAAATACTTCCTGACCTACTGAAAGTTAGGGTTTAATCGCATTTTGCCGATGGGTGCTAGGACTATTTGACTCACAAAAGTCAGCTGCATTTAAGCCTCATCTCCTGTAATTCTTCTCAACCCAAAATGACAGGCAACTTTGAACACAGGTGCAAAAAATCATATCAGTCTCAACCACCTAAGCTGATGTGTTTGCATCTGCTTTCTTCCAGAGGACTCTTGGGAAGGGGGGGGTTCACTTGGGAACCTTTTGAAGATTATCTCTGACTCATTCTCATTTTGAATACCTTGTTATCACCACAGAGAATCTTGCAATGTAAATGATTTCCAGCCGCCTTTGTAGAAAATGACACAGTCTATCCTAAGAGTTGTTCATGGAATTACGTACTGTATCTTGCTAGGAGGAGCTGAGTTCCGCTGATACTCAAAAGCAACAAAGGCTGAAAGTTCCCAGGTCTGTAAATTGAGACCCTTTGAAGGTAGGTAATTTCTCCACTTTTTCTCTTGTTTCTTTGGCTTTTTTCCTCCTCCTTTTCCTAATTTCTTTTTTTAAACAATCAAGCCCACAAGTAATTGTCACCTTGGTATCTGAATTCTGAGATCTAGGAGGCTCTTTATTCTGGGAAACACGTAGGCTGAGCAGTCCTGAAATGGAATCAACAAAACCTGTGCACTCCCAGGTGTGAAGAGGTAATTGCAGGTGCAAATCGGTGATGGCAGGAATAACAGGCAACTGAATGTAATAAGCAAGCTGCATCCTGACTCCATGGTGCCCGCTCCTTGGAACTCGTCTTTCTATTTGAATTCATTTGCATTTCTTCAGCATAAGATGTACATAACGAAACACTCTTTACATATTCCACCAGGTTCATCAGTCCATGACTGGAATTCTGCCTTCCGCTAGTCCAAGTAATTCACAGATGTGTGTGTGTGTGTGTGTGTGTGTGTGTGTGTGAGTTTGTATGTGTGAGTGTGGCTTCTCCCCCTTCCATATCAGAGGCCAAAAATGGGAGGTGATACATATGGTATCACTGCTCTGATCTGGGTCTTTTAACAGAAGAAATGCTTGTTTGAAAACTGTCAAAATGCAGGAGTCTGGATGATTTCCACAACTCTGGGGCTACACATATTAAGAAACTGCGAGTCAGAAGGATGTCAGGGAGGTTCCCAGTTGGAGTGGTAGTGAGCTTGACCTTCATCCCATGCCCAGCTGATGAGCATTGTTCTTTCTTTTTCTTTTAGTTTTCTCCCACATGTCATGCTTCTTTTTCTTGCTTGCTTTCTTTTCTTTTTTAAAAAAAAATTAGAAGAGATGAGCCTCATTAGTATAGATAGAAGAGGAGAAAAAGGAATTAAAAAAGAAAATTCTCCAATTGTCATTTTGCCTGCAGCTTAAAATGTGAACTAGTAAAATACTTTCTGTAATTAAGCATAAGCATATATTGCATTTCTAAGTCCACTGCATCTCGAGAGGATCTACCATTACTGTGTTCACAGAAGTCCATCCTCTCCAGGATGTGGACTTCTAGGCCTTATTCACCTTCCTCACTGGAACTGGAGTGCACATCTCACTTTAAATAGGCAATGGAAATGAATCACACTGGAACCCTCTACAAACCTCTTACAAAGGGATGTACTCATTTCCATTACAATTGTAAAAAACAATTGTAACCGTGTGGTTTAAAACAACACAAAATTCTTTTTTCCATGATAAAAGCCAGAAATCTACAATGGGGACCACTGGAATGAAATCCAGGGATCCTCTGTCTGTATCCCTGGAGACTCCTATAAAGAATTTCTTTCTCTGCCTTTTCCAGATCCTGCAGGTCACCAGCATTCCTTGGCTTATGACCACTTCCTCCATCTTTAAGGAAACCAGCATCTTCAGATCTTTCTCTGACCCTAACTCTTCTTCTTTCTCCCTCTTCTGTAAAGGAATCTTGTGACTCTAGCCCCCTACCCCCATAATCCAAGATAGCATCCCTATTTTACCACCAGAAGACAAGCAGACTTAATTCTATCTGCAAACTTAGTTTCTCTTCTAAATCCTGCAGGTCACCAGCATTCCTTGGCTTATGACCACTTCCTCCATCTTTAAGGAAAGCAGCATCTTCAGATCTTTCTCTGACCCTAACTCTTCTTCTTTCTCCCTCTTCTGTAAAGGAAACTTGTGACTCTAGCCCCTACCCCCATAATCCAAGATAGTATCCCTATTTTACCACCAGAAGACAAGCAGACTTAATTCTATCTGCAAACTTAGTTTCTCTTCTCCATGTAATGTAACATCCATAGGTTCTGGGACCAAGGATATGGAAATTTCCAGGGAGCTGTTATCCTGCTCACCACAGGAGAAAAGTAAATACCTTAGAATTATAAACCTGCCAAGAATGTGATCATGAAGCAAAGAAAAACCACAACTTAAATCCAAGCTAAAGGACAATAAGAAAATGAAAGAAACAAGGCAATGAAAGATCATAAATAAGAATTAGAAAAAAAAATCTCAGAAATTAGATGGCTAAGCAACAATGAGACATGAACAATGAAGTGCTAACAGAGCTCAGAAACAACCTGCAAAGAAAATATAGTACAGAAATGGAGGGATAAGGGGGAAAAATGAGATCCAAGACCTGTCATGTAAAGGTACAAGGTCCCAATGATGAATGTAACTGTACTGTATACCTAAAATGTACCAATAAACTCAATGAGAGAAAAAAACTTTTAAAAAATGCAACTGAAATAGATTAAGTGTCTGGCTTATGGAAATATAGCTAGAAAAAAGAAAGAAAAGAAATGGAAACATCTCCCCTGCTAGAATTCTAGGAAGAGATGGCTTGATATGTTATTTAAATCCAAGCTAAAGGACAATAAGAAAATGAAAGAAACAAGGCAATAAAGATCATAAATAAGAATTAGAAAAAAAATCTCAGAAATGAGATGGCTAAGCAACAATGAGACATGAACAATGAAGTGCTAACAGAGCTCAGAAACAAACTGCAAAGAAAATATAGTACAGAAATGGAGGGATAAGGGGGAAAAATGAGAACCAAGACCTGTCATGTAAAGGTACAAGGTCCCAATGATGAATGTAACTGTACTGTATACCTAAAATGTACCAATAAACTCAATGAGAGAAAAAAACTTTTAAAAAATGCAACTGAAATAGATTAAGTGTCTGGCTTATGGAAATATAGCTAGAAAAAAGAAAGAAAAGAAATGGAAACATCTCCCCTGCTAGAATTCTAGGAAGAGATGGCTTGATATGTTGAAGAAGATCAGACCACTGAGAGTGGCAGTGACTGCTCTGGTGCTGGTGTTTGATGAGAGGCTTTGCTTCACTGAACATTAAAGGCACATGTGCAGGGAGGGAGAGAGTGGAAAAACACAATATATAATGCCTATCCATCAAGATCATGGGAAGGGAAGACTCCATGTCATGGATCTATAGCCCTGCATCCCCCACACTGCATCAAAGTTTCATCTTGATTTCCTGTACATTACCAGCAGCCAGTATACACAGGACTCTACTCTCACTGTACCTCTCACCTCTCCACTGTACCCAGGCAATAGGATATTGGCAAATAGTTCAAAAGAGATTAATTATCAGGGTATGGAGAATTCTTGCCAAGCTTCTCACATTCACCTCCTGAGTAATTTCTTTCCTCCGTTGTCTAAAGCAGTAATCAGACGAAAAAGATGTGAAAACTCATGTGACCTGAAGCATTTGCTAAGCTCAAACTGTGCAAATCCCAGTTCGAAGGTAGGAGGGCAAGAAAAAGAAACCAAAAGCAAGTTAAGAGTGAAGTAAGAAGAATAGGATAAGGTAGACAGCCTTACCTAATATTGCTTAGAGTTGTAAACATGTTTGGAAATAGAAATTGGCAAAAGCTTCAGAAGACATTTAAAGTTCTAATCTTTGGATGTAATGACTTTAATTTTAGGAATCTATCCCACAAAAACACATTAACTGGGGAAAGAAATTCACAAAGAAATATATCGCAGCATCATTTAGAGTTATTGAAAAACTAGAGATAACATAACCTAAAAGCTCCTTAAGAATTTACCAAATTCTGGGAACTCCATATATGGATTATGTTGTAGCCTTTAACTTGCATTTTTGAAGAAGAGTAATGCTTTGATTTTAAACAAATAAACAATATACAGACTGGGGATAGAGCTCAGTGGTAGAACACATGCATAGCAAGTGAGAATGCATGGCTTCCATCCCCCACAACCATCTCCCTCCATACACACTACAATGTAAGTTTTGTTTTAAACATACATTAGTATATAAAAGCTGTGTGTTGTAAAATACTCATCCCAGAATGATAATATTGTAGGTGCTCTTTCCTTTTTTTTCTTCTTTTAAAAATTTATGTGTATATTTTTTAAATTGTCCAAAAGCGGTATGAATTTATTTTATAATTGGGGGGGGTGAAGGTAGGATTTCCATATTAAGATTAACAGAAGATTGGGAGAGAAATCCCATGCAATATCAATATAGAAAGAAACAAGAAGACAATAAATTATTATATCTGGTATTAAAAATTACAAAAAGAACACAGAACAAAAAATGTGCATAAAGATCACAATTTGGAAGGAAAATATCAAGAGTAATAAAGAATATCTGCACAGTACTTTAATAGAAACTACAACAATTTAATAGCAACACAAATTCAGAAAACTAAAATCTCAAAGATACAACATTAAACAAAAGAATGAGATGAAAAGAGACTACAAAACCAAGGAAACATAATGAAGGTTGATAAAACACCATAAAAGACATAAGAAACAGAAAAAACAAAATTAATATTACTGAAAAACCTGTCAATAACATAAAAGACTTCAGATCATTAAAATGAGTACAGACTTTAATCACAAGATTAAAGATAGTGGGTTATAAAATCATTGATAGACATTAAAAATAGTAATCCTAAAAGACAACTACAACAGAAGATACAGTCATGTGTACAGTAAAAGAAAGTGACCTCAAGGGCCAGGGATTTAGCTCAGAAGCACCGCGCTTGCCTTGGTCCTAAGTTTGATCCCCACTACCATCCAAAAAAAAGAAAGTAACTTCAGTAAAAAGCACACATATTACAAGAAATTCTGGTAGCACTCTGCATTAAGGTACTGAAAAATAAAGATTAAAGAATTATTTCTTTAAGCACTCAGGTAGGAAAAACAAATAACTTACAAGAAAAAGGTATCAGACTGACATGAAATTTATGTAACTAAAGACAATAGCATAAAGTTTCTAGGGCAAAACTGACTCAAGAAGTTTCAAACAGTTTGTATATCATTCAATTTAAATGGGAGCCAGAGAAGCTCTCAAAAACGAAGCAACTTGTGAGTTCTTCTCAAAAATAATTTTTTACTTTAGTACACTTTTATAAAGTTAAATTAAATTAATATTTAAAATGTAAAAAAGACATATTATCATGATTCCATCTTTAAAGCATTTTAATCTATGTTCAATTATGTGCATATTACAAAAAGACAAATTAGGATTATGGATAAATATGAAGCTAGATCAAAGAGAAAAAAGAAAGCACAAATTACCAATATCAGTAATGAATATCACTTTAGATCCTATGGAAAGTGAAGAAATAATGATAACATAATATAAATATCTACATGCAAAAAAAATTAAACAACATATATGAAATGTACAAAAATTTTGAAAAATGGATTATCAAAGCTGATACAGAAAATTTAAAATTAAATAGCCTTATATTTATTAAATAAATTAAATTCATGATTTTAAAAATTCTTGCTAAGAAACTGCCAGAGCCATATGGCTTCACTGGTGAAATAAATCTAATGGTTAAAGAAGTAATAACATCAATCATTTTTTTTTCAGAAAATAGAGAAGGAATACTTCCCATCTTATATTTTAACACTATGCTAATACAAAAATCAGGTAATACAAGAAAATTTTAGAACAATATTTTTCACAAGCATACATAAATTCTTTTTAAAATATTAGCAATTTTAAATCCAGTAATATATATATATATGTATA
>NW_022900942.1:30198371-30207208 GCF_012274545.1 Fukomys damarensis | reverse complement strand
ATATTATGATATTAATCCTAGGACTGCAAAGTTATTTTAACTTCAAAAATCTATCAATGTATTTCACTACATTAATAGATTAAAATAAAATATATGACCTTAAGAGAGTCAGGTTAATCCTGTGACAAAATGTAACATTTTTTTATGATAAAAACTCTCAACAAACTAAGGAAGAATTTTTTTCTAAATCTCATAACATTGTATAAGAAACCTATAGGTAATATCATTCTTAATGATGAAATAGTCAATGTTTCTGCCCTATGATTGACAATAAGGAAAAGAAGGTTGCACTGATCACTTTCATTATTATTGTTCAGAATTCCTAGCTAGATCAAGAAGGAAAGAAAAATAAATAAAAAGCATACAAATTAGAAAAGAGCAAGTAAATTTGTCTTTATTTGCCAAGAATAATAATGTGTATAAAGCAAATTCTTTTTTGTATTGAAGCTACTTATTCTCATAAGTAAATTTTAGCAGGCTTGCAGGACAAGATAAATGTATATGAATGAATTATACTGTTATATAATACTAAAACAATTGGAAATGAAACTTTTGAAAGTTATGAGTATAATATATTCAGAACCACAACATTTAAGAACAGATTTAACAAGGTATGTGCAAACTATAATACAAACTTCAAAACATGGCAGAGAGAAATTCCTAAAATACCCAAATAAATAGAAAGATATACCATGTTATTGGATCCAAAGACCATTTTTTTCAATTCTTTCTTTCAAAATAATTTTAGATTGGCACAAAACTGGCAAGTTAATACAAATAATTCCCACATGTACTTCACCAAGCTGCCCCTAATGTTACCGTTTTATGTAATTGACACATCTATCAAAACTACATAGATTATCATTGATACAATACCATTATCTAAATTATAAACTTTATTTGGATTTCATCAGTTTCACTAGTTTTTCCAGATCCAGAATCTAAACAAGTGTACTACATTGCATTTAATATTCAGGTATCCTCCAGTCTGTAAAAGTTTCTCAGTATTTTCTTGTTTTTCATGATCTTTTGAAGAATATCCTTTAGGTATTTTGCACAATGTTTCTTCTTTTGGATTATCTGCAGTTTTTGGTTTTTTTTATTGAGTTTATCGGTGCATTTTAGGTATACAGTACAGTTACATTTATTATTGGGATACAGGTATTTTGCACAATGTTTCTTCTTTTGGATTATCTGCAGTTTTTGTTTTTTTTTTATTGAGTTTATCGGTGCATTTTAGGTATACAGTACAGTTACATTTATTATTGGGATCTTGTACCTTTACATGACAGGTCTTGGTTCTAATTTTTTCCCCTTGTCCCTGCCCTCCCTTCACCCCCTCCTCCCCTCCCCATTTACAAACACTTTTCTTCCATTTTCTTAGATTTTTTCTTTTCCCTTATTACCTTTCCCCTACCCTTCCCACTGTTTTATTTGATTAAATTGTGCTATGGATTTTAGGAAAGAACATCACAAAAATGATGTACCTTTTAAGCACAAAAATATGAGAGGAATGTGATAGTATACCATAGTTTGTTACTAATGGTGTTAATCTAAACCATGTATTTATGGTAATATCTGGAACAACTGGATTAACCTTTTCAAACTTTTCAGGAGAAAACGTTTTCAAACTTGGGTAAGTAAATATAGGGCACATACACACATAATGATCCATAGAGGAAAAAGTTCATATTTAGACTGCATCCAAAATAAAAACTTCTACTCTTCAAAAATCATCACTGAGGGCCAGGGATTTAGCTCAGTGGTTCTGCTGCCTGCTTAGCAAGCACAAGGTCCTGAGTTCAATCCCCAGTACCAAAAATTTCATATTGAGAAAATAAAAAGATAAACTAAAGATTGAGAGAAAGTATTTGCCATACCTTTATCTAAGAAAGGACTTTAACACCCAAAATACATGGGAGGAAAATTTACCAACCCAGATTAGACAAAATAACAATTTTTAAAACAAAGATTTAAATAATTGCTTCTGAAACAATATATACAAATGGACAATAAGTACAGAACAGATGCTCAGCATCATTAGTCTGCACAAATTCAAACCACTACTACTACATACCCAGTAGAGTAACCAAACTTTAAAAAGACAGACAATTCAACATGTTGGCAAAGGTGCAACTCACTGGGGCCTCAGTATATTGCTGGTGGAAATGTAAAACAGTTTGGCAGTTTTGTATACATATGTGTTTATTTTAGAAATAACCCATTTACACCTAGGATTCACCCAAGAGAAATGAAAACATTCATTATACAAAGGCTTGTTCAAGAATATTTTCTGCTATTTTATTCATAATTTTCCCAATCTAGACTCAGCACAAATGCAACACAAGGTTTGCACATTAAAGAATAAAATACTCTGATATATATTCACAATTAAATCCTATTCAGGAATAGGAACAAACTTGAAAACTTTATACTGAGTGAAAGATACCAGATAAAAAGAGCACATATCATATGCTTCCACTGACTTAAGTTCTAAAAATGGGAAATCTGGTCTATAGTGACAGAAAGTAGTGCAGTGGACATATGGGGCCTTGATTAGAGACTGGTTTTGACTATAAGGAGTACTTAAAAGTTTTTATGGTGAAGAAAATGTGATATATCTTGATCAAGTTTGAGGTAACATGGATTTACACACTTGTCAAAACTCATTCATATGTAAAATAGCTGCAAAAAAGTTGAGTGCAAAACAACTTATTTCATGACATATTTTATAAAGCAAAATTAGTTATTGTTTTTCAGCAATAATTTTCAACTAATATTTTGGAAAGTATACATGTAAGCAAAGGCCTTGTTTTTTTATGCTTTTTTTTTGTAGTGTCCTTACTCTCTCATTAACAACAAGCTGAAGAGAAGTATCTCTGACAATATGTCTGAAACTTATTTTATGATTGAGTTTGCTGAACATCTGCTCTCAGAATAATCAACTCTGATATCCATACCTCTGAATTGATTGGACTCTCACTATTCTCAAAAATTGATCCTGCTGTGGAATGGTGGAGAAATGTGTTTCAAGGTGAAATAAAATTAAAAAATAGAAATAATTACTCTTTTTTTTTAATTTCTGCCCTTTTTGCCATTAAAGTTATTTTTGTGCCAGATGAAACTAGAGACAAATATTTTTTTCATTTTCTTAAAATATTAAATCTGAAAAATTAAAGTGATAATATATAAAGTAAAAGTGTCTCAACTTGTAATGAAACTATGGTGCAACCAATTAACAAAATTCTCTGCCCAATTAAATGAATGAGGGGCATCTCTACAGACTGGCATGGAATAGTTTCCAGGATATATCATTACATGAAAAAAAGTAAGGTGCAAAGTACTATATTATGTATTGTAACTTTATATAAGAAAGGAGAAGAAACTATTTGTGTATATATATTAACTTTTATAAAAATAAAAATAAAATACAAAGTAATGAAAATGATTAAAAAGAGTGATCAGCAATAGGGTTTATGTTATAAGGATACAAATGAGACCCCTGGGTAAACATTTTAGACTTTAGTAAAGAAGTTTTGGCTTTAATCCACATATATTTTTAAAATTTAAAAATAAAATTAAATTTAAAAGAATGAGAAAAGCAATCTTTACAACTTAATACAAACAAGCAAATGAACTTAATTTTACATGAAATTGATAAGACAAACACTCAGAAAAAGATTAACTCAAGTACTTCAAGACTTTCAAGTGTTACCACACCTCCCTTGCAAGGTCCTCAGTTTGATCCCCGGTACCAAAAAAAAAAAAAAAAAAAAAAAAAAATACTTTCAAAGAAATATAAAAATATTGGTCCTTATTTAGTAGATGGGATGTTGGCAATAGCATCAGAGGAATATTTTTAAATTGTTTTGTGTATTTACAAAATAAATTAAGTATACAGATATAAAGTTTTGCACCTAACTTTCTCTCTTTTGGAAAAAGGAGATGTAATATAAAATGAAGAAAAATACTTTCTAAAAATCTCATGGTATTTTATTAGTATTGGAGGTGATTTAAATACACACACCCACAATTCTGCCTACAAGCAATACACTCTGTACATCAACGAGGTCACCTAAATCCCTTATATTAATTTCTAATTACCTTTCTCTACTAAAAGAAATAGAAGACCAATGGAAAATGAATGGGTCTGGTTCAGGAAGAGTGCAAGATTAGTCCAGAAGTCATGTTATGAATCAAGGACTATCTCAGACATTGATGGGACATGTCAAAATAGCCCAGGAGCCACGTCTTAGCCAAATGTGGAATAATTTATTACATCAAAATTGAAATTGTGCTAATGAGTTATAATACTTTTAATAAAGAAAGAATTCATGAGTTTATATTTATATTGAAAACAGGAATGAAATACCACCTAAAAATGAAATGTCATCAATGGAAAAAATGAATCTGCCAAATATCTAATGGATTTATTTTTTCTAAGAAAGTACTGCAGTATTTATAGAGGAAGAATCAGGTTTGGATGAAAATCCTTGATATAGGAATGACTCTTGAATTAGTAAATTTAATAGCAAAAGCTATCCAGGAAAATATATTGTGTGCATTACGAATACTACACCACTGAGTAATTTTGGAAGAGTTGGCAGTGAAAAACAGCCAAGTTAGCCAAAATGAGGCTATAAGTTTAACATATACAACATAAGACAAAGCACAAGCACCATCAGTAGACATTTACTAGACACTGCTTGCTCCCATTACTGTGTTAAATTCATAAACACATAAAGCATGAATAGTGATTATGAAGAGTTTAAAGCCCAGCTGGCAAGACACAACTAGTACACATGAAAGAATTCATAAGCAATGCAAGACACCATGTTCCCAAATGCCAGATTCTGTGGTTTGAACTAAAAATGTAATAGGAATTATTGGGAAAAAGAGATCAATGTCAGATGATGTTGCTGGGAATTGGGGCTTGTGACACATTAAAACGAATACAGAATTTGATCTTACTGCAAGAGCTACCCACATGTGTGCTGAGGAAATTCACTAATGGACAGTGTGTGACTATAGACAGGTTTTATCAATTAGAAGAGCTTCATGAAAAGAGAATTTTGAGCAAAATTTGAAGGATAGATGGAAACTATAGGAATTATAAAAAATATATTAGAGAGGAAGAAACCTCAGAGATTATCTTTCTACTTTCCTATTGATTGATTGATTGATTGATTGATTGTTTTTTGAGACAGAGTCTCACTATGTAGTTGAGACTGACTTGGAACTCACTATGTAGCCCAGGGTGGTCTTGAATTCACAGCGATCCTCCTGCCTCAGCCTCTCTAGTGCTGGGATTACAGGCGTGCGCCACCACACCCCACACTTTCCTATTTTATAAGTAAAAACATCAAGTTCAGAGAAAGGCCATAGTTTGTAAGAAAGGGGGGATTTGATCAAAGTCAAGAAATTGGATGGCAATCCAGACATTTGTTCAATTTCAGTACACCATTCAACACTTCTATATGGAAGGTGAGATGTCATCCATCGCAGTGAGGTGTGAATTCCCTTCTTTTGATTTGGGCTTCTCTGGGGACCTGTTTGATCAGTTGAATGTAGGGTGAATGACAGTGTGGAATTTAAGAAGTAAGTCACTGAAACACTCATCCCTGGAATCCTGAACTCCCATGTGAAAAAAGCAGAACCCATGGAGAGGTTTTAGAGAATAAGAAATATAGACAAAAGGCCAAAGAGCACCAAGGTCCTGGACATTGAATAAAGAAATCCTCTTGGAAGTCTCTTCTCCACCTGTAGCGGCCCCAACAGCCTGTGGATTGGAAATGAAGTACCAACCCAAGTACCTCCTGACATCCTGACCCACATTCTTTGAGGGAGAAAAAAATGTCTTTATTTTAAACTACTCAGCTTTGGGGTTGTTTTCTATGAAGCAGTCATGAAAAGAAGGTACCTGCTAAGAGTCCCTTACAAATTTACATTTCTCTGCTTTTATTAAATGCCCCCAAAACTTTGCAAATCCTGAGTTTAAAGAGGACACAAATAGAAAGCTACAAGTTGGTTTATGGAAGAAATAATAGCAAGTGTCCATGGGATGACGAAAATTAGCATTCTTATGTCACTATCTGAAGATATGGAGGCCTATTTCTGGTTAGTAAAAATATCCCTGCATCCCTTCCATCCATATAATTGACAATCCTCTTGGAGTCATTTTCTTTTTCAGGCATATTTGTATGATAAGATTAGTTTTTCTCCGCCTCAGAGAGTAGCTAGTCAAAGCATAGCAAGGCCATCATCAATGTTCTTCATGATCATGTCTAGCTCTCTATCTACCAAGTATATGGTGAGGTTAGACTTCCTGTCCTTGGGGTCATGTGATGAGTTATAACTAATGAGCTATGAGTTCCACTTCTACACCAGAGTGCTTAATATCCAACTAGACCTTCCAAAGCTCTCTGTTCCTCTGCAACCAACAATTGAGATAGTACTTACTGGCTTTGTATCCTAGACTCCTCAGTAAATTGGGTGATTAAAGGCTCTAGCCAAACCCTAATGGAAATGTAACATGAATGAGAAATAAACATTTGTTCATTTCAGTCACAAAGATTTTTGAGATTAATCCCTTTCTGCTTCATAATATTGGCTTTTCTGAGTGATGCACCAGAGATGAGAAATGCTCAGTGGCACAGCAAAGTGATACAAAAATGTGAAACTATACAAGACAGAGTTCAACAGGCTTCTGAATAGGGAAGCAACCTAAGGGATTACTTGTCTTTTACAAGTATTCCTAGTTCCACCATATTTAAAAAGTTATCTTGCTTCCATAAGTTAAAGGTTTCTAGGCAGATGATGATAATTGTAATGATAAGGGCAAGAGTATACACTATTTTTTGAATGCCTCCTGTGTAACTAGGAATCATTGAAGGAGATGTCATAAAAATTATAGTGAATGTTTAATTTTTTAAAAAATTATTAAAGTAAAGGACGCATGGTTTACAAGTTCCCCTCAAAATACTTCCCTTGCTTTACAAACATGAATCCTATTATTTTGCCACTTTCTGAAGCAGTTCTGGAAGTCCTCTTTCATGAGTGTCTTCAGTTGAACTGTTGTTGCTACTCCGGGGTCCTGAATCTATTCAAAATGTTTACCTCTTATGGTCATTTTGACATTGGAGAATAGCCAGAAGTCTCACAGTGCCAGTTCCAGTGATTGAGATAGATGAGGACACACTGTAATGTTTTTACAAGACTGCTTTTCTGTCGGAAGGTACTCAGCAGCAGCCCTCATTGTACGTTTTATCACACTTTCTAAAAACAAAAAATGAGTTCAAGAACTGCTTCAGAAAGTGGATGGGTGATGGGATAAGTGCATCCAAAGCAAAGGAGAATATTTTGGGGGGATTAGTGGCAAATGTGTCTTTTACTGTAATAATTTAATTTATGCTTTTGCCATACACCCCTATCACACTTCATATATATGACTTCTAATTCTCACAGAATAACTTTAGAATGGGTTTACCTATCTTGTTTTTACAGATGAATCTAAAGAGTTTCAATACTATGTTTTTATTGCCTTCCAATCTTTGGGTGCCCACTTAAGAACTCTAGTGCTGTGGTAAAGAAAGTGAGGATCTTCTCTGTTAAACCCATATAGCATGTGGCAGACGTTCTGAAAGCATTATATGCTTGCTTTCACTGGATTTTAAAGGGAAGCTAAAGCCAGCTCTGTGAGACAGCTCTGTGTCCAAGTCATCTGGTGCTCATATGTGGAGATGTGCGTGCTTCCCTGTGTCTTTCCAGGATGGCACAGATATTAATTACTTAACATGGAAGAGGCAGGAGCTGGGAATAATAATCCTCAATTCCAAAGTCAGCTTGATTTCACCTTCAAGGGCCCCAGCATGGTGCTACCCACAGGCCTCTTGGGGTTTAAAAGCACCAATAGGAGCTGCAGCCCCACTCAAGGCATATGGGAGATGGTATTGAGGCCACAGCACCAACCTGATTAAGTCCATGTGGTAAACTTGAAAGGTGAAGATGTTCAAAATATTCCTGGCCCCACCTCAAATTTTGGGTGGCCCTAAATGTCAAACCCAGTCTGGAACTGGCACTTGCATGCAGAGATCTTAAATTAGAGTACGTCAAATTCATTTCACAGTATTTCAGGCTGGTCTGGGGCCTTAAGACATTCAGAAGAGTTGAATAGAGAGGACCAGAGAAGCTACTATTGATGTGATTTCTGATTGGATGGCATATACCTCAATAAAACTTTGCTTTGAACTCTCATCTCTCTCCCAATATAAGTATTTTCTGCTCTTGGACAACCAGATCCCTGGTCTGATTCTTGTCAAAGATCACCTTTTCATCCTTTTCTTTATGCTTCTAAAATTGCACTTCTTACTTCTAGATACCTCAAGAAAATGAAGTCTCTCACTCTATATTCCTTGTTTGAGTTCAGAATCCTTGTATATGAACTGGTTTTTCTTCACAGTTAACTCTTGAACTCTCCCGTAAATTACCTTGGCTTCCTGAAAATTAACAGATATTGTACTCATTTAATTGATGTCACTTTACTATCTATTGTGCAAGGCACATTGGATTGGTATTGAGAGAAGCCATGAATCTGGAGACACCACCTCTGTCTATGAAGGTAAATAAGTTTAGTCACCATCTTTACTAGTTTTGGTGACTCCTGGAGAAGTGACTTGATCATGAGAGCACTACTCTCATCAGTGGATTAGTCCAATAATCTTCACAGCTGAATATACTGTTAGGAGTTGGGGGCCAGTTGGAGGACGTGAGAATGTGGGACACATTTCTAATAAATTGGGGCGCACAAAATATACTTTACAGCAAATATATATATATAT
>NW_022900942.1:30194409-30198284 GCF_012274545.1 Fukomys damarensis | reverse complement strand
AAGATTCAAAAAAGAGAGAATATCTGACTACAAGCAAGAAACTTAGTAAATCTATGAGCCCAGGAAAGATCAAAATAACTACCTAGATGAGCCATAGACTTACAAACAATAAGATACATACTAATCAGTACATAGGTCAATTCTAAGCCTTGCACACCAAATGTCATGGATGTAAGTGGTATGAAAAACTGAAGTCATGCCACTCTACTATATCCTTAATTGTGTGTTCATCCCTTTGTCTCAGTTAGCTATCATCATATAACAGATCACCACAGTACTCAATGGCTTATAAAAGTACACAGATTGATTAGAATAAAATGACAGTTACACAGCTACATCAGTTGAAGCCTTGCACACCAAATGTCATGGATGTAAGTGGTATGAAAAACTGAAGTCATGCCACTCTACTATATCCTTAATTGTGTGTTCATCCCTTTGTCTCAGTTAGCTATCATCATATAACAGATCACCACAGTACTCAATGGCTTATAAAAGTACACAGATTGATTAGAATAAAATGACAGTTACACAGCTACATCAGTTGTCAGTTATATTTATTTTTTATTTTGATACAGGGTCTCACTCTGAATTTGGCAATTTCTAAGTTGCCAGGTTGGGTTTAAACTAGCAATCCTCTTGCCTCAGCCTCCTAGAATGCTGTGATTACTAGTTTGCCAGCATGCCAAGCCATGTTAGGCCTTTTGAAAGTAACACAGAAAGATAATTTGTTCAGATTGGCCTACTGAGAAAATGACTTTTATGTTGGACTTTCATTAACAAGCAGACAGCTGTGTTTCTATTTGAAGGAACTTAGTGCCAAACAGAAGGGCCAATGAGATGAACGAACAGTTAAGTGGAGTTGTTGAGCAGGCAGCTGTACCTCAGAGTCATAGCACTGCAAGTCAAGACCACCAACCTGACAAGTCATTGGTGAGGGCTGCAAAGAGACACGTAGAGAAACTGCTGTGCGGGAGACACAAGGTCATAAATGAACCTGTTTGTATTAGACAATAGAAGAATTGCTAGTGATAAGAAATCAGATAAATAAAATAACCAGATAATGCCTGCTACCTGATAATGAAGAGAAAGTTCTGATGACAAAGACCTGAGCCATTCCAAAATTCCAACTGGAGACTTAAGGGAAGAAAAGGAGGCAGAAAAGTGGTTGAGTACAAGAAACCCATGAAAAAAGAAGAAAACTAGGAGAGCGAGCTATGACACTGGCACCCAGAGAGGGGTGCAGCAACAATTCATTCAAGTGTAATGAGAACTCAAGCAACGAGAGAATGGAGAATTGGCTATTTGACTTTGCAAGAAATAAGCAGCCATGGTAAATATCAATTACTGGGGTTTGGTCAGGACAAAAAAGTAAGTTTAGTCAAAGTAGTTTATGAAAGAAAAGAGAAGCAAGGCAGCAGGACAAAAGATATATGAGGAGAGAAGGTTTGAAAAGACACTATTAAAAGAATATGTGAAATAAATCAATAGAGAGAAGAAAATTAATGATGTGACAGAGAAATGAAATAATTGCTAGAAACATGTTCTTAAGAACAGGTGGAAATGGCTGCTGTCAAGAAATCACACAATAACAAATGTTGGCGGGGTTGTGGGGAGAAAGGAACCCTTCTCCATTGTTGGTGGGAGTGCAGACTGGTGCGACCACTATGGAAATCAATGTGGAGATACCTCAAAGAGCTGGGACTGGAGGTTCCATTTGACCCAGCCATCCCTCTGTTGGATATCTTTCCAAGAGAACTAAAAGAATCGTATCACAGAGAAGTATGCGCACCCATGTTTATAGCGGCACAGTTTGTAATAGCTAAATCTTGGAAACAGCCCATTTGTCCATCCGTTGGAAACTGGACAAAGAAGATGTGGTTTTTCTGTAAAATGGAATATTACTCAGCCATAAAGAATGAGAAAATAGATTCATTCATAGGAAAATGGATACATATTGAAGATATACTCCTAAGTGAAATAAATAAGTCACACATGTGTAAATACAGAATAGTTTCCCTGGTGTGAATAATCTGCAATAATACATAAGATCCTAATAAGATTACTGACATTTATAAATGGGAAGAAAGGAGCTAAAAGTGTAAGGAAGGTGGGATGGGTAGGGGAAGGGTAATAGGGGAAAAGAAAAAAATGTGAGATAATGAAAAGATAAAAATAAAGTGTTTGTAGATGGGGAGGGGAGGAGGGGTGAAGGGAGGGCAGGGATAAGGGGAAAAAATGAGAATCAAGACTTGTCATGTAGAGGTACAAAATCCCAACAATGAATGTAACTGTACTGTATCCCTAAAATGTACCAATAAACTCAATTAAAGCTGAAAAAAAAGAACAGGTGGATTTAAAACTATTGTGATAGCACTATCCTTGGAGAAGAGGATGCCATCTCTTCCATTATAACAGGAGATGAGACAGAAATGCAGGCAGATGAGTGGGATTGGAGTGGATAGGGTAAGTCTTGCCCACATTCATCATTTTCTTTATCAAAGATGAGGCAGAATCATGAATTGGAATATGAGTGAGAATATTAAGTGAATTTTTATTGGAAAATGAGGAAAGCACTTACTAGGGAGATGTGCTGTGAATCCTGTACATTACTGATAGTCCCTTTTAGATTTGGTACCATGAATAAGAAGAATTCAGTCGGCAGGGCATTTTGACTTTCTGGAGGAACACTGAAGAACAGTGAAGTTGCATGATACATGGGCCAATGGCCTAAAGCAAAACTGAAATTTTACTAGGAGATGAGGTTGTTTGTAAGGAGTTGTTATAATGGTGGGTCATGGAATCAAACTTGGATTTGCAAAAATGACATGTCAGTGTGTTGACAAACAGTGAAGAAACGTGAAGTTCAATAGAGGATAGATCTGATAATAAGATCATAGGCCTTGTGTTGGTACTGGAGTATGGAATTAATTGTCCTAGAAACTTTAAAAGGCAGAGTCAAAGAGGTCAGTTTCAGAAGTGATGCAGTTCTTGATAAGAGCACAGTTTCTCATAAATTATGCAGACAGGAGCTTCTTTATGTGGAGAAAGATGAGTAGGGCAAAAAAATAAAAAAACTGAAAAGCTTGAGAACAAAGTATACTGTCGTCAGACACCACAGAGGCTGAACTTTTACCTTACTTACAAGCTAGTAAAGTACCTGGGCACAGTTTAATATGCATCTATAGACAGAAAACACCAGATTCCTGGGTCATAAAGGCCATTCACTCACGGCAAAAACATCAGTAAAAATAACAATCACCATTGATACACCTCAGCCCCCATGAACAGCCCAACAAAAGCCTAGTGGAACCTGACCACTCTGAGGGTGCATTATAGAAAAGAGACTCCAGAATCAGGAAACTCCCAAATCAGGTCTTACATAAGGCCATGGTGTCCTTCTCATCCTTCCTTGTGGAAAGAATCATCTTCTGCTATTCAACAAATCTTCTCTATAAGAGACAGAGAGATCTTTATATTTTCTACCCTTGGATATGTTGGGAGAAGATGTCTTTGAATGCTAATCTTCCAGAATGTTTCATTAGCTTCTCTATAACCAGCTTCATAAGAGAACGCAGACTATGCAGGAATTCATAGAAGTATTCACATGACATATTCATGCGGGGTTGTCTCCGACACCTACATGAATTCCAAAGGTATCAAAATGATGGCAGAAATGACAAAGAAGAGTATAATGAACCAAGAGTTAAATTTCCTTTCAGTAAATATGGGCAAAACCTACAATACATAAATATATATATTATATATAAATATATATGTGTGTGTGTGTGTGAGAGAGAGAGAGAGAGAGAGAGAGTGTTATGTGTATTACAAAGACTGATGAGATGCATATGACAATATCTTGGACTCTGAGGGGA
>NW_022900942.1:30193087-30193845 GCF_012274545.1 Fukomys damarensis | reverse complement strand
GAGAGAGAGAGAGAGAGAGAGTGTTATGTGTATTACAAAGCCTGATGAGATGCATATGACAATATCTTGGACTCTGAGGGGATACCAGAGAATTTAAGACTCAAGGCCAAGTTCATGGGGTTATAATAGATAGGGATATTCAGATACTATTCCATGGGAATAGTACAGGAAGCCTAGGCTTCCTAGGAAGTTGATTAGGAGTGTGAATATGGGAGGCATATTGAGGATATTTTTGGACAATTGGAAACGGACGGATAGCATGAGAAAATGATGAATTAATCTGCAGCTGAGGAGTTCATGGTAGGAAGCAGCTTGTTGAGGTTAAAGGTCTGGGCACAGCCAGTCACACTCTCGAGGGAAAGGGCGACTGATGAGCGTGAACTACATATGAAGATGTGAGGTGCTTAGTTTCATTATCCCAGTAGCCATCTGGTTTTAAATAAGTTTTTACATCTCTTAAGATATCAGCTTCTCCTTCTATATATGAGATTATAATATATTTCTTCACTGGCCAGTATTCTTTAAATTTCAAAAGGAGAAACCAAATTTAACTGGCTTAGACAAAAAGAAAATGCCTTGGCTCATGAGAAGTTCAGGGATCACTCTAATTTATAAAGGGCCCCAAAAGACATCATACTATAATCCCCCTTCTCTCTCTCTCATTTTTATTTTATGAGAGAGATCGCATTCACATAAATTTTATTACTACACAAATGAGAAAGATATATATATATATACATACAGTGTATATATTATAA
>NW_022900942.1:30155102-30192897 GCF_012274545.1 Fukomys damarensis | reverse complement strand
ATATATATATTTCCTTTGCATTAAATAGCTTTATTCTCAGGATCATTCTTTTTATTGGGGCCCACAGCAACTCTAACTTCAGTTAGTACCAACAGAGGAAAACAAGATTCTTTTTCTCAATTACGCCAGTTCAGATGTTTGGACCAAATATTACTGAGTGGCTTGTCTAATGGCTATCTTTGACTTACACACTATGTTTAGGAGTATGGAATATTGTGGCTGGAAGGGCCTATGTCCTGTGCTATTTCTGGACACATGAGTATATGGGAAAGTAGGGTATGAGAAGTTGATAAAGGTATTTAAGGTACACCTATTGTGGGGGTGTATAATGACAGCTTGGAGAGATCTAGAGACAGCCAGTAATAGCCCACCCTCTGGAACATAGATGCCCTCCCTTCAGTCTATGCTCTTAACATCTAAACTTTATTGTTGACTCCTAATTTTTCCATAAAGTCTGTCCAGAGGCTAGCCTGGTTCTAAAATATCCCAATTATAAAGTGCCTGTCAGCTTTGCAAACGAGTTATCATTTGGGGCTGTCCTAGCACAATATCACATATTCCCTCTCTGTGCAAAGTGCCTGGTTTCTGTAAATGACATGGGCAGAACTTCCTGGCTGCCTTGCCCAGTATCCTCCATTTCTATCCACAAGAAATATTGTGTTTTGGGACCTCCCTGCATACTACTTTGGAGAAAGCAGACCAGTTATTAGAAATAATTGATCACTTTCATCTTTTTTTTAAAAAAAAGTCAATTCAACTATTTGTCTAATTGAATTTATTAGTTACTATAGTTTTTTAAAGGAAATTATCTCAGTCATATTCAAATTAAGCCCTGTCAGAGAAAGATCGCTTCAAATTGGTAACTTGCAGTGGAAAGTACTCTGCATTGCAGAGAGCTTTGCCGCCCCCCACTTAATGCCTTAAATGGCAAGATCTCATAATTGTGATCATAATGACCCAGGATTTGGATTTCTATGTCCAATGGCCTTGAGTATTCTTTCTCTGTCCACACTTACCGGCTGAATAGAGACCTGTATTTTACATATTCAATGAATAATAACAGAGAGGATTCTATGTTATCAATTTTTTTCATGGGAAAGCTTTATCTAATTAACTCAATATGACAAAACTGTTTTTAAGTAACTCGTGTTTTAATTCGGCAGGCTGAGTAACATCTCTGCTAGTGAGGAGAACATATTATATCAGATCAACAGCTTGCATATTGGTGCAGAGGGGACTTGAGAAAAAAATTATTTGTTTAAAAGTATATGGATTAGCCCCTGTGTTAATCCCTTCTGTTTATCCTGCCTTAGACAGAAAATGTTCAGTCTTATACACTGGCGATTTTATGGTCATCTCCTGGGAGCCAAAGGAGAAGGTCAGACACTAAAGCTATTTGGAATATGCCTGCCCCAGACTCCATACACAAAGGTCAGCCCCACTGACTAACAGTGACTCTCTGGCTGATGGAAAATAATGAGAGCTATGTCATTCTGACCTACTTCATCTTACTAAATCCTCTTTGGCCTTCTCTGCACCTCAGTCTTAGGCTTTCTGCTCTGTGATAAGAAGAATCAGAAGCCACACCTGGGAGTAGGAGTCAGTGGGTCTGAACAGGACAGAAAGGACCAGAACAGGGAATCCCAAAGTGTATGCTTTGGGCAGAGGATAGAAGAGGAGAACACGTTCGATGCATTTACAGAAACATTCACATACATCACATACTGTGCTGCATGCAAGGAATTGCTAAATTCTTCTCTTCAAGAAGTTGAGGATGAAAGAAATATAGAATGAAGTTGCAAAAGAGACCAAAAGTATATCAGAAAGTGTTAGATTTCTGAGGAGGCCCTTGGACCAGTACCATATGAGATAAGAAGTATTTCTCCATGGGGAGAGAAACATTATGCTTAAAAGATGAGTACTGAGACCAAAAGGGGAAAAAGATGCCAGGCAGACAGCATGGCTTGAGGGAATCATGATGCCACGAAATGGTTGAATGCATGCAGGCGAGAATTTTTAATTGGAATGTTCTGTAAGCTATTGAAGTTAGAGTTCTTCAGTGTCCCCAAGCCTACTGAGTCTCCTAAAGCACAGGCAGTGCATGCAATGCATGCAGAGTTCTTAAAGTACTCGCTAGGCACTTGTAATGTAAACTCCTTGTTCAACTTTTGCAAGCTGCACATTTGGTGGTAGCAAAACATTGGCTGCAGAAGTGGTGTGGGGTGAGAGTCAAGAAGCCCGAGCAATGTTTTTGAGTGCCCCCCTTAAGGGTTTGAGGTTCATCCTTGAAGCAATGAAGAAGCATGAATAATTCAAGTCATACGATCATACACTTTTCAAAAAGATTGTGCTGGTAGCCTGGGGAAGAATAAATTTGGCAGGGTAAAGACACATGGGACAAAAGCACTGCTCCAGCGGGTCATCCCAGGAAGCTAGGCAGAAGGTTGTGATGACAGCCAGAAAGAAGTGGCATCAATTGGATTTGTCTCCTCCTCCTTGAGTGTAAATGCTGAGAACAGTATCCAGAGTGGCTTCAGTATCTGGGCATAAGGGAGAAAAAAGAGTTTGGGTAGCTATATTACTTTACTGTCCTAAAAAACAATATCAATTTATTATTCTATGGTTCTGGAAGTCAAAAACCCAAAAGAGATTTACAAGCTTTGTTCTTTCTGCAGGATCTGGGAATTTTTTCCGAACCTACATCATTGGCAGTTTGATTCCTACCCTTGGTTTGTTGGCTTTCACAGTACTCCTTTCCAAGCTTCCACCACCACATTTCCTGTGACTCTGATTCTCCTGCATCCTCCTTTTCCTTATAAGAATCCTTGTGCTTATACAGGGCACAACTGGAGGACATGAATAGTCTTTTTATCTGAAGATTCTCAACCATCTCTAAAGTAACTTTTGGCACACAGATAATGTGTACACATGTCTGAGTGTTATAACAAGGTCATCTCTGGGGAGTCATTATTCTGCCTCTCACAGTAGTGTTTGGATGGGGAGGCATAGGGTAGGGATGATAAATCAGTTTGAAGGTGATGTGCTCAAAGGGCATCTAAATAACAATGTTTGAATAGCAGAGTTGAACTTCAGAATGGAATTCGTCACAGGACACAGGAACTCTTGTGTCATCCATGTGCATAAGATTACACAGTGATAACAGAAGTCCGAGACCAGAGCCATGGAGGACACTAACCTCTAAGTGGCAAGGAAAGCAAATGCCTGCAGAGAGCATAGATGAAGCTAGGAAGAAACCAAAAACTGAGGAGGGTAGAGGTACAAACTCAAGAGGAAAAGGGATGACATTACAGTCAAATACCATAGGTCAAATAAGATGAGTGGAAAAGCACCTGTGAGCTAGTAGCAACTCAGAAGTAGCAGGTGACACAGAGAAGATTCAAGAAACTGTTAGGAGAGGAAACTTCTATCAGTAATGGGGTAGCAGGTAGAAGAACAGTAAGCAATAAATACAGAGACAGAAATAAGTACAGGCGGTTCCTCTGTGAAATCCTCATGAAATATTATAAACATAAAATGTATAGAAAATAATGTAATAAGCACTTACTAGCTAGATTGTTCACACTTAATATTTTGTTCTATGTCCTTTAGATTTTAAAACAACTAAGACGCTGCAGATACAGTTGTGACACCCTGTATTTCATTGTTTCATCCTGTTCTGCTTTCTCTACAATTTAAGAATTTGACCTTGATCATTTGTGCATATTTGTAAAACTACTACATATGTGCATATTGTAAAAAGGTGTGGAATATTGTTTTTGTATTTTCAACTTTTATATAAATATTGTCTTAATATGTACATCATTGGACAATTTACATGATTAGTTTAGTATTATACTTCTGAAATGTACCCACTGAGGTATACATCACTAGTGCTTTCATTGTGATGGCTATGTAGTATTTCATTATAACTACCATATCATTCATTATCTATTTTTCCTGATGCTAGACAGTTTGTTTCCATTTTGTTATACAAACAATGCTAGAATTCCTGAACATGCACTTTTGAGCTCATGCCCAAGTATTTCTCTAGGTCACCAAGTCACCATCAGCTTTACTAGTACTGCCAAATTGCCTACCAAACTGCTATAATTTCCATCACAACTGAGTAGAGCAGATTCAATTATGCTGTAACACTTTTCGATAATTTGCATTGCCTTGGTTTCTAATAACACTGACACCATCTTATATTTGTTCGCTATTTTGACTTCTGTGAATGGTTAATTTTTATAATTTCCATTTTTATATTGAGTGGGTTTTTTTCTATTTTTGTTGAATGATATATGTCTTTATATATTTGGGGCTTTCTTTGTAAAGCTTTATCACATTTTTCATTTTACTCTTAGATTTTTAAACAAACTGTAATTTCGTTTTGTGAACTAAAGATTGGTTGTCTAGCTATAGAAATATCAGTTGTCCCAAAACTATTTGGTGAATTGTTCATTCTAATACCTTTGATTAAGAAAACACAGATTCTGTAAAAAAATGTTTATATATAAATATATGTATATATCTAATTTTACTTTTACAAATTCTATTCTATTTTTCTAAAATTTTATCCAATCATCCTTATTGTAATGTTTAAAATACTCATGTCAAATTTTGGTATGTGATAGGAAACTTTCTATAGGTTTTTCTTCAAAACTGGCTTTCAGCTATTTTTGTCTTTTTCCATAGGAACAGTTTTTCAAGTTCCAAAAATAAAAAATCTAGAAATTGTTATTGTGTTATATTGAAATTCATAGACTATTAGAGTAGAGCCACCATCTTTATAATAGTGAACTTTTCTGCATACATATTTTTCTATTTTTATCTCACCTGTATTTTCAATAACTTTAACTTCTTTCTTTGTGCTTACTTAATTTGGTTTTGGTTCTTTCATTGCATTGGCTGAGACTTCCATTACCCTGGTACTCAACTGCTGGAGTGAACACGCCCTTCCTTGCTATGCTCCCGATATTGCGGGAAAGCCTCTGAACTTTCACCATTAAGAACAACTTATGCACCTATTGTTTTGATAGATATAGTTTTCTCTTGATATGGTGAGTTTTTAATAATCAAATAATATATGTTCAATGCATTTTAATTTTTTCCATATCTATTATGTTTGTTTCAATCTCCAAATTATGTGGATTATATTAATAGATAGTTTATAAATATTCAAACGTACTCAGACTTCTGAAATAAACTCTGCTTGGTGGAGATGTATTTTTTCACACACATCAAATTTATACAATTCTATTTAATGTATTTTCTTCTAATAACATTCTTTTCCTTTTAGGTAAAAGGTCATACTAGCTTCATACAATGTATTGGGCTTTTTTGTTCTTTTCTTCAGTTGACTAATATCCTCTCTCTCTATCTATCTCTATCTGTATCTCTCTCGAGTTGTTCTGAGACACAGCCTCATTATGTAGCCCAGGCTGTCCTCAAACTCATGTCCTCTTGCCTCAGCCTACCAAATATTGAGATTATAGGCATGTGCCACCACACATGGATTAACTATCTCTTAATGTATATATGCTTAGAATTTAACTTCTTTTGTGAGGTGGTTTTAAAATTTTTCTTTTAATGTAGTTTTATTTCCATAGTCTCTATTTGTTTCTTATAGCCACCTATTCATGTTTCATTTTCACATGCTTTGTAATGTCATAATTCCTGTTTATATTTTAATGAATGCTATGCCCACCTATATATTTTAACTTAATTTTATCTAGAGTGAGTTATGGATCAAGTTGCTTTTAGCACATCATGGTTTTATGTTTTGAGTTTGCAGAATTATTTTGAGTTGAGATGTGTTTTTTCTCTCTTATGCTATCTCTCTCTCTCTCTCCTGTGTTGCTGTTACTCAGATCTCAATCTCACCATCAGACAGACAATCTAATGACATGTGATGGGACAATTCTGCTTCTGACTTGCTTCAAGCAATAAAGCCAGCCTCCATCTTACCTGGAGCCCCTCCATCACCACCAGCCCTCAGATGGCAAACTCCCTGCTGTTGCCACCTGTTTTTAGAAGCCAAAGCAGATTCAGTTTGGTTCATCATTTAATATTTCTATTGTTTCTGATCAATGAATTATTTTATCCTGTTCTGAGCCCTGATAATAGTTTGAATTTTCCATATTATAATTTAATTATCATTATGATACAGTAAATGTGTTGAGATAAGAAGGTGTATCAAATAAATCATGGGTTTTCAGTATGTCCTTGAAAAGAACTCAACAACCAATTTTCAGAAACCAGGAAGAGGTATGAAGGAAAATTAGGGATGCCAGTAAAGAGAGAGGGGTGAGAGAAGGAGTAAGCTTTTGTTTATGTTTGTTTTTTAGCAGTGGAGACTTTAGCAGCACACATACTAAAATGGTAGAGTCTAAAATATGATACAAGTTTGGAGCCAAATTCTCAACCTTCAACATGCACTTGAATGACCCAAGGATCTTGAAAATGTAGGTTCTGATTTAAAGGTTTGGACTGAGGCCCAAGAGTGGATATTTCCAAGACTACCTCAATGAACTGATGCTGTAGGACCATAGACTTAACCTTCAATAGGAAGGGCTCAAAGCAAAGATCAGGTAGGGAGAGACAGGTGGAGATATAGAAATAGTTAATTAAGGCATAATCATTGCAGAGATAAATAGAGTTTAACAGAGAAGAATTTACAGCCTGCTAGAGGATCAGAGCCCTCTTCCTGTGAGGCTGAACACAGAGATGGTTGTACTTGGCTCCTGACTCCCAAGAATGGTGTTAACTAGAAGTAGCTTGGACTGGTGAGGAGTGCTGGAGCCACATGGAGCTGTGGACTGGTGAAGAGTGGAGCCATGCAGGTACCCCCACAGCATCACCTTAGCACCCCCCAAAAACTCTGGCCTCCTAGTTGTGCCTGACCTGGACCCATACCACAGAGGCACAGGAAATAATAAAGGCCACTGTCCTGAGCACCAGAAGATACAGCAGAAGTGAATAACAGAATGAGGGCCATTCTGAGGGTCCTTGATGAAAATTGAAGCCCACTGGAAAAGTGAAGAGAATCTTTGAAATAAAGGCACACCAGACCACCTTGGGTGGTAAGTTGGAGGGATCACCACACTCCCATCAGAATCTGGAATGTCCTCAGGGGAAGGGAAGCCGGGATCAGCAGTAGAACCTTGCAGAGTTTAACTCTACAGGAGGTCAGTGAGCTCAACCTGGGCCCTGCAGCCAGAAATCAGCCTGAAACTCAGGGTCTGCTGCTGGTTTGTTGAGAATAATTGACTTAAATCTGCACATTGCTACCCTTATTGTCTATCATGACAGCAGAGAAATACCCTGAAGAAGACCCTTCGTTTTTTTTTTAATTATTTTTTCTTTTCCTCTTACTTTTAATTTTTATTTTTCCCACTATTTTCAAATTCTTCCTTTCTTCTTTTTCTTTTTTTCTCTTTCCCACTCAATCTCTCACTCTCCCACATTGTTCTTCATCTCCCTTTTTGTTCCTCTTCCTGCCCCATTTCAGATTTCTTCTTTCTTTTTCTTTCCTTCTCTCTTTTTCCTCCTCTCAATTGTCATTAGTTTCAAAGGAGAGTGAGTACAGTTTCTAACTTCCCTATTTCTGTTAGGTTGTTCTATTCTTGTCCTTGTTCTTTCATTCTGCCTTTGCCTCTTGTCTTCAACAGTTTCCTACAGTTTGTGTGATCTTCTTGTGTCCTCTGGCCTCTCTTTCAACCTTCCCCTATCCTTCTACCTATCTATGCCTCTCTCCCCAACTCGTTCTAAATTCCCATCCTGATGAGTAAAGTTGCTATATTGAAGAGTTTATTTGCTATATACATATTTTGGGCTGGTCCTTGATTTTGATTTAATTCATATGGTTAAAGGGCATAGATTAATAACTACCACAAATTGTCATTTTCTAAGATGTGCTTGATGCTATTGTGTTGCTGATTGTATCACTTGGGCTAAGGTGTTGTGATTGATCTAATCAGTTGTCCTTCCTGATGTTATTAAAATGAGAGTGTCTCCAGGTCATTAGAGACTCAAAACCTAAAGACTGGTTATATCTGGAAGATTGAAGTATCAATCCAGGAATTAAAACAAGGACAGTAACAACAACAAAAACAGAAATGAGATGATATTTAAGCAAGGCATAAACACAGACTTCTAGCTCACCAAAGGCAAATTCTTAGGAAAACAAGGCAGAAAAGTCTGACAATCAGCTACCTGGACACCTTGAACTGATAGCACAGGAAGTAACAAAACAGATGAATGAGGTGCTAGAAAAATTCAAAATAGATAATTTCCCAGATAACTACAGAGATGGTGAGCCAATGATTAGAGACTAGAGAACTGAAACAGACTTTTTTAAAAATAGATGTTTTGGGGACCATGATAGAAGCTATGAATGCCCAGCATAGGAAAGAAATGGAAACTATGGATACCCAACATAGGAAATAAATGGGATCCATGAAACAGATTCAAATAGATATCAAGGAGATAAAAATCTCTATTGAAAGTATACACAACAGACTGACTCAATCTGAAAATAGAATTAGAGTATCAGATACAAAAGACAGAATGGTGGTCAGTGACCATGAAAAGAGAGAGCTCTTAAAAACAGTAAAGGGTCATCAGTAATCAATCCAACAGCTCCTACATGACACAAAGAATAGTATAAGACTGATAGTAGTGCATGAAAAAGCAAGAGAAACTACACATGACATTAAAAATAACTGTTCACAAAATTAATGACAGAAATCTTCCCAAACAGAGCAAAAGAATTTGACATACAGATAAAAGAGGCATATAAGATGTCAGCTAGCCATGATTTTAAAAAATCTACTCCTAGACATATAATAATCAAGATCCCAGAAACCTAACAGAAGAACAAAATACTATGAGCAGTTAGAGAAAAACAAAAACAAAAAACAAAAAACAAATCACATGCAAAGGAAAGCCCATCACAATCACAGCAGACTTTTCAACACAAACCCTCAAGTCAAGGAGAGCCTGGAGTAGGATATTTCAAGCCTTAAAAGAAAACAGTCTCCAACCTAGATTGATGTATCCTGCAAAACTATCTTTCAAAATTGATAGGGAAATAAGATATTTCCCTGACTAAGGACACCTGAGAAATTTCGTGAATACCAACCCAGCACTCCAAACAATTCTAAACAATATCCTAGAAAAAGACAATGAAGGTCATAACTCCATGAGACCCAACAGAGTAAATTCATTATACAAGGCAAGAAATTAAAGGGACAAGAGAAAAAATAAAAAACAACAAGACAATAACATGCCAATAAGTCAATATACATCAGTTATAACCATCAATGTTAATGGACTAAATTCACCAATCTAAAGAAATAGACTGGCAGAATGGATTAAGAAGAAAAATCCAACAATAAGCCATATATGAAAAACACACCTAATTTTAAAATAGACTCATAGATCGAAAGTAGAAGGATAAAAAACAGTTCTCCATATGACAGGAGCCCAGAAAAAAACAGGGGTAGCTATCTTATTCTCATACAAAGTAAATTTCAAACCAAAACTAATTAAGAGAGACAAAGAAGGTCACTACATCCTTGTAAAGGGAATATTCCAAGAAGAAGAGATGACAATCATAAATATATATGCACCAAAAAAATGATGGCCCCAACTATACAAAATGAGGGACATAAAAACAAGGGACATAAAAGAAACACTAGTACAATTGTAGTGGGTGACTTCAATATCCCACTGTCACAAATAGATCATCTAAACAAAAAATCAACAATAAATACTACAACTGAACCAAACTTTTGAACAAATGGATTTAATAGACATCTATAGAGTGTTCCACCCCACAAAATCAGAATATACATTCTTTTCAGCTGCATGCAGGTTATTCTCCAAATTAGACCACATACTAGCTCATAGAATATGTTTTAGTAAATGCAAAGGAATTGAAGGTATCCCATGTATATTATTAGGCCATAGTGCAATTAAACTGGAGATCAATAGCAAAAGAAACTGCAAGAACAGCACAAACACATGGAAATTGAACAACACTATCCTGAACAACCAATGGGTCATAGAGGAAATTAAATAAGAAATTAGACAGTTTTTATAAATAAATGATACTACCAATACAACATACAGGAACTTATGGGACTCAATAAAAGCAATTCTATGAGGTAAATTCATAGCAGTGAATGTCCACACTTGGAAAACAGGCAAAGCTCAAATAAACAACCTAATGCTGAATCTTAAGCTCCTAGAAGAAGAAGAGCAAGATAAGCCCAAAACTCATACAAGGGAGGAAATGATAAAGATCAAAGCAGAAATCAGTACAATGGAAACTAAGAGAACAATACAAAAAAAAATCAATGAATCAAAGAGTTGGGTTTTTTGAAAGAATAAATAAAATCAATAAACCCTTATCCAACCTTATCAAAAAGAAGAAAAGAAAAGGTTCAAATCTATGTAAGTAGGAAAGAAAAAGGTGAAGTCACAACAGATCCGGCAGAAATCCAGAGGATCATCAATACCTACTTTGAGAATCTGTATTCAAACAAAATGGAGAACACAGAAGAAATGGACAGATTTCTAGATACATATGAATTACCAAAGTTGAATGAAGAAGATAAAAAGATACTGAATACCCCAATTAAATCAGTGAAATTGAAAATGTAATTAAAAATTTACCAACAAAGAAAAGCCAGCTTGATGATGGCCTCACTTCTGAATTCTACAAGACATTTAGAGAAGAACTATTGCCACTAATCTTTAAACGTTTCAATAAAATTGAAAGGGAAGCAATACTTCCAAATTCATTCCTGGAAGCAAGTGTTACTTTGATTCCAAAACCAGGGAAAGACCCAAGCCAAAAAAGATAACTACAGTCCATGAACATAGATGCAAAAGTCCTCAACAAGATACTGGCAAACAGAATACAGAGGGTCAACAGGAAGATCATACACCCTGACCAAATAGGATTTATCCCAGGAATGCAAGGATGGTTCAACATACATAAACCAATAAATGTAACACACTATATTAACAAGTCAAGGACAAAAACTATATGGTCACCTCAATAGATGCACCAAAAGCATTTGACAAAATTCTACACCTATTCATGATTTTAAAAACCCTGCAGAAAATTGGAAGAGGGTCTTTGTATCAAACTGAGAAATGCTATCTACGAAAAACCAACAGCCAACATTACACTAAATGGTCAAAAACTGAAAACCTTAACACTAAAATCAGGAACAAGACAAGGATGTCCACTATCACCATTCAGGTTCAATATAGTTCTAGAAATATTAGCCACATCAATTAGACAAGAGGAAGAAATAAAAGTAATAAAGATAGAAAAGGAAGAAGTTAAACTGTCATTATTTGCTGATGATATGATACTCTATAGAGAAGACCCAAAATACTGCCAAAAGACTTCTAGACTTAATTGACAGATTCAGTAGAGTAGCTGGGTACAATGTCAACACTCAAAAATTAATAGTGTTCTAATACACAAATAACAGACTCACTGAGAGAGAAATTAGGGAAACAATTCCTTTCACAATAGTACCCAAAAAATGAAATATCTAGAAATCAGTCTAACAGGAAACAAAAGATCTCTACACTGAATACCACAGCACTCTGAAAAAAGAAATGGAAGAGGATATAAGAAAATAGAAAAGTATCCCTTGCTCCTGGATAGGAGGAATGAACATACAGAAAATGGCAATATTTTCAAAACGGCTATACAGATTCAATACAATCCTGACTAAAATTCCAACAGTATATTTTACAGAACTATCAAAAACAATCCAAAATTTCATTTGGAGCAATAAGAGGCCTAGAAAAGCAAAAGCCATTCTAGGTAACAGAGACATGACAGGGGTATCACAGTCCCCAACTTGAAACTATAATACAAAGCCACTATGATAAAAACAGTATGGTACTGGCAAAGAAATAGACCTGAGGATCAGTAGAATAGATTAGAAGGTGTAGAAACAACTCCAGATGTACTTAACTACCTCATCTTTGACAAGGGCACCAACCATCCTCAGTGGGGGAAAGATGGCCTCTTCACTAAACTGTGTTGGAAAAACTGGATTTCAACCTGCCAAAGATAAAAACTAGACTTCTATCTTTCACCATGCACTAAACTAAAATTGAAGTTGATTAAAGATCTAAATATTAAAACAGAAACACTAAACTTGCTGGAGAATCAGTTAGGTAGAATTTTCAAAGACATTGGCATAGGAAAAGACTTTATGAACAAATCCTCAGTAACATAGGAACCAGTACAAAAAATCAACAGCTGGGATCTCTTCTTATTAAAGAGCCTCTGCACTGCAAGATAAACCACCAACAGAGCTAAGAGACAACCTACAACATGGGAAAAAAATTTACCAGCTATTCCTCAGACTAAGGTCTACAATCTAGAGTATATAAAGAATTCAAAAAAATCAGACTCCCCCCAAATATAAAGACCCAATTCAAAAATGGGCACTGAAATGAACAGACACTTCTCTGACAAACAAGTAAATGGCAAATAAATATATGAAAAAATGTTCAACATCACTGGTCACTCGAGAGATGCAGATGAAAACAATACTGAGATTCCACCTCACCCCAGAAAGAATGGCTGCTATCAAGAAATTAGCCAATAAAAAATGCTGTTAGAGGTGTATGGAGAAAGGAACCCATCTCCATAGTTGGTATGAGTGAAGACTGGTGCAACTACAGTGGAAATCATTATTGAGATACCTTTAAAAAACTAGGATTAGGGCCAGGGATTTAGCTCAGTGGTTCCAGCACCTGCCTCGCAAGCACAAGGACCTGAGTTCGATCCCCAGTACACACACACACACACACACACAAAAAAAAAAAAAAAAAAAAAAAAAAAAAAACTAGGATTAGAGGTCCCATTTGACCCAGCTATTCCTCTGCCAGGTATCTTTCCAAAAGAATTAAAAGTATCTTATCACGGTGATATATGCACATCCATGTTTATAGTGGCACAGCTGTAATAGCTAAAACTTGGGAAAAGCCCAATTGCCCATCAGTTGGAGACTGGATAAAGATGTGGTTTTTCTATAAAATGGAGTGCTACTCAGCCATAAAGAATGAGAAATTAGAGTCATTTATAGCTAAATGGATATACATCGAGGCCAAACCCTTGAGTGAAATAAATAGGACACACATGTGTAAATACCAAATAGTTTCTCTGGTGTGAATAACTAAGAGTGTACATGAGGTTCAAATTGTATAAATCATAATGTGAAATAGGAAGAAAAGGTCTAAAGAAGTAGGGGTAGTGGGAAGGGTAGGGGAAAGAAAAGAAGGGAAAAAAAACAGGAGAAAAGGAAAAAAGGAAGCAAAGTCTGTAAATAGGGAAGTGTGGAGAGGGTGAAGGAAGGCTAGGGGAATGGGAAAAAATTAGAACCAAGATTAATCAGGTAAAGACACAAGATCCCAATGACGAATGTAATTGTACCGTATACCTAAAAAGTACCAATAAACTTAATGAAAGGAAAAAAAAAGAATGGTCTTAACTAAAGCTGGGAGCAAGGTAAAATGACTGCAAGAGACTTTTGCTCAAGTGATGGGATGACATCTCATCCACAAAAAACACTGAATGACTGAGCTGGCTATTTGGACTCACGATCAAATACTTTAATTGTTCTTCACCTAGTGAGCATGAAGGAAGGGGTAGGCTGTGTTTTTGTTGTTGCTCCTGTTGTTGTTTTGTTTTTAATTAATTTTTTGTTACATTTAAGATATACAATATAATGACGTTCATCAACGGAAATTTGCGCCTTTACATAATTCATGGTGGTGTTTATTTGTTCCACATTCCCTTGCCCTCCCTTCATTGCTAAAGATAGTGACATCTCCCCTTCCAAGCAGTCAGTGTTTAGTAAGAAAGGGATCAATATGGCATTGCTACTGGGAGGAGTTTAGATGCAGCCTTTTAAAGGATGAAAGAGGTTTTCTTTTTTTCTGACCTTTTTTTTTTTTTAGCAACTGTAAGAATCCAAATTTATAATGAGAGGTAAGTATATCTTAGGCAATGCGTGTTCACAATTATGCATTTTTGAAATGCAACAAATCACACTGTTTTCTTTCTATCCTGAGTTTCAAACCAATCAAGAAAAAATATTTAGAACTCTCCATTTTATCAAAATTAAAAGGTAGTGAGAAGAGAGAAAAAAAATTTTTTATGAAAATCCTATATATGAACATTCACAGCAGCTTAATCCAAAATAGCCAAAAAATAGAAATAATACATATGTCTCTCAAAGAGTGAATAATTAAAAAACTGTAGCACATATACATCAGAAGATACTATTCCACATTAAAAAAGAACAGTTGATAAACTGTTGATAAACTTGGGTGGAGCCAAAGACATTATGCTGGGAAGAAAATAAAGGGAAAATTTCATAACATTTTATATCATGTGTTCTTTTTTTTTATATGATGTTCTTGAGGGGTTTTTTTTGTTTGTTTGTTTGTTTGTTTGTTTTGGTACAGGGGATTGAACTCGGGTCCTTGCACTTGCAAGGCAGGCCACCGAACCGCTGAGCTAAATCCCCGGCCCCTATATGATGTTCTTGAAAAAACAAAATTATAGAGAACAAATTAGTGGTTGCCAGGTTGCCAGGGATCTGTATCATTAAAAGCAATGGCAAGAGAAACTTTTGTGGTCACAAATCAGTTCTGAATCTGGAATTTGTGGTGGTTACAGGAAATTATCCATGTGATCAAGTTGGGGAGAACTACACCCACACAAAAGGACATGTGAAAGCAGTAAAATGCAAGCTATGCTGGCTTTGGGCAGTGTCAGTTTCTTGGTTTTGATAGTGAACAACCGTCCTTTCAAATGTTACCACCGAGAGAGCTAGTAAAAGGTACACAGAGTCCCCATCTCTATTCTTTTTGGAACTTTCCATGAGTCTATAATTTTTCAAAATAAAAAAAAAATTAAATACTTCACATTACATTGCAAGCACAAGGTCCTGAGTTTGATCCCTGGTACAAAAGAAAAGAAAAGGAAAAAAGCTTCACATTACAGTTCCACACATAATCGAAAGAAAAATGGCAAACTAAGTAAATATATATAAGAGATGGCACCAATTTTAATATAAAATGTATTACCACAAACCAGATAGAAAACTCCAGTAACCTTACCACACAGAAATACGTGGAGACAATTCACAAAAGAAAATAAGAATAAAATGTCCTACAGAAATTTAAAAATCTTTAATTTCACAAGTAAAACACTATCCAGGAAAAAAAAAAAAAACCTCAACATATCATTTGCAACTTTTAAAATTAGAAATTATTTCATATTAATATTCAGTTATAGTGCATCAACATGGGCATGCTTATAATAGTGCTATAAACTACTATGAACTTTTGAGAAAGTATCTTACAGAACAATCACTGGAGTCATTTCTAAAAATGCCAAGTCTTGGGCTGCAGATTCAGATGAGTTTGTGAAGCACTTTGCCTAGCATAAATGCGTCCTTAGGTTCAGTCTCTAGATACTGTGCAAAAAGAAGAAGCCAACTCTTGGTTCCCATCTCATACCCAAGAGTCAAAACAGAGGCCTGTGGCACACCATGACACTTCAGCCTATGACAAACCACATACATGACAGTCAGAAATAGAAAGTTCCCATTACCCAGAGACATCATAGCTGTGTTGGCATCGGAGAATGACACATTAGTCACAGCAATGATGCTGCTGGAAACAAACCCACTGCACTGCCATAGCAAAGTGTGGTACATGCAATGATGCACATCCTTGATAATAAACCTCTGTTACTAGTTTGTATGTCTACTACACTGTGCTTTTTATGGTTGTTTTAGAGTGTATTCCTACTTATTAAAAAAGTTAGCTGTGAGGAAGCTTCAGATAGGCCCTGCAGGAGGGATTCTGGAAGAAGGCATTGTGATCATAGGTGACAGATTCATGCATGTTAGTACCTGTAAAAAAAGACTTTCCAGTGGAGTGAGATGTAGAGGTGAAAGAGAATGGTTCTGACAATCCTGACCTGGTAGACCTTAACTGGTGTGTGTGTTAAGTGTACAATGAAAAAGTTCTAAAAGTTTTTCTAAAAAACATTTTTTTAAAAAAAAGATTTTAGAATCAGATAGAAAGAAAATATTTTTGTATTTTTGTATAGTTATATAATGTGTTATTAAGCTAAGCATTGTTACCAAAGACTCAAAAAAATTTTTTTTCAGCTTTAATTTATTTTATTGGTACATTTTAGGGATACAGTACAGTTACATTCATTGTTGGGATCTTGTACCTCTCCATGACAAGTCTTGATTCTCATTTTTCCCCTTACCCCTGCCCTCCCTTCACCCCTCCTCCCCTCCCCATCTACAAACACTTTATTTTCATCTTTTCATTATCTCACATTTTTTACCTTTCCCTTATTACCCTTCCCCTACCCATCCCACCTTCCCTACACCTTTAGCTCCTTTCTTCCCATTTCTAAACTCAAAAAATTTTTAAATTAAATTTGTAATATTTTTAGAAAGTACAATAAGCTGGATTCGACTTCACACAGCCGCAACTGTCTTGAGTTCTACCTGCCATCACTGCCTTAAAGTAATCGTAGTAGGTTTTTCCTGCACAGTTTCCCAGCAAACTATAACAGACAACACCATTAGGTGCTGTGTGGAGATTTACAGCTGAGTTCTGTTTCCAGGAATGTGCCTGAGTCTTTGATATTGTCTTAAGATAATCCAGATGCCTTTCAACTAGGGTGAAGCCACTTTTGTTCTGATCCATAAGTATTACCCTCTTTGTGAGCTATGTTATAGGAATCCAACTGGTCTTCTGCCACAAAAACCATGGCTCTCTCAGTAAGTTCCACACAAGTGAACTGTAGGCAATACGAAGTCTGTTCTTCTTGCTTCAATTTCACAGCACCTTGAGACTGGTCCTCACATACTAGGACTGGGTTGTTTACAAGCATATGCTTGTCATAATTAAGTATTAAATAAAAAGATTTTTTATAAATTTAGTGTAACCTAACTGTACAGCAGTTATAAAGTCTATGGCACTATACAGTAATGTAGTACATCATCACATTCATTCCCTATTCATTGACCCACCCAAAGCAAATTTCAATCCTGCAAGCTCCACTCATAGTAAGCGTACCATTTTTATGTGTACCATTTTGGAAGTATGCCATCTTTTATATTCTATTTGCTTGCTCCATCCTTCCCATGTTTAGGGATGTCTAGATCTACACATATTTATTATTGGGTTACTATAACCTACAGTACTAAGTACAGTAATGTGCTGTTCGGGTTTGTAGCCTAGGCGCAACAGGCTGTACCATCCAGTCTAGGTGTATAATAGCCTAGGTTTGAGTAATAAGACTCTAGCATGCCTGTACAAGGACAAAAGCATCTAGTGACATGTTACTCAGAATGCATCCTTTTCATTAAGCAGTGTGTGATTGTTTCTGGGCTGTGTCAGTTATTTGTAATTAACAAATCCTCCAATTGAGTCCCATATTTGCTCAAATTTGTGAGCATCTGGTGTAGAGAAAGAAGTAGAACAAAAGGCCCAAATGTTCTGGTAGAGATTCTTCATGGATTAAATGTTATTGCCAGTAGTGACCCTAGGCATGGGTCTGTGTGGGGCTCTTAATTCAGAACAAGTCCCAAATTGTGGATCTCACAGTGTGCCCGTACAATAAAACACCGTACTGTGATGGAGGCCCAGTTCATTCTTTAATCCCACCTTGACTACTTAGGAGGCTTCTCCCACATCCCCAGGTTAGAGTTCCTGTCCTGTCTGTTTCAGTCAAAAATTCTTTGCTCCCACTTCTAGTATCAACTTCCTTGTATTTAGATTTTGTTGTTTGAATGTTTGTTTTCCCATTAGATAATAAGAGTCTGCTTTTAGTTTTGAATTCTATTTAGGGTTGTGCTTGGAAAATAGTAGGCAAGTGTTTGTTGGATTAATGAGTAAATGTGCAAAGGAGTAATTACTTCTGACTGTGAAAAAAATGAAAAGGCTTCAGAGAGTATTAGACTTTGAGATGATCTTATTACTTTTTTGTCATTAAGGAAATTATAGCATTTTAGAGAAAAAGATTACACATGGGAAACATTAAGTATGAAAACGTAGATGAAGTGTTTGGGGAGATATGTACTGATAAAACAAGTTACAATGCATTAAAAATGAGCTGAATAAAGAGATGGAGAGAGAAATGAATATACAAGTGCATGTGATAAAACAAGTATAGAATAGATATTAGTAGGTTCTAAGTTGGGGGTCAAGACATGCTTGTTTTATAAATAAAGTTTTATTGGAATATAGTCATGCCCAATCACTTACATTTGTCAATGGATGCTCTTGCACTACACACAGAAAGCAGAATAGTTGTGACAAAGACTATATATGTCCTGCAAAGCCTAAGATTTAAGATGAAACCCTTTACAATACAAAATTCCTGACTTCTTTCCTAGGCAATGGCTATATGGGCATGTACTGTATAATTCTTCTCACTTTTCTCTGTGTTTTAAAAATTTTATAATACAATGGGTTGGGGATAGAGAGCAATTTAAGACAGAACACAAATAAAAAGCAAACGGAATATAAGAGAATGCCAAGAAAACTCTAAGAAGAAGAAAAAGCACAAGTGTCCAGTTGGGACAAAATTTATTGGCATAGGAGTTAATTTTTATTATCTGATGAAAGAGAGGAGGTGGAAGGCAGACAGAACTAAAAAGAAATGGGAAATTTTAGAAGCACAATAAATAGCATAAGCACCACAATGTGCACTTGAGAAAAGCGAGAAAAGTTCTTGAGAGGGAATCTGACAAAATGAGCATGGTCGTGTTAACATCTGTATTCTCCTAGCTCTTCAAACTGGTTTTAAGCATGGGAGGGAGGGAGAGTTTGATAAGCAAAAGACGATCAAAATGGCTTTAAGGTGATTTCTGAGACACTGAGTACAGAGTTGCTTGCCTGGTCTGGTGGCAAATGTGGCATGAAATTTGGGGAGGAAGACCTGCCTAGATCCTTCCTTCTGGGTACTGGACACTAGAAACATTTGTAAACGGCTGAACCCAAGTAAAAGAATTGCTCTCCATTGTTCTTCTCATGAGGAAACTGGCTGTGAAGAAGATTCTGCAAGCGGGTGGTAGGCAGCAGTTACATCCTAAGATTCTTGTCTCCTATGCCTCAAAATCCTCACCTTGATGCTCCCACCAAATCCTAGACTGTTGTATCTTGATCTTTTTCCAGTTCCAATTAAAATCCTAATTTGAAAAAAAACACCTTCAACTAACCTTCCAGTTATCCATTAAATTTGGGCTTTCCTTTTCCCTTCCTGAGATGCTCCCAAAGCTTCCTGAGGTGTTGCTTTCTCTCCCTACAGTTAGCAATAAAGTCAGCTTAACCCTATTTTATCAACAGGTTTCTTTGGTGATAGTGGGGAAGGCAGTTTTCAACACTGGAAAGAGTAGATGAACAATATAAAGAAAAACCATTGCAGCACCTAGCACCTAATAAGTTCATGGATACCCACACTTGGTAATTCCTAGGAATGACTGGGAGTCAGTTTGTCGGAGGTAGGGCTAAGTTTGTACAACTACAGAGTTGGAACTCTCAGAGTGTGATCTGTGATATTCTTGCATGAGGATTTACACTGCCTTTGGTGTGAGTTCCAAACACAGTTTTAACACAGTTTTTTAGGTCTGATAAGATATGGCCCTGCTTCCTTCTCATCCATTCTACCTGGCACTCTCCCTGTTTTAACACTTGTCCCATGTCCCAGAAAATCCCTGGGTGCCAGGCAATCCTAGAAAGTTGATCGCCACCCTTCTCACAGTGAATCTCTTTCCACATAACCCAGCTCTGATTATGGCCCAACAGAGATTTCTAGATTCTGGCAACCTGATCAGCCAGATAACCTTGAGCATGTCACTGAGCTCATCTGCGCCTCAGTTTACTTACCTGTAAAGTGACATGAAGAAGAGTACTCACTTTGCATGATGGTTATGAGAATGAAAAGAGATAACAGTGGTGAAGCATTTTGAATGCCTGGCACTTACCAAATGCTCAATAAATGTTGGTTATAAGATAGTTTGTTACTATTAATATCACTTAGAATAAGTCTGTCTTGTTGATGGTTTTATTCCTTGGCTTACCACCAGGCCTGATACAAAATAAGCACTAAAATATATCTGTAAAGAAACAAATGTTTGACTATTGCCTTTTTTATATCAGCTACCCAAATATGCATTCTGTCACCTTTAGGCCTTTTGTAGCATAGTTCCCTTAGCCTGAGCCATTCTCCACCATCCAATGATTTATCTTCATTCTTTTTTTTTTTTTTTTTTTTTTTTTTTTTTTTTTTTGTACTGGGGATAGAACTCTGGCCCTTGAAATTGCAAGGCAGGCAGAGAGGCAGAGGAACCACTGAGCTAAATGCCCGGCCCTATGTTCTTTCTTTATATTTGACACCGTGCCCATCTGCATGACTAATACTTTCTGTAGTTTCAGACTTAAAGTGAAGTATAATTTCTTCTAGGAACTCCTCTCAAGTCACCAGACTGGCCACACACTCAGATTGAGGGAGGTAAGGCACAGCCACCTCCACCCTACCCCATGCATGACAGCATATATTACATTTCACACCATGTTTAATATGAGGTCAACCCCAGGGATATTAAACTCCAAGAAGGCAGCAACCAACTGGATCCTTTCACATTTTCAAAGAGCGAAGTGTATATTGGACATTCAAATGTATGTACAGTCATGCGTCACTTACCAAGGGGAATGTGGTCTGAGAAACTTGCCATCAGGCGAACTTGTCATGGTGGCAACATCATGGAGTGTATTTACACAAACCAAGATGGCTACATCACTAGGCTATCATGTGATAGAACCACCATAAGTTGTAGGCTGTATCTTTGACCTAAATGTTATTAGGCAGCACATGACTTATTTTAAAGGAAGGAGGCACGTGCTTTCAATTAATTATTTTTAATTAAATTCTTCTGGCTCTGTTGGATGTTTTAACGAGTTACTGCATTGCCTGCATCCTGCTGCAGCAAGAGAACAAGCTCTCATCTCAAGGAATTCGTTTCTCTGTTCTTGGATGAAGCACAGGGAGCCAGAAAGCAGAGTTATGAAACCGTTTCTCTATTTTATCCAAAGTAAGTTTGAAGAATGATTTTCATCTTTGGAATTTGGTGCTAACCTCTTCTAGCCTAGCATTATACAGACCGATTTTTTCCTAGCAACATCACACTGAAATCTGATTAGCACAAGATTACAGTATGGGCCGGCTTTTTTAAGAGCCTTGCAAACCAAATCCTAGGCAGTGGTTCAACTGATCTCCTAAGTGGGTCTCTTCAAGGAAACCAGTGAGCTGGGATGCCAGGGTGGCAGGCAGAGGAGTTAACTTGTGATAAGACTTACTTAAGCCTTGCAAGTCGAGCATCTGCTTCTTGGCCTCATAAGTGAAACAATCCAATAATTACAGTCCTTGGTGCTTCTTTTTTTTTTTTACCTCAGGAAACATTTTGCAGCTAACTAGCAATTTCCAAAAATATGGTTCAAGCAACACATCTCCTTATCTCCTCATGTAGGAGAGGGTGTGAGTTGTAAGGAGACAGGGGCTCGTTATCTTAGAGGGCTCTGGCAAGGTGCTTCTACAGATAGCTTTTAATTGGGTAAGCATGTGCTATTCAGGACTAAGGCTTTGAAGCTATCTTAAGGAGATAGCTTAAGCCCCATTTCCAAGTTGTCTCTTTTTAGGACAAATTGAAAAGGTAGCCAAGTGGGCAGGAAGAGGGATTGGTGGGAAAGGAGAGCAAATAAATAGCTTGATATTTTCTTATCCCTCTGTGAGCTCAGATTTCGCTTTCAATTTTTTAGAGATCCCAGGTTTCTGGAACCTGTTCAGGAAGAAAGATGAGGATTTCAGGTGATCAGCCTACTCATCACTATAAGTAGCAGGTGGCCAGGTGTGGGGACTATAATTGAAGCCATCAGTCACAGCACCCAGGGACTGTAACACGGCGGGACCTTACCTGTCAAAACTGACATCTTTTCTGCTTGAACAAGAGGGAAAGGAATATTAAAATTGAATTGGAATAACCTCTGCCTTGGAATCAGTTCCAAAATCATTTGCTGGCACCCACGTTCAAGGCCACATGAAATATGGGTGTTCCTTTAGCAATAGCCAACCTCACCCTTTCTTGATTGCAAGGCCTTATATCACAGCAGTTCTCAATTTTCAATTAACATAAAAAATACCTGTGATTTACTTTTTAAAAAGTCAGTCCCCAGATTTAACTGAGCAGCTGCATCTTCTGGGAAGGCTCCTGGTTTTTGAGGCCTCTCTGTTGTGCTTCCATGGTACCCAAGGGAAATCAAAAACAAAGAAACTTAAAAATAAAAAAAAGAAAGAAAGAAATTTATCTATTTTCCTACATGTGTCTTGAGAGCACTGTCCCTGACTGATAATAGCCCAACTGCTATGTTTGTCCTAAGATTTGTTGGAATCACTCTACAAGTTTGCTAATATTCATCAAAACTTTCTAGGGGGATGATTCCACATCCTTTAGTCTCCGTACTCATCTCACCTGGGCTGAGTCCACTTTCTCGCAATCCACAAGGGAAAGACAACCATTCACCCATGCCAATTTTCACCTTGGTGCAGGGCCCCAGAGCACAAAAGCCTGCTGGGCAGAACCAAAGCATGGGTGGGAAGATGTAGGCTACTGAGAGGGAGTGTGGGAAACAAGTGTTGACAGCTCATAGCAGGATTCTGGACTTGTCTTTCCTTTTTATAAATAAAATTCAAGTTAGAGAGAGATGTGTTATGGGGATATTCATTTGAAATGAATATTCAATAGTTTTGTTTTGTTTCTGAAAGTAGGTACAATTTGGCCAATGAGAGTAGGCTTCCATGGCTCACATGGTAGTATTCTCTGTCATGTTTTAGCTATATCTGAAACCTAGGTGAAAAAAATATTTGGAGCAGTTTATAAATGCAAGCATTTTTAATCAACAAGATTGTATTGGTTGAGATGGATTGAAATTAACAGTACAGTACTTCCATTTTCTCCAATTGTTATGAGAATAAACAGGTGCTGAAGTGGTGGAGTAACAGGTATAATTACTGAGGGTTGTTTGATAAGCCTTAGTAAAGGCTTTTGGTGTATTTCCCAGAAACTAGAAAAATGAATGACTCTAATGACTGGGTAAGAAACCCTTTTACAAGTCAGGTGGTTTCCAATTCTGTGCTTTCATCGGCACTGAAGGAGACCTAATTGAATTGTTAGCTAAAAGATCATTGCACATAACTTTTGATGACAGATCCCACAGAACTTGAAAGGGAGTCAGAGAATGGAGGGATGCTGCCATAACAAAACTATTTCTGTTCCCACCTATCTATTCATGAGAACAAGGTTTCTTGATCCATCAGATATAAAAAAGTAAGAATTGAGCTCATGCTGAATATTCAAAATGTTCGAGCAATAAGCAGTATTTACACATGGACATGAGAAAATTGGAACAAAAAGAAAGCTTCTGTCTATTTGATTAGATATGCTTTCCAAGTGAATTTTGATTTTAACTCTTTAAAGATAAAACATTGATATTTATATGTAGTTATAGTATTTTTCTTAGTTTTGTACTTGTAGTGATTATAATCATTCAATCTGGAATAATTTTACTAAACTATTAGAGCCTTCTGGTGACATGAAATAAAATAAAGTTCAATTTCATACACATTTTGATGCACATGTGTTTGACAGGATGATACAGGATTTTAAGTATTAAAATATGGTTCATTACAGAAAAGTTATGTAGCAGAAGTTAAATGGAAAAAGTCTGAAGTAAAATTAGCTTCTGTTCAATAAGAGCTTGTTGAATATATTTTAAAGGAATGGTGGTGGATATTAAATTGCTATCACATTTAAATTCCAATAAACTTAAAAGATGAGAAATTTATTTGAAAATCCCTATTTTTCCAGTATGTCAAAAAACTTAGGCTCTTGAAAACTTTTAAACTCCTAATGCAAGATTATAACTGTCATCTTAAAAATATGCTTGAAAACTATCCCAGTTAACAATTTCTGCAAAATAAACCACACTTTAACCTTTGTATCTTGAAACAGCAATTATTTACTTGCTGCTGACTCTGTGGTCAGTAATTATCAATTATCAATTTCCACAAAATAAGCCACATTTTAACTTTTGTATCTTGAAACAACAATCATTTTACTTGCTCTTAACTCTGTGGTCAGTAATTTGGGCTAGGCTCAGCTAGGCGGTTGTTCTGCTGACCTCATCTGGGAGCTGCCACACAGTACAATTATCTAGCAGTGTTACAGTCCAAGATGTCTCAAGGCCATGCCTGGAAGCTGATGCTGGCAGATGGCTGCTCTATGTCACCTATCATTCTCCAGTCATTTTTCTGGTGAGAAGGAGGAGCAAAACCACCTGCAGTTTTGGCTCAATGTGTCAATTGTTATATAAAGTCACAAAACTAGCAGAGATGACAAACCTCAGCTCAGGAGAGGAGGCATTAAAGTCAAGTGGCAAAGGAATTAGAGTACAAAAATAGGAGGAATTTTTTGAGCCATCTTTGCTAGCCAAATACCCCAGGGACATTGTCTCCCAAGAAGCTTTTAGATAATACATGATCAAAAGTGTTTGAAGGCCACAGATCACATTCACTGGTTATGAAAAGTGAGAATTTTTCGCACTTTCAAAGAACAGCATTTCAGGCACTAAGTCATGACCTAATAATTTGGTGATCTTGGGATTTTGTCTTATCTACCAAGTGGGGTTAATAATAGAACTTAACTAGGGCCAGGGATTTAGCTCAGTGGTGCTGCACCTGCCTTGCAAGTGCAAGGTCCTGAGTTTGATCTCTGGTACCAGAAAAAAAATTTTTTTATCAAATTGGGTTGATATGAAGATTACATGACTTAAGAAAAGCAAAAGGTATAGAACCATGAAATGCTTATAAATCCTTTGTGATTTCTTGTTTTCTTCTTCTTCTTTTTTTTTTTTTTTTTTTTTTTTCCAGGGATAGAACTCAGGACCTTGGGCCTACAAGGCAGGTGGCAAAACCACTGAACTAAATCCCCACCCTTGTGATTTCTATTTTAATTTCTGACTTAGTAAAAGGGTTGGGCAAATGATATCTCTGACTCCAAGATAAAAGGATAGAATATTAGAAACCAGGGTAATTCCAAAAAAAATCTGAGCCTAAACCAATAAAGACATTTACTTCTTACTTATAGAACATTTTACTATTGGAGTTGGATGACAACTTTGTTCTACATGATGATCTGAGGCTCGAGCTCCTTTCACCCATGGCTCTATTATTCCATTAGGAGATATTCCTTGCAAAAGGGGGAAGTGTGAAATGTGTGACATAGACTCTTTGTTACACTACTTTTGTATCTCTGTGCCATTGCAGCTCAATATTAGCACCAGACAATACATCAGGGAATGAGGAAGTGTGTGTTCCAATAAAAATCTATTAACAAAAAGGCCTATGTGTCACAGTTTCCTGTCCTCTTCTCAAGACAATCTTGAAGATCTTTGAGGTGCTACACAGCTCAAACATATTACTGTTTAAGTAGTCTCAATAGGGGATAAAATTCTAGATTCAGACTTCTACTGGTTGTAGGCTTGTAATAATGGAATCAAACAGAAACAAAGGCAGCTTCTTTTGGCTCATGGGGGAAAATGGATGTCAGGACCAGCCATGAATGCTGTGGAGAAACAGGAGGGAGAGAAAAAAGCTTTGTGATGCAGGTGAAAAGAAAATATTTTACTTCTTTTGAAGAGGTGACTCAAGCTTAAATTCAGAGCCTCACACATAGTTTTTTCAAAATATCCTTGTGACAGAGAATTTAGTTTTCCTTCTATATCTTTCACCCCACTTCCATAGACCCCACAAATTTTGGGGGGACACATGGCATTTAAAATGAAGACTTCCACAGTGGTTGCACCATTCTGCACTCCCACAGCAGTGGATCAGGGTTCCTCTTTCCCCACAGCCCCACCAGCACTTTTTATTGGTTAATTTCATGATAGCAGCCATTCTTTCTGGGGTAAAGTGAAAGCTCAGTGTTGTTTTCATTTACATTTCTCGAATGACCAGTGATATTGAACACTTCTTCATATGTTTATTTGATATTTCTACTTCTTTGTTTGAGAATGTCTGATCATTTCAGATGACCATTTTTGGATTAGTTCTTTAAATTTGGGAGGTCTGATTTTTTTTAAGTTTTTATATATTCTAGATAGTATGGATATATCTCAAAGAACTAGGATTGGTAGTCCCATTTGATCCAGCTATCCTGCTGCTGGGTATCTTCCCCAAGTAATTTAAAGAATCATACCACAGTGATATATGTGCACCCATATTCATAGCAGGACAGTTGTTCATCAATGGGAGCCTAGATAAATAAAATGTATTTTTTTAATAAAATGAATTACTACTCAGCTATAAAGAGACACTACAGTCATTTATAGCTAAATGGATGCACATTGAAGTGATACTGTTAAATGAAATAAATAGGATGTATATGTGTAAATATTGAATAGTTTCTCTAGTGTGAGAAACCGAAAGTGTAAATAAGAACTAAAAGGTATAATAGATAATATGAAATAGGAAGAAAAGGTGCAAAGAGGAAGGAATAGTGGGAGGGGTAGGGGAAAATAAATATGAGAATATAATTAACATGAGAAAAAAGAAAAAATGGAAACAAATCTTTGTAAATAGGAAGGGTGGAGGGTTGAAGAGAGGGCAAGGGAATGGGGAAAAAAATAAGAACCAAGATGGATTATGTAAAGGTGCAAATGTCCAATGATGAATGTCTTTATGTTGTATATTTTAAATGTACCAGTAAATTAATTAAAATTTTAAAAAATAAAATGAAGACTAAGATTGACGCATTATGTCGCTAAGTGATCACATTCTGGTCAGTGCTATATGGACAGAAGGGACTGTGACAGCTTCTAAGAATCTTTCAGAAAGTTGAGGTCAGAGCTTTGTTGCTTATTCTTCTTCCCTTCTTGCCTCCCTTTGGCTGGGGTATGGACTTGCTGGGCAGAAGTCCAGCAACCATAGAATGACCTTGGAATAGATAGGAACCACATGTGGGACATGAAAGTCAAAGAGTTGGAATCCCCACAAGGTGTCCCAGTCCTTCAAATGCAAGATTGACTAATTCTGGGCTCTGTGAATTAAAAAGAAGAGTAAATTAGTTTTTATCCAGGTCATGCATATTTTATGGGTCACTACTGTTACTTCAGAACTTCTTACCTCCTTTGAAGGCAATAATAGTCTATTGATGAATCTCTGGGGGCTTCTTAGGCAAGAACTGTCCATCATCTTTCTCTTTGAAAAGCCCTGATTAGCCTGTACATGTGGTTGTCGGGTACACAGAGACTCGGATTTCCTTATGTTCATCCACCTGACCTCCCATTTGGTCTGCCAACAGGATGACCCCAGTTCTCCTCCACCTGGTGTGGTAATAATCACCACAAAGAAGGCCCATGAGCCTTAGACGACTTAGAGCACCAAATCTCAATACTAGCTGCATACTGAAGTCAGCTGGGAACTCTCTACATGTAGCACTGCCCAGTCCCATCTTTGACAAATCAAACCAGAAAGGAGGAGAGGAAATGAAGGACAACTTTAGTTTGCCAGATATTTCTAATGTTCAGCCCAGCTCAAAAGCCCCTGCCTTAAAGGGAAGTCCTTCTTAAATTTTCAGCGGTACTATAAAACCCACAAGGACTACATTCAGTATAACAGTTTGCTGATTACCATCTTCCAAGAAGAACAACATCTGAAGAAGGACTTAGCATCACAGTACACTCTCTTACAGGGTACTGTGTAAGTTTCCTGGGGCTTCTATAGCAAGTGACACAGACTTGGCATCTCAGTACCAGAGAAATGGGGCAAGAAATCTGAAATCAAAGCCTTGGTAGAGCCTCTGAAGGCTCTGGGGGAGATCACCTTTGGAATGTTTAGTTTTACATGTCAACTTGGTTAGGTTGTACTAGTCAGCAATTTAATACTCATCTAGGTGTTGCTGTGAAGCTATTTTGTAGTTGAGGTTAACAGCTTCTATTCAGAATAATCATGATCATGTCTGTGAGCCTCATTAAATCAGTTGGCTGGCCCTACGAGCAAAATGTGAAGTTTCCCAGAGAAATTTCCCAGAAGCTTCCTTCATACTGCAGGGTGAATTCCTTCTCAAGTTTCTAGCCTGTTGGCTTACTCTACACATTTTGGATTTTCAGCTCCACAAGAAGATAAGCCGATTTCTCCTTTCACTCCTTCCCTTCTTCCCCTTTCTTTTTCTTTTTTTTTCCTTTTTCATTTTCTTCCTCTTCTTACCCTTTCCTCCCCTCTTCTTCTTCTCCTTCTCCTTCTTGTTGTTCTTGTTCTTCTCCCCCACCCCACCCCCATTATCTGATCAGCTATGCTTCTCTGGAAACTCCTGACTGATCTAACTTCTTTGCCTTTTCCAGCGTCTCCTGGTTCAGGAATTCCTTGGCTTGTGGCTGCTTCATCCCACTCTTTGCCTCCATCTCCACCTGACTTTGTTCTCCATGTCAGTGTGGTCTCATCTGTCTCTTATAGGACCCTTGCTGTTGGATTCACACAATGGATAACTCATAATCACAGTCACAGATTCTTGCTTGGGGAAGGACCTTTTTGAGGGCATTCATTTCACAAACTCCAGCCATTTTGTAAAAAAAAATTTTTTTTGAATTTAATTTATTGGTACATTCTAGGTAGACAGTACAGCTACATTCATTACTGGGATCCTGTACCTTTACATGCCAGGTCTTGGTTCTCATTTTTTCCCCTTGTCCCCACCCTCCCTTCACCCTTCCCTCCCCTCCTCCACTTCAAACACTTTAATTCCATTTTTACAGTTCCTCATATTTTTTTCCTTTTCCCTTATTCCCCCTTCCCTATCCTTCTCACTGTCCCTATACCTTTAGTCCTTTTCTTCCTATTTGCTAATTGTCCCATTAGGATCTTGAGTACTATTTTAGTTTTCACACCAGAGAAACTATTCAGTATTTGCATATGTGGGCCTTATTTATTTCACTTAGAAGTATATCCTCAAAATGTACCCATTTAACTATGAATGAATCTATTTTTTCATTCTTTGTGGCTAAGTACTATTCCATTTTATACAAAAACCACATCTTCTTTATCCAGTTTCCAATTGATGGGCAGATGGGCTGTTTCCAAGTTTTAGCTATTACAAACTGTGTCGCTATAAAGATGGGTGGGCATATATCACTGTGGTATGATTCTTTCACTTCTTTTGGAAAGATACCCAAGAGAGGGATGGCTGGGTAAAATGGAACCTCTAATCCTACTTCTTTGAGGTGTCTCTATATTGACTTCCATCGTGGTTGCACCAGTCTTCACTCCCACCAACAATGGAGAAGGGTTCCTTTCTCCCCACAACTGCGCCAACATTTGTTATTGTGTGACTTCTTGATAGCAGCCATTCTTTGTGGAGTGAGGTGAAATCTCAGTGTTGTTTTCATCTGCATCTCTTGAATGACCAGTGATGTGGAGCATTTTTTCATATATTTACTTGCTGCTTTGACTTCTTTGTCTGAGAAATGTCTGTTCATTTCAGATGCCCATTTTAGAATTGGGTCTATCTATTTGGGGGGGTGGTTGTTTTGAGTTCTTTAATATTTTAGATAATAGTCCTTTGTCTGAGGAGCAGCTGGTAAAAACTTTTTCCCACATTGTAGGTTGTCTCTTAGTTCTGTTGATGGTTTCTTTTGCAGTGCAGAAGCTTTTTAATAAGATGAAATCCCAGTTGTTGATTCTTTCTGCTAGTTCCTGTGCTACTGAGGATTTGTTCATAAAGTCTTTTCCTATGCCAATGTCTTCAAGAGTTCTGCCAAACTTATCTTCCAGCAAGTTTAGTGTTTTTGTTTTTATGTTTGGATCTTTAATCCACTTGGAGTTTAATTTAGTGCATGGTGACAGATAAGGGTCTAGTTTTAATCTTTTTCAGGTTAAGATCCAGTTTTTCCAACACCATTTATTACAGAGGCTATCTTTCCTCCAGTGGGAACTGTCAGCTCCTTTGTCACAGATGAGGTAGCTGAGTGCATCTGGAGTTGTTTTTGTGTCTTCCAATCTGTTCCACTGATCCTCAGGTCTGCTTCTTTGCCAGTACCATGCTGTTTTTATCACAGTGGCTTTGTAGTATAGTTTCAAATTGGGAATTGTTATACCCGCTGCCATGTGTCTGTTGCCTAGGATGGCTTTTGCTATTCTAGGTCTCTTATGGTTCCAAATGAATTTTTGGATTCTTCTTTCTAGTTCTGTGAAGTATAGTGTTGGGATTTTAATTGGTATTGCATTGAATCTGCATAGCAGGTTTGGTAGTATGGCCATTTTCACTGTGTTGATTCTTCCTACCCAGAAGCAGGGAACACCTTTCCATTTTTTTAAATCCTCCTCAATCTCTTTTTTCAGAGTGCTGTAGTTTTCAGGTCTTTTGCTTCTTTTGTTAAATTGATTCCTAGATACTTCATTTTTTAGGGTGCTATTGTGAAAGGAATTATTTCCCTAATTTCTTTCTCAGTGAATCTGTTATTTGTGTACAAGAAGGCTATTGATTTTTGAGTGTTGACCTTGTATCCAGCTACTCTGCCAAAAGTGTCAATTAAGTCGAGAAGTCTTTTGGTGGAGTTTTTTTGGGTCTTCAATGTAGAGTATCATATCATCAGCAAATAATGACAGTTTAACTTCTTCCTTTCCTATCTTTATTGCTTTAATTTCTTTCTCTTGTCTAATTGCTATGGCTAATGTTTCCAGAACTATATGGAAGAGGAGTGGTGATAGTGGGCATCCTTGTCTTGTTCCTGATTTTAACGTGAAGGTTTTCAATTTTTGGCCATTTAATATGATGTTGGCTGTTGGTTTTTCATAGATAGCCTTTATTAAGTTGAGGCAAAAACCATCTATTCCAATTTTTTCAGAATTTTTATGAATGGGTGCTGAATTTTGTCAAATGCTTTTTCTGTATCTGTTGAGAGGATCATGTGGTTCTTGTCCTTGACTTTGTTAATATAGTGTATTACATTAATTGATTTACATATGTTGAACCATCCTTGAATCCCTGGAATAAATCTGACTTGGTCAGGATGAATGATCTTCTTGACGATCTTCTGTATTCTGTTTGCTAGTATCTTATTGAGGATTTTTGCATTTATATTCATTAAGGAGATTGGCCTGTAGTTCTCTTTTTAGTTACATCTTTCCCAGGTTTGGGAATCAAAGTGATATTTGCTTCCAGGAATGAATTTGGAAGTATTGCTTCTCTTTCAAATTCGTTGAAAAGTCTGAAGAGTAATGGCAGTAGATCTTCTCTAAATGTCTTGTAAAATTCAGCAGGGAATCCATCAGGACCTGGGCTTTTCTTTGTTGGTAAGTTTTTAATTACATTTTCAATTTCACTGATTGTGATTGGGGTGTTTAAAATGTTTTTATCTTTTTCATTCAACTTTGGTAATTCATAAGTATCTAGAAATCTGTCCATTTCTTCTGTGTTTTCCATTTGATTAGAGTACAGGTTCTCATAGTATGTATTAATGACCCTCTGGATTTCTGTGGGATCTGTTGTGACTTTGCCTTTTTCATTCCTGATTGCATGGATCTGAGCCTTTTCTTTCCTTTTTTGGATAAGGTTTGCTCAGGGTTTATCAATTTTATTTATTCTTTCAAAAAACCAACTCTTCGATTCATTTATTTTTTGTATCATTTTCTTAGTTTCCATTGCATTGATTTCTGCTCTAATCTTTATAATTTCCTCTCTTGTTCAAGCTTTGGGTTTTTCTTGCTCTTGTTTTTCTAGGACTCTAAGAGTTATCGTTAGGTTGTTTATTTGAGCTTGCTCTGTTTTCCTAATGTAGGCATTCAGTGCTATGAATTTTCCATGTAGAACTGCTTTCATTGTGTCACATAGATTCCTGTATGTTGTACTGGCATTTTCATTTATTTGTAAAAAATGTCTGATTTCTTCTTTGATTTCCTCTGTGATCCATTGATTGTTCAGGAGAGTGTTGTTCAATTTCCATGTGTTTGTGAAGTTCCTACTGTTTCTTATGCTATTGATCTCCAGCTTTATTGCACTGTGATCTGATAATATACAGGGAATAACTTCAATTCTTTTGCATTTATTCAAACCTATTTTGTGAGCTAGTAGGTGATCTATCTTCAAGAATGAGCCATGTGCAGCTGAAAAGAATGTATATTCTGATTTTGTGGGGTGGAACACTCTATAGACATCTAATAAGTCCATGCATTCAAAAGCTTGGTTCAGTTCCAGTATTTCATTGTTGATTTTTTGCCTAGATGATCTGTCTATTTGTGATAGTGGGGTATTCAGATCCCCCACTACAATTGTATTAGTGGTTATTTGGTTTTTCATGTTACTTAACATTTGTTTTATATAGTTTGGTGCATATATGTTTATGATTGTCATTTCTTCCTCTTGGAATGTTCCCTTTACAAGTATGTAGTGGCCTTCTTTGTCTCTCTTAATATGTTTTGGTTTGAAATTTCCTTTGTCTGCAGATAAGATTGCTACCCCTGCTTTTTTCTGTGCTCCTGTTGCATGGAGAATTGTTTTCCATCCTTTCACTTTCAGTCTATGGGCTTCTTTTTGCACTAGGTGTGTTTCTTGTATACAACATACTGTTGGATTTTGCTTCTTAATCCATTCTGCTAATCTATTTCTCTTGATTGGTGAATTAAGGCCATTGACATTGATAGTTATAACTGATATGTACTGACTTATTATTGTCATGTTATTGTCCTTTTGTTGACTCTTTTTATTTTTTTGTCCTCTCTTTTTAGTTTCTAGCCTTGGCTATTTGATTTGCTTTGTTGGGCCTCCTGGTGTTGTGATCTTCATTGTCTTTTTCTAGGATATTGTTTAAAATTCTTAGTAGTGCTCGTTTAGTATTCATGAAGTTTCTCAAGTGTTCTTTGTCATGGAAGGATCTTATTTCTCCATCCATTCTGAAAGAGAGTTTTGCAGGACACATCAGTCTTAGTTGTAGGTTGTTTTCTTTTAGGACTTGAAATACCTCACTCCAGGCTCTCCTTGACCTGAGGGTTTGTGTTGAAAAGTCTGCTGTGATTCTGATGGGCTTTCCTTTGCTTGTGATTTGTTTCTTTTCTCTTACTGTTTGTAGTATTTTGTTCTTCTGTTGGGTTTCTGGGATCTTGATTATTATATGTCTAGGTGTAGATTTTTTTTGACTGTGGCTAGTTGGTGTCCTATATGCCTCACTTATCTGTATGTCTGATTTTTCCCCTCTTTTTGGGAAGTTTTCTGTCATTAATTCTTTGATCAGCTTTTTTAAGTCATTTGCATTTTCTCCTGGTACTTCATGGATTCCTATCAGTCTTATGTTATTCTTCTTTGCATCATCTAAGAGTTATTGGATCGATTTCTCATGCTCCCTGACTGTTTTTAAGAGACCTCTCTTTTCATGGTCACTGTATGCTAACCTATCTTCTATATCTGAGATTCTATCTTCGCAATCTTTTATTCTGTTGTGTATGCTTTCAATAGAGTTTTTAATCTCCTGGATATCTGTTTGAATCTGTTTAATGGATTCCATTTCTTTCCTATGTTGGGTGTTCATTGTTTCCATTTCTTTCTTATGCTGGGCCTTCATGGTTTCTATTATGTTCCCAAACTCATCTATTTTTTGTCAATTTCTGTTTTGGATTCTCGAATCATGTCTTTCATTTTGCTTACCATCTCTATGGTTATCTGGGAAATAATTTCTGCTTTGACTTTTTCTAGAGCTTGATTGATCAGTTTTTTTACTTCGTATCCTGTGAGTTCTGAATGTCCTGAAGGTTCATTATCTGATTTTTCATCCTCCTTTGCCCTACTGTTTGCCATTGGTGGACTGGAAGTCTGTCTTTGTGGCTTGCTTAAGTGTTTTCTCATCTTTATTTTTGCTGTTGGGTTGACCTTGATTCAATCTCTGGGTTATTAAATCTTCCTGATATCGTTGCATCCAACCCTTTGATTTCTAATGACTTATAGACATTCTCATTTTCATAATTGAGAAAACAACTCATCAAATCAATCCCTATCCTTTATCCCTATCAATACAATCAGAAACATAATAGCATCAATCACCACCCTTTTATAGCCCACCACGCCTCTGCAGAGTGTGTCCTAGGACTGGCTCAGTCAGGGGATCTAATAGTGTGTGTGTGGGGTGATGGTGCTCAGTGGCACCCATGCAGCTACCCTCCTGCCACTGTGTCTGAGCCAATCAGTGGTGCCCACTGGAAATGGCGTGGCTTCAGAGGAGGCTACGCAGGAGAGAGGGCTCTAAGTCCAAGCTGGGGTGATGATGTAAAACTCACCCTCCTGGCGCTGTGTTGAAGCCAATCAGCACCCACTAGAAATGGAATGGCTCCAGAGGAGGCTGTGCAGGAGAGAGGGCTCTGAGTCCAAGCCAGGGCGATGACATTGTAAAAAAATTTTAATTATTTTCTTCTTATTTTTTCTACCCATATCCCCAACTGTGGATGTTCCTTCCAAAATCAATCTGGAGGCTGCTAAAGATGACATACATTAGAGCCTGGGGAATGAGAATGATCTTAATTTTAATAGAAATTGGGAAGCGAACCACTAAGGTAGCTGTGTGGCTGTCCTATTTTAGGGATCCTGACATTACTTCTGGGAAACTGATGGAGAGGGGCAGCTGAATGGTGGGAACTCAGTTGCAAGTTGGAAGACAACACTGGTGAAATAAGTCTCCTACCATTGTAGACCATTTTGGCCTCTACTAAGACCATTCAGATTTTTCATAAAGAGAAAAAAATAGAGAGAGAGAGAGGGAGAGAGAGGGAGAGGATAGATGATCGTTAATAGATAGATGATAAATACCAATAGATAGTAGGTAGAAGACCAATGATAGATGAAATAAAGATAAATGATAGACAAATGGCAGATGGATGATAGACATAGATTTTCTTTTCTTTTTTTTTTTTTTTTTTTTTTTACCGGGGATCAAACTCAGGTCACTGTGCTTACAAGGCAGGCATGTGAACCACTGAGCTAAATCCCCAGCTCTGGCATAAATTTTTTAAAAATCTGACTGCACATGTTATGAATTAGCAGTCCACAAATTATTTCTGACACTCACATTTTCATCCTATCAAAGGTAGCCAGGACCTCTGTGAGAGGCCAAACTGCTCCCCAGTTTCTAGGGTGAATCTTCAATGAACTAGTGATTCTAGCCCCCATGCCAGTGATTGGTTTAAGAATGGATTTAGGAGAGAATTTGGCCAATGTAATGTGAGTAAAAGTCTTCTGGGGTAAGGTTCTGTGTTATTTGTTATTGTTTTTGTTTTATTTTGAACTTTTTGATTTTAGAAAATATCAGAAAAAGTTTTATTCTAGGCATATGTACTGTTTAAAAATAATTAAGTCAAACACTCAGGTCATTGGCAACAAAGTTAGAAATTCATACTTAGCAAGGACCCTGAAGGTTACTTGTATGTTCCATCCCATCATAACTCCTTTCTCTCCCTTCCAAAGAGCCCTACTGTGTGGATACTTGCAATAATTTTCCTTATGTTTGTTATTTTTGTAATTTTGTGTATGCATTCCTATACTGTATGGTCTTTGAAATGTATGTGGATGGTATCTCATATTTATATATGCTTTTCTGCTCAGTATTTTATACAATTCAACCATTTTCACTTCTGTGTAGTATTTCATTATGTCACAGTTGAGTAAATTAGAGCTTATGGGCTATTTCTTTAAATAAAGATCATTGTAACTTAGCCACAAGTATATATTTACATACTATCTCTGGCTGCTTCAAAGACAGAATGGTAGAGAGCTGTAATGTTAGTAGCAACAAGAGACCATAAGACTTCAAAACCTAAAATATTTACTATGTTGCCTTTTACAGAAAACATTTGTCTACCCCTGCCCGATTTTTATTATCTAATTTATTATATATATATTACTATTGATTGGCTTTTAGAAAATTTCAGATTTGGATTTTTTAAAATTTCTATTTTTATTAGAACATGTTTGTAGCACATAATGCTTGCATTCCTCATGGAGATCAATACCTGTACATTACACATCTTAATTCTTTTTTTTTTCCCCAGTACCACACACATACACACACACACACACACACACACACTCATGCACACCAATGGGGGAAAAAGGAGTGAAATATCGCTAACACAGGGTACTTATAACATAAAAGGAGGTTTATTTTGGTTCTTGGTTCTGGAGTTTTAAATGTATGGTCAGGTGAGCCATGGGTTTGGAGTTCTAGTGAGGATGGACTATCATGGGTGGTGGTGCATGTCAGGGCAAGATCATATCTCAAGCCAGGAAGCAAAGGAAAGTGTGCAAAGTGGGTCCCACAGTTCCCTTCGAGGACATGCCTCCAATGACCCAAGAAAGCCTCACTAGGCCCCACCTCTTAAAGGCTCACAGAACTTCCCAAGATCATAACCCAGAGGACTAAACCTTTGCATATCAACCTTTAAGGGACATTCAACATCCAAACCATGGCAGAAGTCTGAGAGGAGTGATCTCTTTTTTCCTGTGTGCACAGAAGAAAGGCCAGATAAGGCCACAATCAGGGAGTGGCCATATAGAAGCTGGGAAGAGGGCCCTCACCGGAAACCATTCATGATGTCATCCTGCTGTTGGACTTCCAGCCTCACAGGATTGGAAAGGAATACATTTCTGTTGTTTTGGAAGCCAATCTGTGGCATTTTGTTGTGGTATCCTAAAATGACTAAGAGATATTTGGATTACAAAAAAGGGCATCCCTTAAAATCAAGTGTTACCCCAGCCTGTCCTTGGTTGTCTTTGGCTATTTTATATACTTTCTGAGTATAGTTGACCTCAGAGCATGGCAGCAAGAGAATCCTTGTACACTTTTAAAGACTACTGAGAGGATCAAAGAACTTTCATTTCATGAATTGTAACCTTTAGCATTTACCATATTAGAAATTAAAAGTGAGAAAATTTTAAAACTTTATTATTAATTTAAAATATAATAACAAGGGCCAGGGATTAGCTCAGTGGTTCCGCTGCCTGCCTTGCAAGCGCAACGGCCCGAGTTCAATCCCTTGTACCAAAAATAAATAAATAAATAAAATATGATAACAAATCTTTACATCTTTTAAAATGAGACAATTTTTAAAAGAAAAATACATGGTCCAAAACAAACAATGAATAGAGAGGTATTACTTTAATTTTGTAAATCTCTTGAATGTCTTTCAGTAGAGAGCAGATGACTCTTGTGTCTGCTTCTGGCTTCAATATATTGTAATTTGTTTTTTTTTTTTATTGTGTTTATTGGTACATTTAGGGATACAGTACAGTTACATTCATAGTTGGGATCATGTACCTTTACATGGCAAGTCTTGATTCTCATTTTTTTCCCCTTTCCTCTGCCCTCCCTTCACCCCCTCCTCCCCTCCCCATCTACAAACACTTTATTTTCATCTTTTCATTCTCTCACATTTTTTTCTTTTCCCTTTTTGTTCTTCCCCTACGTATCACACCTTCCCTACACCTTTAGCTCCTTTCCTCCCATTTCTAAATGTCAGTAATCTTATTAGAATCTTATGCATTGTTGCAGAATATTCACACCAGGGAAACTATTCGGTATTTACACATGTGGGACTTATTTATTTCACTTAGGAGTATATCTTCAA
>NW_022900942.1:30135887-30150196 GCF_012274545.1 Fukomys damarensis | reverse complement strand
TGCAGTGACTCGGTTCGATTCAGCGCTGCTTCCTGTCTGTGGTTTTGCTGTTCCATGCTTTCCCACAGATGGAGAGTTTATTGTTCGCTTCTCCTGTCTGCATTCATTCTCAACTCTGTAGACTCCCTTCTCCAAATGTATATCTGTGTATGCAGAAATAACTTCCTGGCAGAGAGCTCTTGTCGCCAAGTGTGTTCAGATGTGTAATTTGTTGATTTGGTTGAAAATGTGAAGGAAACTGAGCCTCACACAGATGTATAAAGTTAAGAAGGGAAAAGGAGTACTTAATAGCCTTGCCCTATGACTGTGGCTATTCTTTTTTGATACTACACCAAAACTTGACAAGTGGTAGTTTCTTAAACATTCATTGCTATGTGAAATCTGAAATGGTGTCAGTGGACTTTGTGGTCTATTGTATTAAAATTCACTGATTTATCATGTAGTTTGAACAGATCTTTTACTCAAACAGGGATGTGTAGCATTATGCCCTGGCAATTTGAAATACTGGTTTGCCAAGCTTATTCAATCATTCAAATATTGACGTACATCATTATGCTAAACATAATATTTAAATATTTAATAATTGATAAAACTATTTTATTAATAAAACATTGGTTTATAATATCCCTGAATTAATCAGAAAAGCCTTTAAATATTGGGAAGCTGTCAACAAGTACACATATTCCAAAATTTCAGAGTATTATTTCACAATATTATTTTGGGTCTCTAGGAATTAGTAATAGTTCAGAGTCAGAGTCTAGTAACCATGGAAAAGTCTGATTTTTCTCCTTTTTCAGTTCCTGTTCACCCCCTGTGAAATGGACACACATTCTTTGGAGGAGATCTGGAAGCAAGATTAATAGAATAAATTTTGGCAGTGTGTCCCACCCTTCATTTGAAAGGTTCTGGGTCTATGAATTGTTCAAATCTGGGAATTGATTGAGTAACTGTGACTGTTTCAGTGATTCTACTTGGGCTTTCTTTGGGCATACAGCATTTCCACTCATGTATATCAAGTAAGAATCTATCAGACTTGCCACTGATTTATCTTCTAGGAATGTGATAAACAATCAGCCAAGGCCATGCTTCTCTGAGTCACACTTCTGGTTATTTGCTTTGACTCCCTGTTCACTGTGTCACACTACCTTTGGTGATTACATGGTGCTTTTTGGCCTCTCTCTTCCCTGGATCTTGTTACCCCACTGTGTTGGGGATGGGGGGCTTGTCCAAGGAATGTACTTCCTAACACTATATTGAAGGTGGTGTTTTCTGGACTCTGTGGGTAAAAAGAATTTCACGATCAAGCCATTGTTGCCTACCAATTTTCCTAACTCTAGGATACCTTTCTCTGCTAGATACCAAGAAAATCTAATACCTTAATTTCATTTAGTAGAGACTAAATTTGGGTCCACATTTAATCAAGTAACTAAGCAAATTCTTAGAAGCCCCTTAAGCTAAAACCATTCAATTTGGATTCTCTGCTAAGTGAGTGTATATAATTTAATTTGGCTTGACCCAATTACATATTTCTTCCTTGTTGATTCCATTTCCTTTAAGATTCATTCCTGGACATTCCCAGATGTCTATCAGTAGAATTTGGCAAAAGCATTCAATTTTTCTGGTGTCTATTACACTTTTCAAGGGTCACATAGCTCACACTTTGGGGTTCACTGGGGCTTGAGTCTGCTTACACATGTAGAAGTACAAAGGATGGTGGAGTAGTTTCTCAGGACCAGCAAGACAATTTCTTTGGTTAGGCTAGAGTCAGGTCTTCAGGCAGGAGTGGGAGCACTACTTCTACTACCAAGGAAGGCTTGGCAGAATTTAGGAATTCCATGCACTTCTAACTTTACTGGGATGTCTCCCATTCCAATTTTCAGGGTCCTTTTTCTTTCAATTGCACTCCAACTCTAACAAAAGACACCCTGCCTGGAAGTTGGGAAATTTGATTTGCTTTGGCAGTTCAGATACATGTAGAATTAAACTTTCGTTTTTCAAAGGAAATCTTAATGCTGCTGAAGAAAAGGTTTCTTTTAGGGCTGAGGTAGAGACAGTTTTCAGATCCTTTATGCATACACTGAGCTCTCAGTTTATCATTTTCGGAGGTGGATGGGGCCAACGGACATTGTACAGTACAATGCTGTGTGAGTTGTCTGGAGTTCAGAGGATGGATTCACTGGCTCAAATTAAACAGGCCTAAAGCCATCCCTCATTCAGAGTATGGCTCACTTTGTGGGATAGCAGGCCTGCACCACACTGCCTAATGATGCTCCTCTTCTGCATTATCATCAAATTTCCCATCATCTAGAACGCTCTCTACACCCAAAGGCTTAACAACTACCCCTGCCACTTCTCACTGTACAGCTTCCTGCATCAAATCTCTCTACCTTCACCGGTTATCCCTTAGCATTCTTCCTATAGTCCAAGTATGTCTGAGCCTATGTGGTCTGCATTAGTTGTATGAGATTTGCTGTTTTATTTGCTTGCATGTGTCCTTGGGTTGTGGGCTTCTGGGCAGCACAGTATTGTTTTATTGACACAATATTGTTCTTATCATTTAAAGCTCTCAGTTTATCATTTTCTTTTTCCCAAACTCTTTAGCACCATTAGAAATAACCAACCAACCCCAATTACATTTATGATTTTTAACCTAAAATTTTTTATATTAGTAACTATTTAGTCACTCAGGACCTTGCCTTCCCTTAGTACTTAGGTACAGGAATCTACAAGGTATAGTTTGAGTAACTGTTTTGCCACGAATGCCATAGACTCTCAGTGGCTTTGCCATTGGAACCAAGCTGCTCAGTAACTTTAAATCTAATCAGATCCTAGAACCCATTCCAGAAAACCCAGAATCTGTTAAGTGAATTCATCATTTATATCTGGTCCCTTTGCAAGATTCTTGGGGCAAGTGCTTAAACACTTAGTCTGTTAAGACTATTTTCTTTGAATCACAGGTACTAATCCACAAATCAGAGCAAGAATAGCTGGAGACCAGGACGGACTGAATCTGAGTCAACTCTTGTCTCTGACCTTGATGATGTCAGTGTCCCACCAGGAGGTCTTACAGAGTGCAGAACACGTGGGGGAGAGGGAACTTCCACTGTGCCAATCTGATCACACTACTGCTCCTCTTAAAGTCCTAGGGGGCTCCCCACTGTCCATAGGACAGATCAGACTCACTGTAATCAAGTCCCCTGCCCTCTATAAATGTTTTGCTTCCTACACTTAAGTCATCTGGAATTCCAGGGTGTTCCAGGAATGGGGGCTTTAGTGCCACATTACACCTTTGTTTTTGTTTTTTTTTTCACTTTTCTTTTGTAGGAATTTTATTTCCTTCCTTAAAATTAATTGTAATTTCACCTGCTGTTTTCAGTGTGAAATTTCTGTAGCTCTGTTGTTTCTCCAATGGTTACCCATCGATGCTGCTGTTCTGCTTTCTCAAGGTTCTCTGGGAACATCTTCACCAGAGCATGTGCACATCTTTCCCATGATCTCTTCCCCCATGACAGTGCCTCCCCACCCCCAGCCCTCCCAATAAGACTGCATCCTCTGCCTTCTTTGTACTCCTAAGGCTGTGTCCCTCTTACTTGGCACCAACCCCTCTCTTTTAGAACTGTCAGCTTCTTAACCCAGGGTTAGACCTTCATAATTGCTCTACAGACAGCAACGTACTCAGCAGGTGCCCAACAGAGGTTTGAGGAATAAATAACGATCTGATCTGTCTAGTTACAGGCTGCAGTGACCTTATGAGATAGGATGATAATGGCAATGGTGCACCAAATCAAAGACTTCTCTTGGAAAGTTCCCGGGCAAATTGGAGATCTGCTTTTCCTCCAAGGTGGGTCATTAGCTGTGTGGCCTCAGGCAGTTCACAAACAGGAGCTTCCAAATTGCTTTAAATGCTGGCAGAAGGGAACATGAATGTGTCTTTATTCACTGGTTTCTGTGTGCTGACTGCATCAGAGGATTAGCTCCTCATGATCTTTTCTCCACGGTACTGTGTCTCAGAACTAGGGCCAGGCCCCGTGACGTCTATGCTCTTGCACTTGACTTTGCTTCATTCTTCCCTTTGGAAAGACAGTGTAGTCTGGGGTGCTGCAGGGAGAATTCAGTGTCAATAGTTCTGCACTTAACTCTCATCCTTGTCATTTACTGGAAGCATTATCTTGGAAACTTGATCTAATATCTCTAGGTCTTATTTTTCTCCATAAATCAAATTGAACTGTGAAAATAAAACTGCTTGTTAATTCTAGCATCATTTCACAGCAAAATTTTTGATCCTATTTACAAATTTCAGAATCAAGGGCCAGATGTCCTGGATTGCAATCTTATACCTGTTTATTGCTCAACTAGCAACATGGCTAAGCCTTAATTTTTATCACCTGTGATATGGGGACGATAATACACCCAGTTAATAGAACAACATGGGTTAAATAAAATAATATACAATACAAGTGAGATAATTAAGTGAGATAGATATATTTGTGATGCATTTGAGGAATGAATAATAATTTGATCTACTCAGTTACCGGCTGCAGTAAACTAGATGATAATGTCTCACGTAAGTGCTCAAAAATCTAATTCTTTTCCTTTTCATTTATACTTGTTTGCATATTTTACTTCTGCAGATGTTAAACTTCCTTTGGTAAAAAGTTTGCTTTCTTTCTGGTACCAAACACAGTGGTTTTGCTACATGATCTATCATCTCCAGATGTTAGTGTCCTTTTTTTTTTTTTTTTTTTTTTTAACCTCATGGGATAATCTCAGGCAGGAGCCAGACAGTGGAAAAGATGTGTTTGAATTAAAGAGGAAGAGAAGGAATGCTGGCATCAGTGAAGGCCCAGAGAGTGGTGGGCTATTAGGGTGCTGGACTGTCTGGTTGGAAGGAAGACTCCAGGAGCTGTAATGCAGAAGAGGAACATCATTAGGCAGTGTGGTGCAGGCCTGCTATCCCACAAAGTGAGCCATATTCTGAATGAGGGATGGCTTTAGACCTGTTTAATTTGAGCCAGTGAATCCATCCTCTGAACTCCAGACAACTCACACAGCATTGTACTGTACAATGTCCGTTGGCCCCATCCACCTCCGAGTCTTTGCCTTTGGTCACCTGCCCTAGCCTCAGCCCTCAGGGCCTCCCCTGTTGTCATTCCACAGTGTGAATGATGTCACTGATTTCCTGGATTTGTGTTGAAGCTTACGTAAATAATGTTTGTCTAAATGCTGTCATCGTGAAAGCAGAGCTTGCACGAGGTTAGACTCTGCTTGAATAGTTCCTTAGGATAGCTGCTTCCATCTCCAGGCTTTTCTAACCCTAGGTAGGTGGGAGTTTTGTTAAACGCAAGAGACAATGGGAAATGATGGTAACTTCCAGGATGATGATCAGTGTGATTCAGATGACTCTTGCTGCCCACAAGGGAAGAACTAGGGTAAGCGGTGAGAGTTGTTAGTCCCTAGAGGCCAAGGCTGCAGTCCTGTGATGTGGGCCTGTATAGAGTCCCAGGCCATGCAAGATCTATGCAATGCATTTGCCTTTCCTATGTGCCAACATTGGATGGCTGGTGCTTTATGATGTAATATTTACTCCTGGATGGGTGTACATATCACTAATCTCATTTTGCAGTTGAAAGCAGTGGGTAAGGTTAGGCAGCCTGTCCAATAGTATATATCTTGTATGATACATGATATGATACCCTGCATAAGTTCATCCTTATTGCTATTAATAAGTGTCAGTGTGAACTTAAATGCCTTTTGGAGCAAAGCTCAGTAAAAATTAATAAAACAATAATGATGGCATTGTCTCACCCTACAGTATTTTCATTCATGCATCATTTGCCCACCTTGTGTATCCACTCTTGAGACACGCCTCGCCTGAAGCATCAAATTTCCCATCATCTAGAACGCTCTCTACACCCAATGTCTTAACAACTACCCCTGCCACTTCTCACTGTACAGCTTCCTGCATCAAATCTCTCCACCTTCACCGGTTATCCCTTAGCATTCTTCCTATAGTCCAAGTATGTCTGAGCCTATGTGGTCCCCATTAGTTGTATGAGATTTGCTGTTTTATTTGCTTGCATGTGTCCTTGGGTTGTGGGCTTCTGGGCAGCATAGTATTGTTTTATTGACACAATATTGTTCTATACAGGGGTCTTGGGTAGGGAGTCAGGTACCCAGCGTTTTTTTGTTTTAGATCCTTTATGCATTGAATTCTCAGGGCCACACTGGCCTTCTATGTAAAATGTGATATTTAGCCTAGACTCTCCTTTAGATTCAAATGAAGGATTTCATTCCTCCTTATCCATGAGCCATAGAACACCAGAACCCTGAATAATTCTGTAGACCACAAAGGTCAGCTAAGAGTTTCCAGAAGTTGTTGCCTGGGGTATGGGGAGGAGATGAAAATAAGTGAAATAGATAAAAATAGGTGAAAAATAGGTGAACATTGGTGTGGTGTAAGCTACCATGTCTCTCTACAAGGCAAATTCTTGTAGTGCGGAAAGACTTGCCATTGCTTTAAATCCATGATCTGATCTGCCTGTCAAAATGTGCCACAGACCCAGAGGCCACATTTACAAAAGTCTTGTCTTCTGTGGAACCCACCTCAGTGCCTCTCTGTAGTACTTTCCAGCATAGTTTTCTCCTGCTGAATGTCCATTATTGCTTGTCATGTAGGGGTGCCTGTTCCCTTTCTATTGGCCTCCTTACTGGTAAGAACTATTGCCATTTTTTAAAACTCCCCCAGTGCTTTCAACCTATTTAGCACTCAGTACCAAATTCACAGATGAATGATGTGATAAACTGTTCAGTTCATGGGTACTGTAGGTCTCTGTCCTGTCTTTCTGTTCCTGTCTTCTCCCTATTGCTGCAATGCCTTTCATTAGAGAGGAGTTTTGAAAAATAGCAATGAAGGGAAGGCATTTTAAGGTCTTTTAAACTATAAAATTTGGTTGAGCCACATGTAGATGTTACTTGATAAGACCCTGAGTGAACTCCAGCTACACTGCCTGTTATCACTTCAGATCTAAATGGACTGGACTATATATCAAGGTGTGGTCCTGGGATAGTAAGTTTATGGCAGTGTGGGTTCCTCATAAAATTCGCATAAAGCACCAATTTTAATGTGTTAGTTTTGACAAATGTACCATGGTTATGTCACATTTTGCCAGTACGGGAAGCTGGATGAGAGTGCTATGTATTATCTTTGCAACTGTTCTATAAATGAAAAATTATTCCCCAAAAGAAAAGTTTATTTTACTTTTTAAAGTGGGCCATACTAGGTATGATGGTAGATGCCTGTAATCCCAGCACTCTGCGCTTAGTCAAGAGGATCACAAATTTGAGCCTAGGCTGCACAACTTTGCACCATTATCAAGAATAAGGGAGGGGGAAGGGGCTGGGAATATATGTGTGAAGGCCATGGGTTCAATCCCCACAACAAAAAGTGGACAAGGCTGAAAATCTGACTTTGCTAGCACTTTTTGTTGCATGAGTATTTTCAAATCTAGTCATTCCAACAATCTGGAGAAGTAGACAATAAGAACCACAGGAGGTAGCAAACGAAAATCCATGAAAAGGCAGCTGCAAAGATGAAAGCACAAGATAAAAAATGACCCTGTGTGCATTTGGTGTGGAGACATCCTGTTAAGGTGGAGCGCCAGACTGCCCTCTTGGTAGATGGGAGAGGACAGTCAGCACAGGACCCAAAGTCAGGACAGTGGCTTCTGGTTCAAGCTCCAAGCCTGGAGTGTGTCACTGCCTCCTCCGCCTCTCCATCGTGGGGACAGCCTCGCCCAGCCTCACACACACAGATATGCAGATAATTCCTACAAAACTCAAGTTTTCTTATTCTTTAAAATTCTGTCATTTTCTCTTAAGAACAAAGAGTTTCTCACCCAGGAGCTAGTTATGGTCAAAACTCTCCAGCCGGCTGGACTGATTCTGCATGATCATTTTCACTTTTGCACTTGGCAAGTTTCTGCTTCCTCCTAGAAAATGTTCGTGCCAACACCAAAGCTATTTGACTTCTAAATATAGGGTAACAGATGTGAATGAGGACCATATTGTTTTCTTACACAAAGGGTCTTTCTTTTATTGAGAAAAGCCAGACATTAGTCTAGTTTTAGTTAGGCTCAGCCACCTCAGTCAAGGTCAGTGGGATTGGTGTGACTCCTTTTTAAAGTTTTGATTATTTCACACTACATTTTCTGAAACCTGGGGTCCAGGAGCAAAGTTCTGTACCTAGATATGATAGATTCATGAAATCTTTAAAAGCTGACTGTGATAACTCATACACACAATTCAAAAGTAGTATGAAACGCTGATTTAGACAGGTACCTTTCCGCAGGGTACTTGTTACGTTTGGGTATGGTTTCATCAGCCTAAACTAGCATTTCCAACAAATGCCTGGAATATAGGCTGGCTCACTGATTTGACTTGTGAACCTCAGGCATTTAGTAACTACCTGGGGCTGTGCTCAGGGCGCACATGCTTCTTACTGGTGACTGAGCTTTCTATTTCTGAAGATGTGAGGAATTTACATGATGACATTTATTTACCAAACCTTCCAAATCTTTTATGATGGTTCCTCTCACTCTCCTAGTCCTTTTAAAACTGGCCATGTTTCTTCTAACTCAGGCTGTGACTAACAAGAATGTGGACCTGTAACTAGCTTGAGGCAGGAGCAGGCTTCCTGGCCAGAACTTCTGCTGGCAGAGCATGATGTAAACCTGATACTGCGGTGTTGTGAATATAAGCAACATAGTACTTGTTTTCTATTTTTCCCTTAGAAAGGTTCACACATGACGCCTACAAAATAAGTCTAGATTACAAATTTTTCTTGGTTTTATATGAATGAATTCAGGTTTGGGAGTCAAAACAATCCCTTATTTTAACTTTTGTGGATTCTTTTCCCTTCTAACATCACTGGGATCTTAACTTTTGCATAGTATTTTAATTTCTCCAGCAATTTAAGTTCCCATTGAAAATGAACTAAAGCCTAACTTTAATGTACCTTACCATGTGGTCCTTTTCTATAAAACATAATGTTTAATAGTTACATAAGAGACACTGAAGGAGTACCCAGGCTCATTTCCCCTTTTAGTAGTAGTTTATGATCAAATATAATACTAAAAGACTAAATGCATGTGGCTCTTTTATATATATTTAAAACACACAATAAGAACATAAGAACATCTCAAATCATTTAGAAGGTCAAAGGGTTATCAACCAAAATCTTTGGAAATTTCATAAAATTAAATATCTGCAAACAATCCAACCAAAAAGAAAAAAAAAACAAAAAAAACTCAACATTTGGCTATGGAGGGCACTTCACATGTGAACCAAATGGTGTCATAACATTTTCCTTCAGAAAAACTAGTCACTAAATCCCATTAGAAAGATTACAAGAGCAATTATCGGAGACATCCCAAAATACCACGCACTCTGTTAGAACATTGTCACGAAATGCTTGTCTACGCGGCTTTTACATTGCATACATCACTTTACATCTCTACAGTGCAATGTTGAAACAGTCTCCAAGTTTTGTAAAGCAGATTGAAGTGCATTCTACAAAAATAGGAACTTACAGTACATAACACTGAATAATTTTAATCTGTACATTTCTTCCCCTCCCATAGGTAGGTGACACACGTAAGTTTGTACAAGTTAGGGGGAAAAAAATTCTGGTTGTTTACATCTGGATGAATAGTCAACAGAGTCAACCAGAAGTTGGTGGGGTGGGTATAGTTTGAGAACGTATAAATACAGTGTAATGTTAATTGTGGTTAACAATATTCAGCTTTTAACAAAGTGATACAAAATAAATCTTTTGAATGAAAAGATCTAGCTGAGAATGTTCTGCCAAACAGCCGACCAACTGATCCAAAGGTTATGGCTGACATGACTCAGCAACCTGCAGCACAACCGAAAACATTGGCGCAGTTCAGAGCTCTTCAAATGCATAGCGTCAGTGTTACATGCACATTAATTATATTCCTTCAATTAGTTAATCCTCTAGACAGTTTCCTCTTTGTTTTGCATGCATCCCGTTCCATTTTCATTAAGGGCATCTCTTCCTTGATCAACCATGTGCCTTGCTTTTCAATTTGCTTTTGTAATTTAAATTTTTTAAAATGTTTTGTCTGTTAAGCTGCCAATACCTCCAACACTTTGAAAATGAACTATAGATACCATCTTACAGAAGAGAAGCACAGCTATATGGACAATGCAAAATGAAATGAAACAAGTGTCAGAAACAGTTTATAAAAATGGCACATTTATTGCTACAGAACGGTCATGTACATGACTTCATCAAATAACTACAGATGGAAACAGGTAATGGCCTAGACCAAGCTGGGTTTGTTTTTGTCTTGAAGGAACTCCAGCACACAACCTGTTTGGACACTTCTACAAATCAGAAATACACCAAAAACATGAAAAAATCGAGGCACTCAGCCACACATTGAAAACAAGGTGTAACTGTTTTTATCTTTTTTTTTTGAAATGTTTTCCCTTTTTTTCTTTTTTTAACAATTTTTTTAGTTTTTAATGCTGCAGCTATGTGTACAGTCGCAAAAAATTTCCCCGCTGCGACCTACAACTAAAAAACAAAAACAAAAACAAAACAAACAAAAAAGCTACCATACAGTTTCATCTTGGTAACACATGGTAAAATAACATCTTTTAAATAGTAAAATAAAGTAACAAACTTTTACTCATAATGATTCCAAAAATCTACAAAGAAGAAATATTCAGAATCTGACAATTTTTTTTTGTAATATTCATGGTATAAAAGGATTGCTCCTGCGAAAAATAAGCCAAATATATTTTTTATTTTTAAATTTAGGGTTTTTTTTTTCCTACTAGGGTGTACTACAGTCTATTTTATAGCAAAAAGAGCACTAGACAAACAAAGCTTTATAACAAAAAGCCAGGCACTGATACATGGTAAATCTCTGCTTTTTTTTTTCTTATCTTCACTTAATTGCATCACAAGTAACAAGAATGAAAAAGGCCACAGTTCATATATTTTCACCATTACATATGTCTATAATACTTGAAATGAGTATGGCAAAACCAGCACTGCACAAAGATGAGTCCACTTCAAGTCCCATGAAAAAGAGCGTGTCTCTAAAGAAAAACAAACAAAACCAAAGCAAAATAAAGAGAGGCCTAAAGGCCTTGGTGCCCCATTGTGTTGGAATTCATCATTTCCATCTTGACTTTTTTGCTTCCAGTCAGCCAGCAGACTAAATTTTTGTGCTCATTTATGCTGAAATGGTCTCATTTCTGACTCAAGTTCACTTCTGGACACAGATCATATTCTACCTGTTGGATGCAAAGACGAAAATCCTCTTACCCCAGTCTCAGTTCAACTCCCTCCCCACTCCCCAACCCCTCAACAAAATAAAGATTATGAATAAAAAATTCAAGGAATAGGAAAAAGTGAAGAACAGAAAATGGAATCGGAAGACTGAATCAGAACCAGTTGCACCACTGGGTGGACTGACAGTTGTATAAACATTAGTGTTCCTTGCAGCTACACAGAAGACAAATGGTAAAAATTTCTAGATGAACAGATCCCTATTCTGCATATTCATAAATTACTTGAATGTGGAGGTGGATCAACTATTCCATGTTGCTTTCAAAGTCCAAGTTTCTTATACCGATCCCCAGCCTACGTATCATCATATATACAATATATATCGTATATACGATCTACTATATAAAATATATATAGCATAGCATGGACCCTTGTGAAACTTCTGTATAGCACTTCAATCCTGTCTTCTGCTAAATTTAATTAAAAAAGCCAGTGCAGGTTACCAATATCTTACCTGGGTTTGAAAATAACAAAAAACAATGACAAAAAACACACTAAAAAGGCCACATTCCCTTTCTTCTTCTTCTTTTCTTCTTCTTCTTCATTTTTTTAAACTGGGGATACAACCCAATTAATACAGACAGGCGCAGATCATGTTTCCCCACCAAGCAAAAAAGCAGCAAGCAGATTCTGGTGGCCATTAAGAAGTTTTTTGCTTATGTCCAAGGGGAATTCAACAATAGGGGTATTACATTACTGAGTAATGACTACATCAAAGCTGGTGAACAAGAAATTGCAGCTTTTACTCTGTTTGAGTGAGAACAAAATATAAAGCACCAATTTAAAAAATAATCAAATAACAATTTAATTTTTTGCTTTGTTTACAGGTTTGAAAACTTTAATTCAGCTCTATTAAGCACCTTTATGATAACATGTATCAAAAGTGCCATTCTTAAAATGTACATCAATGCAGGGAGTGTTTCCAGTTCCCTAAAGAGTAAACACCATACTTTCTTCTGTACACTTATCCTGAATGTGATCAGAGTATACCTGCTTCCTATATAATATTGTTCCTAGGGATACCCGCCTTGGTAGACTATACAAGATGAGTGCAGAATGTACCACTAAAAGGAAATCTTTACCATACCGAGGGAAGAAGTACACATGGTTTCCGTTACTCAGGGAGGAGTGGAGAGTATACATTATTGTCTTTTCATGCCCTTCTTTGAGCCCCTTTGTTCGTACATTTCACAGGAAAGCCCCCAAATAACTTTTCATGAAGTTTGATTTCTGCTCTTCTCCTAAGGTTTTAATCCACCTCCACATTTTAGGAACTTATTAACAAATCAAAGTATTTTAGTTTTATCGCTACTGAACATATTTACAGTTTTCAACACACACACAGCTAATCAAAATGTTCATGGGTTTGTAAAAGATGACCACGTGGTAACTATCTTATTTGTTCTTACATTTTCAGAAATGAACATAAAATTCAGATTCTTGTAGCTCACTATTTCATTTAAATGAGACTTCTTTTAAACCACACAGTTTAGAAAAACAAAAACGGATACAATGTATTAAAACACATAATAACAAGAGCCTACATGTAAAAATATAACTTTTACATACACAATTTCAAAATAATGATACGTTTGCCATTTGTTGCATAAAATTTACAAATGTATTTCATTACTATATAACTGGCAAAACAGGAGAACAGATGGAACATTTAGACCATTTTGATGGATTTATGGCATTTACTCAGTGCTGATAGGTGGAAAAACTACTTGAACAGGGATTGTTTTTTCTTAATACATGCCAAGATTGTGTGGCTGTAAAAAATAGAAACAAGTTAGAGACAAAAGGATGCTGACAAATACTTAACTAGGAGCACTATTTGTTTACTGCACTACACACCAAAGTCAATCATTATAAAGATTTATGATGGAAATTGGTTCAAATGTGCCCAGACGTCAAAGCTAGCTATCTGATGAGTTTCTGTGCCATAGCTTGATCTATGTTTCTATCAAATATGGAAAGTATAAACTTCATTCATACTGGCCAGAGAAATACTGCACTACCCCTCCTCAAAAAAGTGCAACTTAATGCTTTAGGACTTATAAGGCTTGTTATAATGCTGCATGATGACTGAATATTGGCATTTTTCAGGCGAAGGAGGAGGCAGGTTGAGTCATCTACTTTTTAGTAAACCCATTTTGAAAAAAAAATTAAGAAAGCAACAAAATCAATCAGCTCTGTCACACTACTTGCAATTTTCTCATTTGACAGTTTTTGAACTTCACTTGTTTTTTTTGTTTTTGTTTTTTTCCAAAAATCTGACCATGTATTCAGAAACGCCTCACTGCACACTACTTCGGCTACACAGGTAGGTAACACTTTAATCGTTTTGTTAAATCACAGCCACTTTGATTATGTTATGTTTCCGATGATATAAACATTGGAAGGCACAGTGGTAACATTGTAGCATTCTAACCTTGTACCTCTGAAAATCCCAGAATAGGGTCACAAATGCAACATTATAAGTCAGACAAACTCTTGTTGCCATGTCTTGGTAATGCTGCTTGTAATATCTACACATGATGTGACTTTTAAGTCCTGTGTTCCCAAAAGACTGGAGAAACAACTTTCTACTTATTTATGAATGAGAAGCAACTTCAGGGTCAGCATTTCATCCTGCACTGCCCCTCTGGAAGCAGAGTTGGCACTACAGGTTATGATAACAAACCAGGGAGGGGGACAGAAATAAGACCAAAAAAAAAAAAAAATCCCCAAAAAACAATAGTAACAAAAAACAAAACCCGAAAAAAGAGAGAAAAAGGAAAAAAAAAGGAAAAAAGAAAAAATTCATATTTACAGTAAAATCTTTCTTTTAAAAAAGTTAATCAGTACTATTTTTTTACAGGAGAAAAAAGTCCGAAACAAATGAACAAAAGCTTACCATAGTCACTAAATTTTTAATATATAT
>NW_022900942.1:30044212-30135768 GCF_012274545.1 Fukomys damarensis | reverse complement strand
TTTATATATATATTTGTCATAGGTCTATAAGATCCATCTGTTCCTCCTACCCTAAGGAATGGCTAATGTCATCACTTCGTTGTCATCAGGACGTTTGCTGGTTTTGTTAGTAGGGCAGCCGAGCTTCCCCATCCGATACCCAGTAATTATAAACACTAGCTGACTTGAATACCAACAAAAACGTTCATGTAGTTTTCTTCAGAAGTACACTTTTTCATTATTGCAAGTTTACAATTTTTTTAAATTAAATATTTTTTTCAGACTTACAAATTAATTATATTTTTTTTTCCAAAAGAAGTTTAGGCACAAATGCATTGTTCCACAGTGTGGAAAGATTGCCATTCAGTCTCTGGGCTGCGTCTCAGCCTGTACATACTGCTTTGCACATTCTGAATGATATGTTAAAGAAAGTCGTCCCTCAAGTTGCACTTTTTTCTTTCTTTTTTTTTTTTGTTTGTTTTTCTGTTTTTTGATAATTGGGAATGCTGAAACCTCTTGCGTCTGTGATTCATAGCTACTCAGACTTGTCTTATATTACAAAAAAAGGGGTTAAGGAGAAGTGTTTATGTGGGTTTAAGATAATACAGCTGTTAAGGAAGTGGTCTCTTGTTTTAATGAAGCATTGTGGCAACTTGGACCTGAGAAAAGAAAAAGAGAGGAGAATTAATTAGTATCTGATGAAGAGGGGGGGGAAACCCCTCTTTTTCCAAGAAAGAAAAATATCTGTTCATCTGGGTCAAAGCTGGCTTTTCTGGCTGTGGTGCAGGTGAGAGGGTTGCATGGTGAGCTCAGAAATGGTGGGAAACGAACTTGCCCTTTCACATCTGTCCCATGTGATTTGATGTGTCTCCCATTCCAGGGTGCGGGCCAGCCAAGGAGAGTGGGGGAGGTTCCGAGGACACCTTCTCTTCTTCCCTTCTTTTTAGACAGGCTGCTTTTGGATTCAGGTTTCTTTCTGTGGAAGATGAGAGCACAGGGAGCTTTGTTAATGCCGAGGTTTCTGGTAAAGTTTTGGGGTCCCCTCCTCCTCCGTTTCTCCCACCCTTGGGCTCAGCTTTACGTGAGTTAGGAAATGTACAGCGGGGTATTCGCTTGGCTGGTCATAAGGAAAAGCTGAACTGCACAGAGAATTTGCACCATTTTACAGTTTTTAAAATGTTGGTGAAGCAAGGAAACTAAGCTCTGATTACTGACTGCATGAACGGGACGCGAGATACTAGAGAATCCTGTAACTGAATTATAAGACAAGGGACTGCTGCTTCAGGGTTTAGACATGGTTGCATCCGAACCATTATTCTGAGGGTGCTAAGACTCAGCTGTCTGCTGCTGCTCCAGCTGAGTGTTGATCTCAGCTCACTGACCTCGGACTTGCTGCTCCAGGCTGAGGATGACGGCCACAGCCTGGTGGAGGATCAGGAGCTTGGTCTGGGGCTTGTCACTCTTGAGGTGGAGCTGCACCATGCGCCCAAGCTCCTTGAAAGCCTCATTGATGTCTCGGACCCGCAGGCGTTCGCGGGCGTTGTTGGCCATCCTTCGCTCCTTCTCCCGCTCCGCCTTCTGTTCCGGTGTCAGGTCCTCATCGTCATTATTGCTGTGGGACAAAAGGGATGCGACATTTTCTAATGGTGTGGGGGAGAGGGAGGTACCTGAGTTACTTTTTACTTTTCCAGAGTTGTCCTGGAACTTTCCCATTTCAATCTGTGTCCTCGGAAGAATTTTATTTCCACTCGATCTTGGGATTGGTTTGGATGGCTGTGAATGGTAATATACAATACGTTTAGTTTTCCAAATGATGCATCAAACCCAAAACGAATAAAAGGGGATGACCTGGGCTAACGTGAGGGTCCAAAGTGTGCCCACTGTGATGTGAGGCACGAAAGGGAGAACGGGGCCTTGCAGATAAGGTTACGTTCTGCAGAGCAAGCCTCCGCTTACTCATGCTTAGCTCACACAGCATAATCACACTTGAGAAACACTGTTCATATGTAATCTTTTTAGAAAACTGACATCGAAAACCTAGGGGAAAACAAGGGATTGAAAAGAGATTGTGATATCACAGTAAGGCAAATACAAGGCAGGTTAACAAGAGCAAGAAGAAAGCTCTGTACTGAACGTATCAGTGCACTGCGAGTGAAGACAGTGGGGACTGGAAAGATAAGATCGCTTCTAACCATTTCTGGGTGTCATTGTGACCAATTAGAGACTTTTAAATGGAAGACAAATGGGAAGATGAGTCATCTGGAAAGGATATCATCATCTTGACAAGGTTTCATGGCAGAAGGGCTTAAAATATTTCTGGTGCTCTCATGTAGAAAGGAGAGGTTTGGAAATAGCTGGGCTAAAGAAGACAGAACAAAGTAACACCAGATGACTGAGGTGAACTACCATAAGCAAGAAGTTCATCTGGATCTGAGAGACATAAAAATGAAGTGAATGCCACTCAAAACTAACCACTCCCTAGTACAAGAAATAACGTAAAGGTGACCATTAGTCTAGAGACTCAGGCGCTGAGCTAGAGGACCATGAAGCTTAGCCATAGCCTTAATTTTCCCTGAGCTGGAAAGGTCCACAGAATAAAAGTGATTAATCACATTTCGGAGTTGGAAGACAACGGAAAGTTATCTAGTCAATTCAACCTACACTTAATGATTTCTGGCTTAAAAGGCATAGATCCAGTCTTCCATTCTGGATAATCCTTGGGTAACATGCAAATTACAAAAAGTACCAACTACTCTGGAGAAGATCTAATCAATCAACAATGAGACCAGTGTTCTTGGGTGGCAAGTACGTGGCACGTGATGATGTATGAAGGCCAAGAACACTTAAGCAAAGAGGGAAAGCGAGAGGGAGGAAGATAATAAGGGAAGATGACGACTAGCTGAACTCCCCCTCCATAGGCTTAGCTCCTTTCCAGACGGCACGGTCTCTGAGAGGGTGTGCTGGGGAACACACAGCTCAACAGAGCTAACTGGAGAGAGCACTTTCCCTGCTTTCTGGTCCTCTTCACTTTCTTCTGCCCTCACCCATGACTTCAGCTGGCACCTAGGAAGTTCGGGTTACTATTAATTTACTCCTACACCCACTCTGATCTCTGGTACTAGGCTATGTGAAGGAAAAAGAAACAGATTTGAGTCTCCACTGGGCCCTACCTAAAGCTAAAAATTTGGCAGTAGCTTTACACATCAAATGCGCTACACCTTCCACAGGGGGGACTTGAAAACGGGAACTTGTCTTCCAAAGACTTTCAGGCTAATGATTGACTGGAAGTGGTTATTTACTCTAAATAAATTAGTTGTGCAAATAAACTCCATAGATTTGAAAAATATTGTTTTGCAACATAAATGCACATTAACATCACAAGAGCGTCCTTTAAAAGGGTTTTCAGTGGCAATTTAAAATGTTGTTCTGAAACTTCAAAGCATCTATTAATATGCATAAGTTTTGGCCACGTAATTAAGTTCCTAAGAACTGACTTAGATTAAGAGTGAAGCTGTTAAGGATGTGAAATCCCGGACCAGGGACTTCTTGCTAATGTGGCCAAGAGTCAAGAAAGGAAGTAAGCCAGATGCATTTAGCATTTCTGGAACTTGTAGCAGTATATATAATTTGTCCCAATAATTGTAAAATTAACATGAAAAGACACTAAGAAATGACCCCAAAGTACATGTGTATTATGCACATGGGGCATTCAAAAACTATCTGATTACCAGAATAAAGAGACAATTCTAATTTAAAGGTATCAAATACTTAAGAACACCAAACAAACTATTTTCCTGTAGTTTTTTTTTTTTTTATAGAAAGAACTATGAGAGAGAAAAAATTAGCAAGTTAGGTATTACTCCTGTATACATCAACATTTTAGGATACAATTGGCAAATTAGTATTTTCCCTTTGAAAGTAAGAACAAAGTAACAGTTGAATGTATGCATCAATTGACTTTTTAACATGGCTAAAATCTCTCTGGAAATATTTTAGGAAGAACGTTTCTGACCAAATTTGTATAGTTTTAAAAATAAAGCATTTTCACTTAAATCAGTTACAAATTGTTTTTTATGGTGTGCAATTAGCATTGGGTCCAAATTCATAAATGCAAAGACATTTTAGGCTTCACTAGAGTACAGGTATCTTAAGTGATACTTTTAGTACTTCTAGAGGCCTTTTTCTTTTCATCTGTAGAATTACCTGCCAGGAAAAAACTGAGTAGTTTCTTCCTGTTCTGTTCACTTCATCAAAGTCCAATAAAGGAATTAAATGAAGCGACAGTATTATATACTGTTACCTAGATCTTGACCTAGTAATTGATTTGATATCCTTCTTGTCGTCATCTAATTTCTTGTCCTCGGAAGATTTCGTGTCTTGTAGGTTCTCATCGCCCTCATCATCAGATTTGATCTCAGAGCTGCCAGAGGAGACACTCTGCCCTTGTAGTCCTGGGGGCATGCCTAGGGAGGGAGGGACGGAGGGACAGAGAGACAGAGACGGAGGTGGGGGAGAGGGAGAGAGGGAGAGGGAGAGGGAGAGGGAGACGGGTTACATGTACACCAAAACTTTATGCACAAATACACCCACTTCAGATTGCAAGGCTGCCAGCTAGACAATTCATTCTGCTGAACTGTGATCCTTCTGTCACTTTTTTCCTGCTATCTGGTGAAGTTTCAAAAAATGCACCTGCGGAAACAAGTTTTCCCAGCATTGGCTCTGAGGTTAAATTCTATTTTGCAATCTTTTGGAGTAGATGGTAATTTCACTGTCTACAAAACATCAACTTAATTGCAATGAAAATCATAATCATGAAAATCACACACCTCAATGTTCTGATTAAGAACCCAAGTAAATATCAGCTATTATATTGAGTTTCTTCCATATGCAATGATTTAATAGAAAAATATCCTTAAAATATAATTCCCAGGGAGTAGGCTAAATATGTGCAGTCAAGACTTCAATAGATACCCTAATGATATCCTGAAATTAGGCTTCTCTTATCCTCAAGGAGTAATCAGCATTTAGAAATGTACATATGGAAGGCAGTTCATTGCTTACTGAAGAAATTTCTAGCTTTATCACTGCTCAACTTCCCAAGATCACATTACATTTGAAGACACGGTCTTAATGTAATTTATATGTCAGGTAGATACATTTCTACAATGTGTTTCCTTCTACGCATACCCTGTGCATTCTAGAACTTTGTCACAGTTTAGCCCACGGGCCCAAAGCTTTCTTGTCACCTGGAAGCTATTAGAAATGCCTAATCACATATCTAATGAATCACACATCTAATGAATCACAAACTACATTCTTTTTTTTTTTTTTCTGGTACCAGGGATTGAACTTAGGACCTCACGCTTACAAGGCAGGCGCTGGAACCCACTGGGCGAAATCCCCAGCCTACATTCTTAATAAGATCCTCAGGTCAGGCTTGTCACAGTTGCAGTTTAAGAAGCACAGAACTAAGACAAGAGAGCAAAACCAAAGGCTCTTTATAAGAAAGGTCCACTGGATTATTACCAGCCAAATGAAAATGAATAGCTATACCAAAACGTGCAATGTAACTAACACTCAGATATGTTTAATGGCTAGAGGTTGAAAAGATGCTTATGTACATTTCTAAGGTAGTGTGGTCCCGTTTGTTTCAAATGTTTAGGGAACTAGAAGAAGCTATGTAAGTGATCACCAGCCAGCTGGCCGTGTAGTTCCACTTCCTGGGGACATGAAAAGCCCCTGCAGTGAGGGACTGGGAGGCACTGTTATAAGGCTAGATGACTTAATTGCAAAAACCATCCAGCCAAGTTCCATTTTGTAAATGCACCTACATTTCCTTCCATTTTAAACAACAAAAACAATTTCCTTCCTATTCATTTGGAAATATCATTTTCAGGCCACAAATAACCACATTAGAGGACCTGAATGAGTAAAATGTGGAAATAGCTAAAATAAAATTTCCTCTCATCAGTCTGTTGTCTCATTCCCTACTGAAATGGGACTGGGATTTAAGAGGATATTTGAGGAAAACAGTTACTGAAGAAACGCAATTAGTACGGTAAGTTCTAGCTACGTTTTCATTTACTTGCCATTTTTGTACCAAATTCGATTCTTGTTTCTCTGCTGGTACTTCCTGAGGGCTGCCGGCCAAGGCTGCTCAGCATCCTCTCTGGGTGTACTGCTAACATGAGGTCAGCAGAGCCCTTCTGAGGTGCACTTACCTCTGTAAGGGTCTTGGGGTGGGTTCAAGTCAGGGGAAGTTGCAGACTGGACGGGAAGCTGTGGAACTGGAACCTGGTTTGGCAGGAGAGAATGGCTGCCTCTCAGGGTCACGCCATCTTCACGATGGGCCCCAACCTGAAGGGATGACAGGAACCACAGTGCTTAGTGGGAACAAGAGGTGCAACAGCTATTTCCAGGGGGCAGCAAGGCCCTGATGGAGGAAGGCTGGCCTTGGAAAAGCAATCCTCACAAATGTGATTCACTAGAGGGCGCTGGAGGACCGTGCAAGTACCTACAGTGCTCTGCAAAAACACTTAACGCTCAGTAAGATGCCGTGCTGTACATCCAGTGACAAATATGGCAGAGTAGCTCAGGCAGGTAAAACGTCAAATTGTCTCCCAGGGTGCTGCAGTGGAGTGCACTGATTCGTACCCATCTGTCTTCTATCATGTCCGCCAACAGATCTGACAATTATCTTAATGCCCATATGCTTAATTGTGGGCTTCTCAATTCCCCCATTGCTATCGGAAATCCTACAGGAATTTCAATTTGGCATTCGACTTTCATTTTGGGGGATAAGATTCTCAGGCCTGCCATTTTTTTTTTCCATAATGCCAGCTAAGCCTCTGACAGTGGAAGCTACAGCAGTATGGGACATAGCCCCTGCTTGGTACAAATATAATAAAATGTCACCTGGCTTCCCAAAACTGGCAGTCCATTCCAAATTAATGTTTACTGTATTTCATCCGCTGCCGAGTTCCAAATCCAAAGGGGGAACATTTCTGCCAATGCCACCACACCGGAAAATGTACCAATAAAGGTTTTATTAAACACACCAGTAATGCCATCATTGCCACACAAGGATGTTTAGACATTTTTCCATTTTTTTCACTACTCTCACCCTAGAAAGACACCATCCATACTGTAAACACTATTTATGCTTCCAAGAATAAAATCATAGAGTACAGCATAATTACTTGATTTGAAAAAATATTGCTGAGATTTTTATTCACTACTACTACCTATGCTGGGTCCAGAAATGAACTTCTGGCATCACACCAGCATTGGCTGACTTTATAGCATATGCCTTTTAAAGCAAAATTATTAAGCACTTGTAAACCAATAGGAACTCGAGCAGCTCACCTCACCTTGTTTTCCCAAACAGTTATTTTCTTAGCCCACTGTTAAGTGAGCAGTTATGCCGGACAATGGGTCTCACACTAAGGAATTTTAATCTTGTGAATTTCTACTGCTATGAATGAAGGTTTACTTCTCCTCCAAAGGCGTCAAGCCACAACACACAGTTTTCATGCTCTTATCACCAAAATGTTTTAAACAAGTATTTCCAAAGAATGCAATGATAGGAACCGAATTAAGTAACAATCAAATTCACAGGATCAAAGGCAGCCAAGTATTAGGTATCACTTCTAGTGCATATGTACTCCTAAACGACACAGAAGAAAATAATTCTGGGCAGGAGAAGGGTCAGAGAGCAGTTCATATAAGTCATACTAATTGTTCAGAGTCAAAAGCCAGCAAGAACCATAAATGGCTTAAAGGCCTGTAAATACTGGGAAGTTCTTGCTGAGAGATCTGGGAAGTTGGGCGGTATCTGCCCACAGTGCCTGTGTCACAAAGCAGAACTTTCTGCGTGGTGGCTATGTGGCCTCAGTAAGTACCAGGATGCTGGTTACCTCCCCTTCCACAAACCGGCTTCTTGGAAGGCTCGAGACAACAGGCCATACTTCGGCTCTGGGGCTCTGCGAGGTTACGTACAAGCTCTTCTCCTCCCCTGCTGACACACCAGTCCAAATTCCCTCTGTAACTCAGGTCTGCTCTCTCCGTCCCATGCCCACCCTGCCCCTTCACCATGTCTCCATCACTCTTTCCATACACGTGTTCCCATACAAGAATGTGGTACCGATTTTCCATGAAGATTGTAGTTTGCTGTTTTCACAGTTATGCAGTTTAAGACTCAACTGATTTCTCTTTCAATCTAAGATCTCAAGTTTTAAATGCCTCTTATTCAATGTAGTCCCAAACAACTAACTGCCTCGGTGCCAATTCATATTTGTTGGTAGTCCCAGTGGATTTAATTTCTTGAATTTCCACAAAGGATGAATTTTTTAAGTTATAATAAAAGATTTGATCTTAATGGACGTGTGTGTGTGTTGTCTACATCAGAAAGAGTCTACTAATGTACTCCTGCTTTCTTTACACTCATCTGTGCTATAGTTTAGGGTTGGCAGTTTGTTTTTCATTTAAAGTGTATTTAGTTACTGATCCTAAAACTGTTTTTTCTCTATATAGCATTTAGGCAAGTTCTCCAAAGAAGAAAAAAAGAACCTACAACCAATTATCGTTTTATTTTCTTTGACTCGATGGATATGAAAATCAGAGTGACTGATAGTGAAAGCCAACTACATTAAGGTTCTCATTGTGACTGGTTTCTTAGCTGCATGACTGTAAGTCGTTCAAGTACAAAAGGAAGAGAATAACTCTAAAAGTTATAAGAGAATAAATCCCAGACTTCTGATAAAGAACATCAATAGTATATGCAAAACAACTAGTAGAACAGTTATACAAATGTTACCCCTACTAGTGTGTTTTAACTGAAAGTACTTGTGTATTACATAAAACTAACAGCCCATGAACTTGAAGAATCTTGGAACTCAAGCTATCTTCACCTACGGTCATCTTCATGCTCACAGTATCCGTGTTGTTCAGATCTATTTGAGTTTAAATCTCTTTCCTGAACAAAGACAGTAAAATCTTAAAACTGTATTTGAAAATACATTTGTCCTAACTACATTTCTATTGAGATTGTAGGTAATCTTAAAACTGTATTTGAAAATACATTTGTCCTAACTACATTTCTATTGAGATTGTAGGTATATATGTTACGTAACTTGGTCTATTTTCTATAGATCATTTTAGGTCATCTCAAACAGTATCATTCACTTTCCATGAAGAAAGGGGGAGACAAAGTTGTCTTTGCTGTTTTAAGGTCTCCCTTTTGATTGGATACTTCAGATCACACAAATGACCTCTGCTAAGTCCCGGTTCATGTAGTACTGAGTTTAATTCTCTAGGATCAGTTCCACTGCCCATTGCTGTGGCAGAGTATGCCAATTTGAGAAGATAGCTTTGTTTTGCTGGTTTCCTTGGTTGCAGACAGCATGTTCTACCCTATTTATTTCTCTTTTAAAAACAATATTTCTGTTCACATATAAGACAAGAAGGACTATGAGCAATCTGTACAAATCCATCACATGAATAACTCCAAAAGAGATACGGGAATCAATACTGCTGTGTATATATACAAGGGCTAATGATTTGTCCACTTTTCATATAATAAATATATAAGGTAGGCAGGAAAAACTAGATTTGTTCAACACACAGATCAATAACAAGGATGAAGTCTGGTGTGAATTTTTAGAAAATTCACTTTGCAGTAAAGCCTCATTTTGATAAACTTTTCATTTATGTAAAAATAAAGTTCAAAGCCAGCTTATGAAAAGTCAATTTATTAATACTTAGAGCAAATGTTTTTGCAATCTTTGTCTTCTGATAAACATATGCAGTGTAATAGAGCTTCAGATACACTATGTTAAAAGCAAAAGCTGTAAGTGAAATTTCAAACCATTATTAATTGATTGACTAGAAAGTATATTTAAAATCAACAAACATTTTCTATTCTAGTCCATGTCTGTCACTTTCTTGATGTGCCTAAGGCAGAGTGATGAATGACTCAGATGTGATCCCTATGCTCACAAAGCTCGTAACAATTCTTTGGGAAAGTTTTGGAACTCATCAGTTTGGTGTGATCACTTTAGTAATAAGGGATAGAGCCCTGTTTGGGCTTACTTAGGTAAAAAGAAATTCATCGTAAAGGTTTTGGTGACCGGCACTCTGTATCCCGAGGTCTCCGGAGACCTAAGGTGGCTCATATCCCTTCTGGGATGCTCAGCCTTTTCTCACATCCAGCTACCTCTGCCTCTCTATGGAATCTGCCCGTCTCTTCATTCAGCCTGGGCTCTTTCTTCTTTCAGTCTCTCTTGGTATATTCTTTCACGATCTGTACCTGCCACTAACTCCCTCTGGGTCTTACTTAGTATTTCTGCTCTGAATGACAAGATCATCTGATGCCTAGGTCATCATTTTGTCCCATGAATAAACCATCCTAGGATCAGGTGTTTTTGCCATCCAACAAGCTACATAAAGACAATAAGACTACATAGCCCAGTCATGGCTACCTCAGCCTGCTCCTTTTGTAGACCTAGTAAATCACAGCTGAGAAATGTATGTGCAAATATCTAAGCTACATTTTATCTTAGGTCAAATTATATTTACACGTTGACACAGTTATTTAAATTTGCTCATATGAATTTATCACTGAGAATAATTAAATATCTTTAGATAGGTATTCTTTGAATCATATAAATACCATATAATTTTAAATAATCATACTTTCCAAGAAAATAATTAATATATCACAAGCATTTTAAAATTGCAGAACACAGACTTTAAGGGTTTGGAGGGATTAAGAAATTGGACCAAACTCCCTATTTAACAAAGAAAGGTAAGGCTGAGAATGGCTGAGTAACTTAAGTCAATATCTAGTTAGAGAATTAAAACAGTCTGAACTCAGAAAAGCTGTAACACTGAATAGTAAGGATATATATTTTTCATATGTATATATATATATGAAAAAGGAGCAGAATTAAGGGCAAAAAAGGAACTTACTTCTTAGAGCTTTTGTTTTAAAACTATGCACATGCAAGCACACACATCTGCTCATGTACAAAGCTACTACATGCATACATACACACCCACATATAGATATGAAAATTTGGTTGTCATAGGAAAAAAATCACAGTTCACTAACTCAGGCCAAGGCAAAGATATCGAACTACATTAGAACAGCTAATATCTGCCACAATTCTTCCCACATAAACAGACTTAAGAGAAATGCAGTTTCAAATTAGGTGGCTGTTGGCCAAGCTGGTTTTATATCACGGATTCGTAGAGCATCTTGGTGAATATCCTTGTCCTTATCCTCAAGCTAACAACAAACACCACAAACAAAAAAGACATTCAACGCTTTTGCTCTCTTTGTTTCCAGGAAGCATTGTGAAAGTAATTATTCTGTTGTATTTAAGAGGCCTATTTCATGGATGGGAAAATGTATTAAATTTCATTTGGCAGTTATTCAATCCTAGTTAATGTTATCTCCAGAGATTACTACTTCAAAACAGGCTTTCAGACCCCAGTTACTTCTCTTCTACCATAATCCTTCTAAAAGAGTAAAAGATACCAACTTTAAGTAACTTTTCATCAATTTCTAGACCCAAGTGATGGTGACTCAAAACCAGATAAGCTATTAGAGACATTTTGGTACAGCAAAATTTAAACTTCTTATTAATGGCCCTTGGTCCAAAATTTCCCTTTTATCTTAGGTGTTCTTGAGAAAGATGAAAAATAACAACAAGAAAAATGGGACAAACAAAAACCTTTTATTCGTCCTTCTTCTTTTTTCCAAAACCACAAAAGAAATATTGTGGGCTTTCACTGTAACCTACTGACACAGCAAACAGTTTTGCTGTCAAACTGTGATCTCCCTATGAAATATCAACTATACTTGACAGTTGTACATTTTCAATTACCTTGCCAGATCTCTGTTATATTAGATGAAGGCAAACTTATTTTCTCACTTGTGCAAAATACTACTTAGTGCAAAAATGCATCTTTTAAAGAGGTAGAAAGGGATTGTGTAAAGTTTTTTTTTTCTTGCTAAAACAAGTAAAACTTAGAGTTTTGTGCAATGACAACAGTAGATGGAATGAGTAACATTAGCAGAGGCACTGAGGGTAGAAAACAAGACTAATTCTAAAAACTAACTCATGTGAGGCAAAGTCCTAACATCTGGGATACTCTTCAAGCACAAACATAATTTCCGTATTTCTCAGTTTCAAAAATTACCAGACTTATGTTTTTATTATTTATGTGATTAAACACTTAAAGGATTTTTCACTGAAGTCCGGTCTGGATTTGATTCTTTTGTTTGGATGCTGATTTGATCCTTATAATAATGTGTATTGGGAAAAATTTTGTAATTGTCATGAGAAGACCTAATTCTTTCTTTCCTGGACATCTCACAGTTTCATTTATGCTCTGTCAGAAATTTAATGCAATTTTCTATTGTGTGGCTCTTGGAGATTTATTTAATGCTCATTCTCCAGACAATAAAATCATTTTCCAGAGGATTTACATATGATCTAAATGATCTTGGCCTTCACAATGCTGAACTCTCATGTGACCAGCAGGTCGAAACGCCCCTGGACTGTCCACCAAAATGGTTACGAGTGAATGGTTCTATGATATGGTTTAGAGATGCAAATGGGTATAACCTGAATTTGGTTCATTTGTTTTTCTCTTAACTCATAAGTTCCATCTACAAAAATTGTTTCATTTCTCTCTTTGTTGTTTCCCTTGGCCTCCAAATCTTTCATTATTTTCCTACAGTGGAAACCGTAACTGTTTGCAGCACCTGAAGCAAGGACGATGAGGGAGGTTAACAGAGACTACTCCATCCCGTCCCTCATCCCTATGACACACCAGGAAGTAGGCTACATGGAGCCAAAATTAATCTATCCCTGGTGAACCAACCCTATCTAGCACAGGTGTTACTGCAAAGTCTTGAAGTCACAGTACTTGCAAGCAAACTTATTTGGACCAAAGGCAAATCAACTGCACACTTGACATGTACCTGCAATGTGGGAGCCCTGAGGTGTATCACAACCCTGTGAGTGAGCCATCATCCTGCTTCTGGCCCACACACGGAATCCTGGCTAGCCAGCACAGACAACCCATCACTAGCAACTTACTATGACACTTAGTCTTAATTTTTAAATGCTTTTCTTAATATCTAATGACATATTTTTCTGAAAAATACTTGGAAAGGGAGCAGAAGAGAAACAGGCCTCCCTCAATCTCTTTCTAAATCCTCACATCTCCGGGAAGGCTGCCCTCTCTCCCCATCACTTGATCCCCTCCCTGCTGCACACTTAGGCTCCAGCATAGGTAATCACTATTTTTGTTTTGTTTTGGTACTGGGGATCAAACTCATGACCTTGCACTTGCAAGGCAGGTGTGGTGCCACTGAGCTACATCCCTGGCCCAGGTAATCATTATTGTGTGGATCACAGCTCTGATTTCTCTTTGTGTGCCGGGTGGGTTTCATCTCATGAGTCGCAACTGCATCTCTTTTATTAGCTCCACAGTTCCCCTGCCTCTAACCGCTTCAGGATTGTCGATCCCCAGAAATCTGTACTTCCTCATTGCCTTGCTGAGCCTGGACAGGGCTCTTCCCTGACTACTCATGCAGACATCGTCAGCACATCTTCAACAGCATTGTTCAACAGAACACGGTGCAAATGTCAGTGATTTTGTTTTGCTGTTTATTCATAAGGCCTATTCTTGCCAAGGGTTGTGAACATCCCAAGGGTAGGGCCTGGTATAGGTCACTGTACACCACTGTCATATTACAATGTGCTAACAGACGTTTGCTAAATAGCAGTGACACACATGGCAGCTATCCATAAGACTATGTCTGAAATCTAAAACCTTTGCTATTATGAAATATACATTTAGCATGTTTCTATCAAACAATAAACATTCTATCTATGCCTTTTGAATGTTTCCGTATTTAGAAATTTTCAGGTAAAAATAATAAAAGACAGACCTACTATTTTTCAAGCTCTTGTATTTTAATGGTAGGGTAATATAATTATGGTATAAAGCAAAATAAGATAAATGTTATAAAAGAGTATGATAAAAAAACAACAACAAAAAAAAGAACATTAGCCAGGCGTGGTGGTGCACACCTGTAATCCCAGCACTAGTAAAGCAAAATAAGATAAATGTTATAAAAGAGTATGATAAAAAACAAAACAACAACAAAAAAAAGAACATTAGCCAGGCGTGGTGGTGCACACCTGTAATCCCAGCACTTGGGAGGCTGAGGCAGGAGGATCATTATGAGTTCGAGACCAGCCTGGGCTACACAGTGAGTTCCAGGTCAGTCTCAACTACATAGTGAGACCCTGTCTCAAAAATAAATAAATAAATAAATTAAAAAAAGAGTAAGAGGTCACATAGAGTTTTAAAGGATGATAAAATCCTATCGCCTCTTTGGGAAGACCAGAGCTACTTAAAGAAGAGAGGATTTTAGATAGATATTGAAGAAAGGGTAGAATTTTGATAGAGATTATTTAAATATAGTATTTAAAAACTGATATTTAATACTAAATAACATTGTAACTGTAAGTGAAAAATTGTGTTTACTCTACTAAGTGCCATGATGTAGGTATTGTGTGAGTGTGCGTGAGTGTGTGCATGCACATAAAGCAGCAAGCAGCTAAGGACTGTATGTTAGCATGTGCTTTTGTATTGTCAGTCTACATATTTCTGAGAAAAAGCAGATTTTTGTGCAACCCTTTATAAACCTCAATGGCTTTGCTACAAAGTGAAGAACACAGAGAATTTTGGGCACAAATGCTACCTCACTATATGTTGTATTACTGGCCCAAATGATTCACTCTTATTTAACTGCAAGAAGTCTTTCATCCCCCAGCTATACAATAATAGTTTCCACATGACCAGTGGCTTGGCTATAAATAAGATCAAAAGCAAAAGAAAGGATTTAATAAAAGAAAATGACATTAAGTGTACCACTGAATCCGGAAAAGAATACCAATATCCAATCCAACTTATTGGGGGGGGGGTGGATGAAGGATCACAAAGTACTAATCAGTTTCTCCAGTATCTCATGAGAGGTCATATATATGTGAGAAGCATGCGTGTAGGCATGTGCAAAATCCATTTGTGTATGTCCTAGAGTGGCAAAGATGAAGGTGGGTAGGGGGGCAGTGTGAAGGGTGGGGCAGACTGTCCCATCAGAGCTGAAGAACAGGTAATGGACCAAGCATCCAGTTTCCCTGCTGTAAAGACGACCGCAGAGTGTATCAATGGCAAAGGTCCATCCATTCCTCTGCCCTTCTCTGTTCTGTTTAATGGAGAGACATTTTGATAATCCAGAGTTTCTCAGAGAATCATAACATTGCTCAACTCTAGTACATGTGTTCTGAGAAAGGAAGTTTTTTTTGGCAATGCATAGTGACTTGATATGAAGAGCCAACTTCCCAAACAAATTTTCTTCTAGTTCTTAAAAAGAATTACAATGTTAATCTCTATTCCCAACTGCATAAACAGCTGCTAATAACTTCCTGCTCCCAGGGGAGGAGGCTTATTTCCTTTCATCTTCAGACTGGTGGATACCTGACGTGCCCTGGACTTTAGTGATTCCTCATGTTTCTTGCGTTGTTTTTTCAAAGCTGCTTTGATCTGGATCTTGCCAAATCAGGTTTCTTTTCTTCCTTCCCCTTAGACTGCACCCCAAAATTCTGAAGACCAAGTAAGTTATGGAACTACTTATCTAAAAGAGAACTTCTTTTGCTGGTGGTGTGTTTAAAGAGGAAATTTAAGCACTTATAATCTCTAAGGAAAGGCTTTATATACAAAGCCCTTTGGAGAAAATGGCCATTTTGATTTATTTCACACTGAGCTAATTATTCACTCAAGCACTAGGTATGTTCAGATACTCAATTTTTAATTATATCACTAATACAATTACTTAACTTAGATCTGTTTGTGTCCTAAATAAAGGAGCAAACTCAACACCCTTTCCTCTAATAGGAAGAGCCCCCCCTATAAGATCATGCCGGGGGTGGGTGGGGGGTTCCTTGCATCTTCCCACTTGTTCCCAAGCACCTGCTTTAATGGTGACCTCAGTTCTATATCTCAAGATTCAGACATTTCACAAAACAGCTTTTTAAACAAAAACCAGCTGTTTCCCATCTAGACTACAGGGAAAATTTGGGCAGCTTACAGAAACATTACCCAGAGACTACCATTCTTCAATAACTTTCACACACTTGCAGCTCCAAATGAGACCCATCCGTGTGCAGAAGCGAGGGAGAAGGAAAATGTGAAATTAGAATGTGGACACACCATTCTGGGGTTTTTGACAATATGCTTAATTAATTGCTTTTAAGTGAAATGTGGCTATTGTATCAGGGCAATGCTTCCCAAAGATGGGACTTTAATAAATTGGACAGATTTTTTTGGTTAAACTCAAATAAATTCACAGTTCTCAGATGATTTATGGATGTAAAAGAAATGATAATCATACATAACTCTGACTGTCAACCAATTAGGTAGAACCCTCAAGATACAGAAAACACCGCCTGCCACTCTGGGTTTTCACTCTCAGAGCTGCACGCCTAAGCCCTCTTCTTCTCGCGAACCCATTTTATACTTCTGTTTTCTAAGCAACTAAGATCCTCTTGATTTGAAAATTTACAGTCACAATAAAACTTAAAATAACACAACGGCCACAGAATTTGAAGAAATATAAAATGGCGTAGGCCTAATCTTTGCTTTGCAAACAGTGCCAAGTTGCCCCGGTATTTTCTGTTTTGGTATGAATGACCTAACTGAATTACTTCATGAGCTGCTACTTTAATTCCTAAGGGCGGAAAATTCCATGAGTTAATTTAATTTGGATGTAAAAAATATACATGAAAACTTGCTCTTCCTGTGGACTCTCATGTGAAAGGCTCCAGCCAATTGTGGGAGCTGCCCTGCTGTGGAGGTGGGGCTTTCTGCAACCCTGTCTGTTGGCTGTAAAGAGCTGCGTTATCAGGCAACTTCCTCACTTCTGTTTGAGCAGATACAAGAAGCTTCGTTTCTATTCTTTCTTTCTAAAATTCATGTTTATTGGGTGCCTCACCAACTTTTCTAACCTATCTCTAACTGCTGAAATTCTACATCGACTCTAACTTGAGCTCAGTGACACCTGCTCCAAGAAGTGTTTCCTAAGCCGACTCAATCACTTGTTAGGTTTCTTCGTAATTCTACCTGGTACTAAACTTAGACATGTACTTGCATCAACACCCTACCAGGATCAAAAGCCTGTGCGATCAGAGACTTCCTCCTGCGCCTCTGAGCATCCCTGATGGCGTCTGATGCAGCAGAAGCAGAAGGAGCGAATGATCATATGTGGGTACTCTAAAGCTTACCATACATACTTTTCCCTCCAAGAAATCTGCATCTTGCAGAAAACAAGAATAATACATTTTTTACAAAGTAAGGGTTATGCCTATTCTAAATTATGGGTAATTTAGTACTGTGTCCTTGTACCTAATTCAAGTTCAATCCAATGATGCTGACTGGGCTACTAAAATTTACCTCTCTGCTTTTTCTTCCCTTGTTTATATATTTATAAGACATTTTCATATATAATACTTCATATAATACATTTTATATTATATATTTATGCATTTTAATATATATAAATACATTTTAAAAGTGGAGAACACAAAAAGATTTTAAAATACTATTTATTTAAAGCTCACAGCCACAGGATGCTAAACACACACTTTGGGGGAAAAAGAAATTACAGAATGAGGATTTGTTAGTCCTCAGAGCTGACTATTTCTATGTCACAATACCTGAATTTCAATAAAATAGGTGTACAGGGAAAAGACAGGGAACTGCAGAGAGATGGAGAGTGGTCTGGTACCCTACCCAGTCCTCGAAGGTGAGGCTGAACTATGGTAAAATGGCACTGCTACTGCTCTATTCAAAACCTTTTGGATTTTGTTGAAATTGATGCAAAATATCATTATGGTGTTGTTGAAATAATTACGGTTAAGAGAATTTTTCCAAGTCCCCTTTCCTGTCTTTTAGAAAAAAATTTCTTAAAATAAAGTACCAGGTTGATATAGATAAAAACTTTCAGCTGAGGTTGCTAATCTGCCTTTAGGGTATCTGATAACTATTAGGACAGTGGAACACCAGAGATAGGCAAATGGCATCCTAATTAAAAGAAGCTTCAAACAAAACAGTAGGTATTAAAAGTTGCCGTTGATGATTAAGTTCTTGGGGACATCCTGTATTAGGCTACTTAAAAGATAATTTTGAAGTGCTCTGAAATGGAAGCAGTGACCTCTCAAACTCAACTTGGTTTCAACAAGTCTTTCTACACAGACCTTGTTTCTTCATTCGTAGGTGTGCTGAACTGAACACCCTATTCTCTTATGGACAACCCAAGAAAACATGAATGTTATGAAGGTGCCCTTGGGGGACAGGACCAGTTGAGGTATAAAACTCCAAGAGCAAAGGACCATACAGGTGGATAGAGAAGGACTGAAGTTATGAGCTCCAAGGCTTTTCAGTCTATATTTTTCCCCTGGACCACATTTTTATTAGTGGCTTTGATGTGGGCTTTAATGATATCGACCCCCTCTTTTTTTTTTTTTTTTTGTACCGGGATCAAACTCGGGACCTTTTACTTGCAAGGCAGGTGGCAGCACCACTGAGCTAAATCCCCAGACCTGGAACCCATCGTCTCTGCCAACAACAGAGCTGGTAGTGTAGGTGTCGGCAGGAGGACCTAAGGTAGACTGGAGACACATGGAACACTGCAATGTGAAAATCAAAGGGGTTATTTGAAATTTTGTGCAGATACAACATAAAGTGAACAGGGATAGTTGGGAGACATGTGGCTTATGGATTTCAGCTGATTAGAAGTTCAATATATGTCAGCAGGATAAGGAAGGCATAATGATGAAAAGATGATTTTGTTAGCCTTAATGAAGACATCGTGTGTAGTATGGGTAATGTGGTATGTCCACCCTAGCACACCCTGATGCAACAGAAAATTGTAGTGTTCATGAGAGGTAGAGCCTTGCCCTTAAATTCTTTCAGGTTAAATATTTGCAGATACCAATGTTTAAAGAAACAAAATCAACAAAAAAATCCCACTGAATAGACTTTCTTCAAATAAATGAAAGTTTCTCTAGTATTTGTTGGGTTGGACTTGGGGGCAACTCTAACAGACAGAAAAATACAGACTGCCAAAAGAAGCAAATTTGGGCTGGACACAGGAGGAATGTTCACATATTTGATGGTTATGGGCTTTGTGGGCATGTGGAGCTGAGGAAGGACTCTGACAGAGGCTGACTGGCAGTTAATTTGTAGGGAGGCTTAGAGATGGCCTCTAAGGTTCTTGAGATTTTTATGGTAATGACTGCTTAGATCTGAAGTCTGCACTCAAATATTCTGTACACAGAACTTTATGGACTCAAAGTCTGTGAAAATCCAAGAGAAGCCTGCTGAAGACAATGGTGATCATCCTTTGTGGAAGAGGTCTACACAGCGAGAGAATTTCCTGACTCCTGCTACTCCCAGACAACCTTCCAGGAGAGGCCTCCAGGACATCACTTGAAGTCCAGGGTACCTTGTGCTCGAGTCCTACTGGCAAAGCTGAACAGCTATTTGCTCCAGGAGCCAAGGAGCAGCTAAGGAGTTTTCTTAGGCTTCACTAGTAAAGTCAGAGTAACCGAAGAGTGTTCTGTAAGTCACTGTTTGCAAATTGTTATGCTGTTGGGTTAGAGAGGAAGTGTGCCATGGCAGTACAGGGCAGAATACCCAGAGAGCTGGCCTAATTGCTGGCTTGTAGAGTTTCTTCTAATCCCAGCTGGGTCATTAGCTAGCACATGCCCATGGTTGGGTCACTTCCCCTTTCTGGGCCTCAGTCTTTAGCAGCAAGACAAAGGCATGGCTGGCTTTGGGGTGCTTTAGCATCTAAAATGCAATGGTCAGAACTCAACTGTGCAAACAAATCTGATGAGTCTAACAAAAAGGGTGCTCTTACCCCTCATACTTGTTCTTTGGATAAATTCTATTTAACTAAAACTAAAGATGAATTGAAAAGAGGGAAACTGCATTCTATCAACTTCTGAAATCCCAAGGAGAATTGGGGGATACTGTGAACATCCCAAAGTCAATTATAATAGCTTCCCTGAGAAAGTCACTACAACTCCTATAACCAGGTGACCATGTCCTCTGTCCCCCTTGGTTAAAAGACTGTCTCTGGCCTAGTCGAATAGGTATGCAGCAATTTGTTTAAATATTCCAGGCCTTTCTAACTAGTCTGCGAACTCTATGAGAGCAGAGACCAGGTCTTAGCACAGCACCCGACACTTACAACCACTGCTACCTGTATGTATGTATGTATGCATGTATGCATGTATGTATGTATGCATGTATGTATGTTTGTATGTATTTTGGTACTGGGGATCGAACTTAGGCCCTTTGCTTACTAGGCAGGCGGCGGAACCACTGAGCCAAATCCCCAGCCCCACTGCTACATTGTTTTTGAAATGAGTAAGTGGAACTGAAACAAAAAAATGAACCAAGAACCACACTAATATTACAGATTAATAATACAGAACATTTTTAACTCAACAATTCCTCTAATGCTAATTCTGCTGCTAGGTAGCCAGAAGTACATACCGAGTCACATAAAGACACATTTGATGGGGATTTTTTTTTCTAATTTACTTTAAACAATAAAAAAAGAGGTTAGGTCATTTGCAAGGGTTCTTTCAGATCCCATCTGGGGGTGTGGATATAAATGAAGAATGAAAAGTATTAGGAAAATTGCTATTTCAATAATTTAAAAGAAATCGAGTGATTTAAAAACAGGATTAACCATGAAGGTATCTTAGATGCAGAGGGGATTACAAATGGAAAGGGGTCTTAGCTAGGTTAGTGATATCCTGGTTGATTTGTTATTCTTCACTATTCTGATATTTCTGCATTTACTCTATTGGAAAAGTAGGTGCTTATGGTAATAAAAATAACTTAATAACAAAATTTGCCATCACAAAGATTCTACTAGGAAGAGTGCATACCTCCTAGTCACTTAACACAAGCGTGCTTGACTTAGGAAAGTTTTTAGACAATGTCAATTTTACTCTGAGCACACTGGAAGGAAGACAGCTGCTCTGGGAACCGGCCATAAGTACATAGAGGCTTCTGCCACCCAATATGTGTCAAGATTTGAAAATCACAATCTCCTAGCACCTAAAATTAGTTCTCCAAAGGTGTACTTACAATCTCTGGTAAGTACTCATAGTAAAAAAGAGCACGTAATTGGGAGTCAGTGTGTCTGGGCTTGAATGTAGTTGCACACTTTGTGACAAACTTCACCTGCTGAGATTTCCTTCTCTAGCACCTCAATGGCCACCATGGCCACTCTCCATGGGCTTTTGTGAAGACTGCCTGAGACACCATAAATGGAGCACTCAGCAGAAGGGGCTGGCACCCTCTCAGGTTCTTGGAGATTATTAGTGTCTCTTCTTCCCTTGTGATTGATGATCGATTTACTTAGATGGAGACAAAATGTAGTAAATGGCGCTTAAGGAATTTGCAACAGTCAGTAAGGCAAAAGCCATGCCTATTAAAGACGCCTAGCTACCAGGGCTGGGTAAGATGAATATCTAGAAATGCTATGACTCATAGGGCTACAAGAGTGGAATAGAAAATGACTACTACAGGCAGGGCTAGCAAGAGAAGGCTTCTTAGAAGAGGAGAATATGAGTCAGAACTTTGAGACTGGGTGGGAAGGAGATGGACAGAGAGAAGTGGATAGGGCAGGCCAGGCTAGATAAAAGTACCTAGTGAGACTCCGGGGCAATTCTGCTAATACGCAGACTGGTCTTGCTGGAAAAGTTTCTGTGTATTAAAATAGCTAAATATAGGCTTTTGGTAAATGGTCATGCATTTTAAATTCTATGCTAAGGAACTGGTCCTTATCTTGTAGACAGTGGAGAGCCAGAGAAGGTTTTTGAGGAGGAAAAAAAAGCACAGTCCAATAATTTCATGTAGAAAGCTCCCACACAGACCATGATCACCACAGTGTTATGAGCCGTGCTGCTGTGAAAAAAAAAAAAAGCCCTTTCATTATACTAATACTTAGCAAATCACTGAAGACCTACTTCAGAACTCCAAGGAAAACATTTTGTGAATCAAAAGCTAAGTACAATATGTTAGCAATTAAATGAGATAACATAATAGCTGAGGCAGAACCATAGTTTTCCCCACCACGAATTCAAGCTGCTACAGAAAGAAATGCTTACATCATCTTCCAAGTTATCAAGCCATTTTGTTTTGATTTTCTGGAGGCGGGGAGGGAGGAAACGAGCAAGAGTACGGAGGTCAAGAGGATTCAGAGCTGTCTATTCTTTAATCAGAAGAAATTATTAAGGAGAGTTGGGAAGGAGATTTGCTTAAAACAAAACCAGTCCTGGGATGAGTCTCCAGTTACCGCCCCAAGCTCCCACTGCAGAACAACAAAGAAAGGTGTGCAGTTGGGAGCAGTCTTTGCCAGAGCTTTCCGCCACGTTTCCGGTGCATACCTCCCACTGCTACTTTATTTACTGCAGCTGGCCAGTTTTATAGCCCGTTTCATGTATTAAAATTCAAATGTGGAAAACATTACCAGTATCCTCCTTGAATTTTTCTGGTTGGGAGGGGAGCGGTTTCTTTCTTTCTTTTTTGCTTCTACTTAACATTTCCTTTTTTATTGTGGAATGCATCAAATGGTCAAAGGCTCACTTCAGACTGACTAAACTAAAAAACTATTTCCTTTGTTCCTATTTTTTGTGTTAAAATTCATACCAATTGGCCTTAAGAAAAATATGCCAATTGAATGTCTTTCCTATCCACTAGTGTTTCGGGCTTAGAAGCTGAGATTCTGTGGAAATGTGGAATGGTTTTCAAGAAGACAGCCAAGAAACCCACTTGATTCAGAGGGCAGCAGATGTGACAGGCACATCTCTGGAGGTACACCATGATCTGGTGGGCCTCAGAGCCATCCTTGGTTGAATATGAGATGTCTTCAGAGTGAACAAACACTTTCAATGGCCTTATTGTGGCTGTGTGAGTTTTTTTTTTTTTTAAATTCCTTTTCCAAAATCAATCCAAAGAGGTGTTTATATAGTAGTGGCCAATTATTTCCCCTTTAAAAATTGTTCTGTTGTATTTCCTCCCTTTCGCCCCTAGTGGGGTCAGTTTCACTTCCTATCACCATAAAAAAGACTAGGTTTTTCCCTCCTATCCCAGACTCAAAAAGAGGAGGCAACTCAAAGGTCAAATAATTCCAGAAAGCATCTATGTATAGTTTAATATGTTAAAGAACTACTTAACCTACATCTGGTATTTAAGAACAAACTTTACATACTTATGGAAAACACAGTCTCTGAAGCAATGCCCCGGGTGCATGCTGCATCCGGTTAACATATGCAAAACCAACGCAACTACAGAAATTAAACTATTTTTCTCTTGATTGAGAGCAGATATACAGAAATGGTTATAAGTCACAGATCTGGCTTTTAATAAAGCCAGATTTCTTAATTAAAAGCAGTATTGTTTAAACATTGTAGTTAGAAAAAAAAAGAGCTGTACAAATGAAAATCTCATATTATATGCATCCCAAGTGTATTTAACACATACAATAAAGCCAGATTTCTTAATTAAAAGCAGTATTGTTTAAACATTGTAGTTAGAAAAAAAAAGAGCTGTACAAATGAAAATCTCATATTATATGCATCCCAAGTGTATTTAACACATTACCTAAGGCCAAGTTAAATTAAAATCTAGACTTTCCTTTTGTAAACTCTTAGCAACTGCCATGAACAGACAAACAATTTTTACTCAGTGATGAATTTTTAGGGTTGAGGTCAAAGAAAAAGAAGAAAAAGATTTCACTCTGGCATTCGGAAGTATCTTTCCACATTTTAGAAGTGAGTTCATTGCTTCTATTTATAAACAAGTATTTTTGGTTTCAAATTGGTTGCAGGTTTCAATATCACACTGCTCAGGATGGTAATCTAAATCTTAGTCTTTTATTAAGAGAAACTGAAGGAAAGATAGAGGAATACTACTGAGCAAGAACTTGAAGGAGCTCATAATGATGTTACTTATTTTTCATTTCCTTTCAGAACAATCTCTAAACAAGACATTCTGCAGTGACGCTGGCAGAGACCTTCATCCAAGCAATTTATAAAAACAACCCCAAAGGGACAAAACAGGATACTGAGGTGTTCACTGACTGTTCCTGAGTCTGGGGAGAATCACACAGAATCATAGTAAAGTTAAACTTTCGATTCATTTGGTCACTTCATTAATTATCATCACTTGATATTTTAAGAAGATTCTTTCAATCTTTGTAATCATTCAAAAAATTTTTGAAAAAATGTTTTCAAAAGTAGTAAGCAGGGCTGGGGATTTAGCTCAACGGTGCCGCGCCTGCCTCGCAAGCACAAGGTCCTGAGTTCAATCCTTAGTACCCTTCAAAAAAAAGTAAATATAAGATCAAAAGTAGTAAGCAACAAAGAAATTCCAATTATCATGAAGACATATCTGCTTGATGATTACTCAAATAGACTGTTTTATAAATAGCAGCAAAACTACTCTATACATTAAATTATACAGTCTCGCACCATGAATATCCACTGGGCAAATTTACCACGTAGTTCTACCTCCTACATGCAGGGTTGTAAGATAATATTGAAAACACCAGCAATGACCAAGCAATTCACTCCTACATAGATAATTAAATGAATGGAAATGAGTCCACACAAAAACTTATACATGAATGGTTACAGGAGCACTATACATAGTAGCCAAAGAGTGGAGACCACCCCAGTACCCATCACCTAATAATGTAGCCTATACACAAAACGGAATACTATTTGGTAATGAAAATGAAGCTCTATTATGTGGTAAAACATATATAAACTTTGAAAAGATGAAATGAAAGAAGCTGATCAAAAATGACCAATACAATCTGGGTGTGGTGGTACACATGGGTAATCAAAGCACTTGGGGAGGCAGAGGCAGGAGGGGTACAAGTTTGAGCTCAGTTTGGGCAACCTAGTGACTTAGTGAGACCCTGTTTCAAAATTCAAAGAATTAAAAAGGGCGACGTACTCAGAAAGGTCATGGGTTCAATCCACAGTATCTTAAAAAACACACACAAACACAAATTGTATAGTTCTAATTATATGAAATGTTCAGAATAGGCAAGTTTATGGAAACATGAAGTAGACTGGTGGATGCTAGGAAGTGGGGGAACAGAGTGCAGGGTGTGGCTGCTTTGTGGGACGGGGCTTTCTTTTCCTTTTACAGTGGGCAAACCTGTTCAAACATCAAACAGTGGTAACAGTTGCATAGCCTTGCGAAAACACTAAAACACACTGATCTGTATACTTAAACCAACAAATTGTATATGAAGCAAATTATCTCTCAATAAAGCAATTTAACAAAATAAGCAGCAGCAGTGTTTACTGAGAGATTACACCTGAAACCCTGATTCTGTACAACAGAGTCTACAAAGTTCACCACTTACCATGAGTGAATGTCTGTTGGCTGAAAGAAGGCCTGTTCCATACCCTGAGCCCAGACCGCCCATGGCTCCATTATGCGAGGGTCCGATGATCCCATGCATGTCCCCGTGCCCACCAGGCACAGCTGTGGATGGACCCACTGCGTGATTCCGGAGAACGTGAATGGCATCATCCAGTCTTTCTAAACGATCTTCAATTCGGCTTTGCTGTTGGTTAATAAATGATGCAAAATTTGATTTAGTTTAGGCATAGGTAAATCGTATAAGGAAAACTTCGGTAGACACAAACCATACTTTCTGAGTATGTTTCCAATAAAGTTTATTTCCTTAGAACAATAATACAAATAATGTCCTTCCTAGAATGCTGGTGAAAAATGTGAAATTAGGGTGGTGTTTCTGAGAACAGAGAAAATTCAATAATTCTTCCAAGACATATTATATACATTATCTATACTGGACTGCATTAGTCTGAAGGAGAATTTAGATTTATTTTAGAAGAGAAGAAAATTCATGGAATCTAAAGAACATTTTGGCAGGCAATAGTTAAAAGTTGACAAAATGAGCAATATAAAAATGATCTTTTTTTTTTTTTTTTTTTTTTTTTTTTTTTTTGTACCAGAGATCGAACTCAGGTCCTTGCTATTGCAAGACAGGAGGTAGAACCATTGAGCTAGATCCCCGGCCCAGAAAAATTACTGTTCTATGGTTTCCCAAATGATTTATCTTCTTCACATTACAGGTAAAAGCATACAGATTTTGATTTCTAGTTTTTAATCCACTTCTTGTGTTTTAGCCTCAATACCAGCTTGCATGCATGTATGTACAGGGAGGGCATGTGAAGGTGTGTGAAGGAGGGAGGGTTTGTGCGTGTGTGCATGTGTGTGTGTCTATGTGACATAAGGGCCTTAAAATTGTTAAAAAAAAAAAATCACAAAAATTCTGTCCACCAGAGTGATACAAAACTTTCAGACTGAGTAATCAGACTTAAATCAGATGCTCACCAAAGGACTCTAATTGATTTCAGAGACCCTGTTATAGTACTGAATTCACTACTTGATTAAAAGCCAACTGACCTTTTTTCATCCTAGACACGAGGATCTTTTTCCTCAACTTGGTAAGGCCTACCTGATGGTGTTCAGTGAGGAAAAAGAACACGTAGCTATGTATTCATTTGTTTACTGCGATCGATACTGATATTAAGTCTGACTCTCCAGTGTACACGTTATGCTGTTTCATTGATCCTCCTCCCACACATGTGCTGCAGGCAGGGAAGACATTAATATGTCTTCCCTACAGACGTCAAAATGAGGCTCAAAGAAATAAAGTGAATTAATTACTATGTTACACTGCCAGGAAATGGTAAAATCAGAGTTGGAATCTAGGTTTGTTTTATTTTAAATCTAGTGCCGCTTTGTACTCCACCATGCTACAATCTACTTTGATTTCTAATGTGTGGTACAAACAGATGTACCAGCTCCACTGCATGAGAAAAACAATTTCTAATTGTTCTATACCGAGAGGAAGAATGTGTGTCTAATAGAGTTAGTCTATGGTACAGAGCATTTTGATTTGGTGGGCTTGAGAGTTAAACAACCTCCCCTGGGCTGTTAGTTCTGCTACTTATTCGACCTGGGAAAAGTCAGTAAACTTCTTTAAGTCTACGTTTCTTAATTTAAAAAAAATGGGAATGATAATACTTATACATGTAACTCTAAGCATGAAGAGAAATCACACATGTACTTATCAAATTTCCTGGCTCACAGATTCCTGGGGGAGTAAGGAGTCTGTGTTTAAGAATACCCTCTTAACTGTTCAGACTCTATAAAGAATCAAAGCTGAGGGCTGGGGATTTAGCTCAGTGGTGCTGTTGCTTGCCTTGTAAGTGCAAGGTCCCCAAATTTGATCCCCAGGACCCCCCCCCCACCAAAAGAATCGAAGCTGCATTCCCCAACTCCAAAACAGCTTTTACAGCTCTAGCGTGGGACAAATCCTGGTTTTGTTTTTGTTTTTTTGGTACTGGGACCAAACTCGGATCCTCGCACTTGCGAGGAGGCAGTGGAACCAAAGCCTGGTTTTTATTTTTTGGGTTTTTTTTTGGTACCAGGGATTGAACTCAGGTCCTTGTGCTTGCAAGGCAGGCCACCGAACCGCTGAGCTACATCCATGGCCCTAAAGCCTGGTTTTTGGATGAATGGGACCCAGAAAAAGTTGCATAAAGATGCATATCTAAAGTAACTGTGCATTATTTAGATGCAGCCTGCAGATTAATAGACAGGATCGTGTATACACTGTCTCTCTAGGCAGGTTCCTTTATTAGCTAAATTGCACAGCTAGATGATTCACACTCCAGCAAGAAAGAGCACAATCTACCTCTGTACTTTCATTTTTAAGTTTTCTTTAAAGAGCAAGCTGAAAGACAGGAAATCCTAAACACTGTCAAGACAGCATTAAGTGAGGCAGACAAACCTATGCCTTCTGCCTTGCTCTCAAGTTTGGAAGAGAGGAAAACACAACCCTGAAGGATTAATTGGCTTCCCCCGCTCAATGCCACCCCCACCCCCCATCTGACTTATGTGCAGACTGAACACTGCTTGGAACAGGGTTGTTTCATATGTAATTCCAGTCCCATCCACCACGAGCTGAGGAAGACTAAAGTGTCAGACACTGAATCATCGTGAGTATTTATAATTCAAATTATGCCTATGGAAATGTTCAGCTATTCCTCCTGGAAGAGTAGGCACTCCCTTACTATTAATCACATTACTGGATGTCTGTGAGAATGACAATGAATGAAGAAATAAACAGTAGGATTGGCCTCTTGTTTGGAGGTTAAGAAGACACCTCCTATAAACGTGTTATTCTGGAAAACAAAGCGGTGGTAGAGAGAGTTCAAGCATTCTGCCTATGTGCTGAGCAGAACGCCAGCACTCCGATAAAAAGAAAATGATTTACAAGGATCTATCCCAAAGCAGGGAGAGAAGGAGTCTCATTTTGAGGTCTTCAGTCTTTTATCTGGTCTTAGAATTCAGAGCCCTGGATCTTCCACTGTAGTAGTACTGGGGTCACCATGGACACATGAGAACAAGCAGAGCCTAGTAGCTTGGGTTCCAGCCAATCTGGTGTGCTTACAATGACTTAAAGTTATAACGATTAGCAAAAACAGGAATATGGCAGTCAAGCAGATAAGAAAGGAAAAATCTGAAAATGGCTGGAGATTAGCAGACGAGACATACCAAAGAGTGTAAGGGTCCTTCATAATTGGGAGATGATGAGGCCTGTCCTCCATTTCTTGACCAAACAGCTGTGCCTGCTGACATTAAAATGAGAATTACGATCAGAACTTTAAGAACTTAAACTCAATGATATTTAAAAAGAGTCACTTTAGAAACAGTCATGCTGATTGTACTTAAACAGTAAGGTAAACACATGTTAATGTCTCAGACCAGAATTTTGGGGCAAGGAAAATGTTTTAAATGTATAATATGAACTCTGTCACTATCTTGTCAAGGTGCTTTTAAGAGCACAAGGACAGAGAGCTTGTTATACTTTTATGCAAGCAGAGTTTATATTCAGCCAAAATTTCCTCATCAGTGCAGAAGAGCTTTGCATTTGCTTTTAAAATGATCTACGAAGGGAGATAATCCTTCAGAAACTTTCTTTTGTGTGTGTGGGAGTGTTGGGGTAAAACCGAGAGCCCCGGGCACACTACCACACCAGTGCACCATTCACTGGCCTCTTAAAAACTTTTCTCAGGAATCCACTAAACAGAAATTTTAAAACTCCATACAATAGTAACAACTAAGCAACTTCTTCTGAAGAAAACAATTATTTTATGATTAATTAAACTTCAAGGTAAAAAAAAGATTATTAAAATACATATTCTATGTCTAACCTACAAAATAGAAACCAATTTTAAATTTAACATGCATTCAGCGGAGAAAATACATAATTCAAAAAAAAAAAAGGAAAGAATAATAGCTATGATCTCACTGAAATCTCAGGCCCCGATGCTTTTTAAAATCTATTCTTTCCATCTTTTCTTTTCTGGGTATGCCCGTATATTTTTATACTAAATAAAAATAGAATATTTTGTTCAATTACTTTTCTTGACAGAATTTGGACAGAGCTGTCGGTGTGAAAATAGCAATCTGTCCCCTTATTTATAATCTTCATAAAAGTTCTTTTTTCCTAACACGACTTTCCAGGATGCATTGGCAGGACCCAAAAAGTGGCATCTCTAGCCTCGTCTCTGTGCCTTCCACCTTGAGCAAATTGCTCAGGCTATGATACTTCCCTGAACAGTTACACCCTAACTTTTCTCTCTGGCATCATAATTTAAAAATGGAGGGTCAGGATAGTGAGTATTAGACTCTGCTCCCACCTCTGATATTACTGCTGGTGTAACCTTGGCAAGTTACCATCTCTTTCTGGCCTTTGAGGTCTTTTCTGGGCCTCAGTATTCTTATCTCTAAAATCAGGGCATCGGACTACCTTAGTTGTTCTTGCTCTTAGGGCCACAGCTTTTAGTTTTCCAAGTTAGAAAACAGATGAAATTAGAGATGTTCTGTTTAAAATGTACAATTTGGGGTTCACCTGCTCAGACTATCTGTTCCTGTGCCTCAAGTCCTTTTGTACTCATTCGTTCCTGCTTCTGGACACTTGAGTTCATTTTTCACAGCTTAAGAATCTGTGTTGAACCAGAGGAATATAGCAATACCAAACTCCATTTCCCATCTGTGCTACAGGGAATCTTTCATCATTCTCTTAAAGCATCTCTGTTCTTCCAAGTTTTGACTCAGTCTCTCTAGACACATACACGACTGCAGAATCCACCTATCCCTCTCTCCCCCTTTCAATTCTGTGACGTTTCCCATTGTGCAGGCTTCGAAAGGACGATATGAAATCCCTTCTAAGCCACGGCCGTCATCTGAAACTCCCATTCTCTGTGGGGAAACCAGTTTATAAGAGTCCACGAGACAGCTGCATACAGAGTAAGGTTCAAGGATGCCAACAGTAAGGCAAGGGACTCCACTATGAATTATAGTAAAGTGAGTTTTTAATCAGGTACCCATGTGCTTAAGTTTTGACTGGAAGTCACCTGTACTCTTTCCAAAGAATGGAGCAAATACCAGGCGAAGTATTTATACAGGACAGGCAAGAAAAGAATCACTGGGAAGTGCAACAATTTACTTACTAACATAATTCTGCAATTTAAAATAATTATTCAACTTCAAGTGATAAGTCATGCTAATATGTCATATTTTAAAGGCAACCATCCCCTTAACTCCAAACAATTACTTTACAATTAATATACAAAATTATAGTTTTCCCCCAACATTCCAATGACATATGCTTTGGAGGGAATCTGGAAAGCTATAATGCCTACAGAAAACAAGCCATTTAAATGGCCTAAATTCTATGACTACATTGTCTCTCTTCATACTTATAACTATATTAACTGAGTTTTTCATATGAGATGTTTTATTGGAACATATTCTGCTGTTGGGTTTCTTTTTTGCAGAGCTGACTTTTAATGAAATAAATTTTTCATATATATGCCTGTGTTGTCTAAAAGGATCATCTAAAGTGTAAGAAAAATTTTGGATGCAAGCATCCTGTTGTATCGTAATCTGTCTCTCTCACCCCTTTCTGTTTGTCTGTATGAAAATATTATGAATTGGGAGGTTGAAAGGCAGTGAGTTTCTATCTCCTGGAGCAGAAGAAGAAGAGGGAAATCATTCTTACAAAATGTTTTTATGATAAAATGGGATTTAAAATACTGTACCTGAAAGAGAAGGGGGAGAGCCAACAGGAGTTGAAGGGTTTGATGAAAAGCTGTTGTTAGTGTGATCTGGAGAATAGATCTTAAAACAGTGGAGAGAGAGAGAGAAAAAAAACACTCATTTATTAGGAATAAAAAGTAAACAAAATTTAAAACTACAATGCTGCAGATGCAACTCATTTGACACTTACAAGTTTCAAAATAGGTGTTACAAACAACTGTAGTACTTGACTACTAACAATTTTTTTCAAAGGAATTACTGAGGGGTATGGAATAATAGGAAAATAGGGCAGCAAACTTCAGATCTAACTTTTTCCTATCACCGGCTGTGTGGCCATGGGCAGGCCACAGCGATGTTACTTGCCAGTTCCCCTTTTCTCCTCTGAATATGACAGGCCAAGCAGTATTATTTCTGAGGTCTTTGGCCCCAACTATTTTACTGTAATTAGGGCATGTGATTCCATAGCATAGTTATCCTTGGTTAAGTAAGTATTTTTGCTTAGGACACGATGCTAGGTCGAACTTATTTTATGCTCCTAATGGGAAAGAAAAAGCAAATAGAGAGAGACCATTTTAAAGAAACAAATCTGTACTTATATTTGCAAATGATGATGTATAGCTTTGAAGAAAATACAAGGTACAGTTTCTTGGTCAAATAAGTCGTGCTATTTTGTCACTAGGAAGCACATGAAAAATACTAAATTGTAGCTTCCTGGCAGTAGGTGGTTCAAATGCCCTCAGATGTCAATAATGTGACTGCTCTCCATGAAGCCCAGTTACTATCATTTGTTTTTCAAATTTCTTCCCAAGGTGTTTTAGAACTGTCCCTTGCAAAGTCAGTCTTGGCTAGCCAATGAGTATCCATATTACTGTAGAGAAAAATTAGAAAGCTGCATAAAAAATCAACAAGCCAAAAGCCCGAGTATTCCCAGATCCATATCTAGAGGTGGCTAGCAGCACTGTGAGAAAACAAGAAAGAAAAGGCTAGCCACAGAGTGAAAGTAAAACAGCTTTCTCCTCACAGTTTCCAGTGTTGTTGTTATGCAAGAAAGTTAGTATTTTCCAAAAATCAAAGCTATTTGCCATTCATTTTCTAAAATTCCAAATGTCCATTGCTGATTAAAGTTCACCCCGCTACATTGGTGCATATGGAGTCCAAAGTCAATATTTCCTCACCGAAGCAAGTGCTTTCCCCAGAGCGTCTCCAGTCTGGGAGCTGCCTGCTGCCCCACTTCCTCTATTTGCTGCAAAAACAAAGGGCAGAATATGAAAACCAGGCAGTGAGACGTCTAACAATTTTCTATTGCTGGTCCATTTACTCACAATTTAATTGCATTTTTAATGCTAATTACAACACATTAATCTTTAATTAGCATTAATTTGTTTGCTGAGGTAGATGTCAAATATATTCATGTTACATTTTTTACAGATAAAATATAAACCCGACACCTTGATTTAAAGACAAAGTGTTTTAGTTGCCATTCCCTTCCCCCTTGTTGTTTAGAAGTAGTCAATGGTGCCTGGTAGTGGTCTGCACGCTCAAGTCATTGCTCAGAAGTACGGAGCATGTTCAGGCCTCTGAAGTCCTCAGTGTTCAACTCTGTATATTTACACCAAATTGAATTATCCTCATGAATAATTTACACTTGTCCTTAAATCAGGGAAATCTTGAGACACAGCAAAATAGGGTATTCTTAGGTTTAAACAGTAAGTGAAGTGAAACAAAAATGAGAGAAAATACTTTTAATATTTTAAACAATGTACTTTCCACACACTTAAGTTTGTATTCACACTAAAAATTTTTTTGAAGGTTATGCTACTGCTTAAAGTCAATATGGTCTCAAATTCCAGAGATAAAGTAAGTCCACATATTCATAAAGCTTATCTCTACCACCTTAAATGCTGGTATTTTTATCTATAAAACAGATAGAAAAAGAGTATTGTTAATAAAAGTTATATGTTCTGGTACATAAGTCAAAGCCAGCCCTATTGAATCTCTATCTTTAGAAGGTGACTTGTTTTATAACTGAGCACTGAGACAGGGTTGCCAGTGTTCTTCTGAGCTCTCAGTATTAAAGTAATGTCTGGAACTTGGAGAATGTTGCAATTATTAAAGCTCCAATGGTACCAAAGAGACACAGGACTTAAATAAAAGCATTCCCGCAGAACATTTCTATAGTATTTTGTGAAACAAAAAAGGAACACTTAAATCAACCTAGGAACTCAAGCAAAATGCCACTGTATACTTCTGTAACTGAGAACAGTCTCTACTGAGCCAGGTGTGGTGGCACACACCAGTAGTCCCAGCACTCTGGGAGGTTGACGTAGGAAGACAGCAAGTTTAAGTCTGGCTTAGGCAACTTAGCAAGGCCTTGTCTCAAAATAAATAATTTTTTAAAAAGGGCTGGGTATATAGTTCATTGTGAAGGACCTGGGTTTAATCCACAGCACTAAAAAAGATCCAGTGCTATTTGTAGACAGGGGAGCCCTTCTTTTCTGGTTAAGATGTCATCATCCTCTTCTCAAACTGTAACATGTAGTGGTGCTTGTAGATCTTCAGGGGTCAAATTCTCTGCTTTTCTAGACTCTTACTTGTATTATCCTGATCTCTGTTTAGTATAGTTAAGTTACACATTTTATTTTCATATAATGGGCATATCACACCATCTTTTGCTATAACCTTTATTCGATTAATAAAATTCATATACATAGCAATTCATTAATCACCAAAATTGTGAAAAAAATCTGATGCATGAGAAAATAAAAACCCTTGAGAAAGCTTTCTTTTCATATCACAAATGGGTGATATTAAAAATATATGAGTTATTAATATTCAAAATCATAAGTATAAGCAAATTCTTTTAAACAAGAGTCTAATATATAATTGGGCCATGGGAAGCAACCTGGACAGATATCAAACATATTAAAATATTTAACATAGGACAAAAGATAACTGAAATTATATCTAATGTAAAAAATGAGAATTTCTGGGCCAGGGATTTAGCTCAGCGGTTTGGTGGCCTGCCTTGCAAGCACAAGGACCCAAGTTCAATCCTGGTATACACACACACACACACACACACACACACACACACAAAAGAGAGAGAACTTCTACATTAAGGAGTTCTTAAAAAACTAAAGACAATTCTAAAATAAATATAATAAAGACCTGAAAATACATGAAATACTACCATTTTTTCAGTATGGTTTACCATGGTATTTTGGAGGAAAATACCTTCTTCCTAGAAGCAATACTACCTTTCCATTATTATATACTTAAAAATTAGATTTGACAGCCAAAGTAATTTGTGACATCTGCATCATTTGAATAAAGATCTCTATGAAATGAAAGTTCAGAGCCACATAGGAAAAAACAAAATCACATTACCTAACAAGGAACCTAAACCAAAAAAGAACAAGATATTGTTTTAATTATAGATTTAAAAAAAACTTGCTACAGTAGTAGCTTTCAAAAGATTAATTCTTCCTTTGAACAATTTTAAAATGAAAATTTTAAATTAAAAATTGTTTTTCACAAAACCAAAGGATTAAAAACAAAACCAAAAAAAAATCAAGAACATTTTACAAAGTAAAGTACATATCATATAAAATCAAACTTTATGATTTTGTTGGTGCTATATTTTCTAACTAAGCTTTCTACTAGTTTTATACAGGGGAACATTTAAGACTCAGGGAGTAGAATCAAAAATAGAATCAACTATGTACCTCACCTTGTCATGAAAATGTTTCAAAAAACTACAAAGGCTACTCGTGGAAGCCAGTGATAAGAACAGACTATTTTTTAACATGAAGTCATTTTTACCTTGCAGCAGCTGGACAGCCAAACCCAAGGGTTGAAATTTCAAAGCAATTTACTGGGGCCAGTTCACTCTTTCCCTTGGAATGCCTACTATTCTGTTCCAGGAAACACTGAAGGGGGCACATTTTCAATTTCCCTAAATATGTTACGTGACATGGATTTGTCTCTTAAAGATTTCTCTTTTTACTCCTGTGACTGATAGATATATTAAAGGACAGGCAGAATATAAAAGGAAATATATTTTTAATTCTCAAATGGCACACTTTTTCATGTGTGCACCGAGAAACGGGTCATGTTTAGCAAAAATATAAATAAAATTCACCTTTTTGGCTTGAATGCATCAGAATTTGAGTATTCTTCTAGGCTCAACTATATTTGTCAACTGATATTATTAGGAGTTTACAAAAGGTCCATATAACAGAAGCAAAGATGAAAACTACTGCCTTTACTTGGTATTGATTTTATATTATTTTGGTTCCAATCAATTTCACTTGCTTAAGAGATAATCAGCCTCTAAATAAAGCTGTGACATAAATATGACTAGAAGATGAGCAGTTATTAAGAGGAACTGTAATTTTGTAGGAGGATTCAACACTGCCAGTTACCCAAGTATTGTTCAGAGGGCTTAAACACAGGTGCCGTTGCTGGCTCCAATATGAAGCAGGAAGGAGGGTTTCAGAGCTTGCGGTACGTGCTGGACCACCCTCTGTATTAGCCTCTGCTTTGGAGAAATGGCCATTTTCATCAGGACAAACCTGAACAAAACCCCAGGTGCCTGGGGATCTATTCCTGAAAACTCAGAATTCAGAAAATGTTTGTCCTTTTTTGTAACCTCATAACCTGAGGTGGGGAACATCAAGAAGACATCAAAGGGATAAGAAGTGCAGTTCACAGTGTCTGCTAACAGAGGACAAATGCTGTAACAGGTTTCTTTCAACTGTGTCCATATGACCTTCATGTTATTAAACTACTAGAAGCACCCTCACGATGCCATAAGCTTTGTCTATAAAGATGCCAAAAAAGGAATATTTCCAACACTCTACTACGACAACAACTTCAGAGAAAAAAATTCAAACACAGGCTGAAATGTACAGGGGGAAAGCTGGGCCTCATGACCATGTACTGGGAATGGTGGAAAAGACTTAAACTCATTTATTGTTCTCTTTGTAACTAGGGAGCCCTGAAACTGCTGGACAAAATTCATGTTACTTTTTTGCCTTTGTGCCTGGTCATCATGCAAATGTATTTGAAGGCTCAAAATCCTCATAAAATACAAAGTGAATGTTATGTGACTACTCCAATAATAAAATTAGTGTGAAACAGAGTCCTCAAGGGAAAAAGGACAAAATGTTTCTACAAGAAAGCTGTATCCCAAAATGCATCATGTCATACAAACAGGTCATTAAAAGAGAAAGTTATAGGCCAGATTAATTCCTGAACCAGATAGATATTCAAGGGTAATTTTTAGCATATGGTGTATTAAATCAACCTTGGTAGTCTGTTCCTTCAACACTGCTTGGTTTGAGATTTAGAAACATGGGAAACACCGTGCATTAGAAAGCAGACCAGTTAAAAGACGAATAACACAATAATAGTTATAACTATCATGTTAGTTGTATGTCTGATTCCTCTGAGGAGAAGGGAATGCGTGTAGCCCCAAACCACATGAGCTATATTCTGTGAACGTAAATAGATGGCAGCTCAAGCTGGGAGCTGGAGGAGCCAAAGTACTCTCAGCCTTGAGTAGTACTCTGGATTGTGCTAGGACGAAGGTCATCTCACTCCCGATCAGCTGGGGCTTCTGGCCTATATTATCACAGGTAGGAAGGAAATTATGTGGATAGAAACATGTGTATGGCTACTATCCTGTAGACAGTTTGCTCTGGCTGAAATCTAATAATTCACTCCCCTTCCTGCTCTGTATGCATTCTCACAGTCAGAGGCACTGGATTATACTGCTTTTGAGAAATACCAGGAGCCTAACACAGAAAGTGTTTTAGGAATCAAGTCAAAGGGCTCTGGTATTGGTGATTCCTGAAGACTTCTGACTGCTTCTCTCCTTCACTGTTGACTGCTGTAATTCTCATGGTTTTTCCTATCTATTGCTTTCATACAATTCTAGGGTGTTTAAAAGACCCTTCCAATTTGGAAATGATGAATGTAATCTCCAGAGGTTGTTGGTAAGGCTTGAGAGAAAAGGAGTGGGACTATGTGCCACAAAATACTTCACTCTTCAATTTTCTTAAGGATCCAAAATGAATGTTCCCTTTTCAAAAAAAAAAAAAAAATCCCCTCATTAATCTAATTTAAGTATTATCCTGCCAAGGTTTTTTTAAAAAAAGATATTGGGCATTAAAGGGAAGGAAAAACTGAGAAAACTGGCCACTTTTCTAAGCAAAACAAATAAGCCATTCCAAACCTCAGTGAGCACTTTCCATCTCTGAGGTACAACAAACAGACAAGCAGCAAGGGAATGAGCATCCAGAGAGGGCACCTCCTGATGGTCCTAGAGACTGCATGTCATTCCAAAGCCCCTGTGTTGTTTTAGCTTCATGCCAGGGCAACTGCTAATCACCAAGAAGACCTATTTATGTCACACACAACAGAGACTTAGAGTAGTGGCCTTCTCAACTGAAAGAGCAGCTTTCTCAGGCATCAGGTTGTGTATGAAAAGACTATACCACTTTGCAACTTTCCACCAAGAAAAAATGAAAAAATGTGACGTCCATGTGTTAGTGTTTGAACGCCATTCTTACAGCATTAGTATTGCTTACAGTTATTTTCTACAGAATCATGTGTGTAATTTCAAACATGTGTCAGGCTATGTGTTCCCTATTTACCAATTATTTAATTAGCTCTGTTTGTTCTTTGAGATACAGGCAATGTAATATTTCTTTATTTCCTGAGTCTCAGAATGAGTGAGTATATGCCAAATATTTTCAAAAGTCTACAGATGTATCCGATTAATCCATACTGTTTGTTAGGGAAGTATCACTAACATCAGAAGAGAAAGCTTCTCTTCTTGTCATGCAGACATGCTGCCTCTGCTGACTTCCACCTCACTCTGAAAACCAAACCAGAGCCTAAGAGAACATAAGTGAAAAGAAACATGAGCCACCGGTACTCTGTGCAATCCTAAGACTTATTATAGTATTTAGACTTTGCTCTGCATTTGTATTTACGGAATTGGAGAACATGATATTTGAAAGAAAATACTCAAATGTTCTAGAATGTTCTCCCTTAAAGTAACCTTAAACTAATTTCTATACTATTTATGCAAATAAATAAGGGCCTGTTCCTCCAAGAACTTAAATTACCCTGTCTACCTTACTTTTTGAAAGATTGTAACTTTTTAACATTTGCTAATGGATTTTGACAAGCACACTCATTACTGTGAGATAGTTTACATAATAGATTTCTTAAAAAGTCCTTTTCTGAGTTGCAAAAATCTTACACTTCTCTCTTTAAAATAGCACTCTTGTAATTATTTAGATCCTTAAACAGGGCTGTGTGTTCTACAAAAAGTTAAATCCATCTTTAGCATGCAGCTGAGTCCTTAGCAGGTAGCAGTCACCTATGGTTCCACTCTGCCACACTCTATGAGTGGTCTGTCCTGTTAATCCACAAGCTAATGATGAAGTGGCCAGTTTAAACCAGGCAAATCTTATTCCCATGGAGACTTGTGATTGAGCTGCCCACTGTTAATGGGGGATGATTTATGCCATCAGGTAATATCTCTCTCTTTCCAAGTCACACTGCTCCTCTCCCAGGAAGACAGTTTTGCCAATCAATCCATAAAACTTGCTTTCAAAAGTGCCTAAGTATATTTTCCTCAATTCAAGGGTCTCCTCCACCTTCATACTTTTCTGAAAAAGAAAATTAGTCAACCCATAAGTAGACAGGAAACCAGTCATATAAGAGGATGAATGACTGGTCATCCTTCTTTATAACCAAATCTCATGACTGCAGAAAGGGGCTTTCCATTTGTCAAACCACAGTGAAGTGAAATATGCTTTTCTCACTCTTTCAGTTCTGCACTTTTCTTTCTTTCTTGTTTTAAAAATCTGCCAAAACTGCACTGATAGCTAACCAAACTTCCCCACGTGACCTCTGTCCATAGCTCTCCAAGGTCAAACTGGTGTAACACACTTGTAGACACTTTATTATGAAAAGTTACAGAAACGGAAACTCTTTCCTAAATTTGTTTCTTAGCGAGACATGATAGCGAAGGGCTGCGAGATGGCTCATTTCAAGTGTGAACTAAATTACTGAATAAGCAGAGTGGGTATTATTTAGGCAGAAATTATATTTGCAACATTTCAAAACACATCTCCTTCATCAAAAACTCTCCCACATAAGTGATTCACACCGCTTTTCGAAGTTCTACACACTATCTAAAGAAAAAAGAACTGACAAGGACTAAGGAATAAACAGCAGCATTATTCTGTCACAAGATGTTCTCTGAAAAATATACACCAAGTATTCTCATCAGTGACCCTCTGGGAGTGGTCCTCAGGCCAGACAAACTGTGGATCTCACCTTGAACCAGAGTGGGTGGTGAGCAATGAAGGCTCTAAAAGGGTCTGGGAGCATCAAGACGTGCTTCATGATTGAATGACAAGGTTGTCAAGGCAGATTCAGAGTGGAGAGCTGCCTTTCTGTCACCCATACTCTGGGGTAAGCTGGACATCCTGCCTATGTGTTTCTTGAGGAAGGCACTTCTGGTGCAGACTGATCTGCCCAAAGAAGCGGATAATAATGGACAACACAGAAAATGATTAGATTGTGGCTTGGTTCATGTGGTGGCATTGGAAATCTTCTTGGGCATTAACATGGTAAATTATTTCTAAGACAGCAGCAGGTATTTTAGCCCCATGGATGCCCAGCTACCTCCTTGCTCTTGGGTAAATAAAACTCCTTTCCCTGAAGGGCTCCACAGTGCCATTCTCCAGGAGAAGCTCATCTAGCTATTAATAGGGCTACGACAATTTCATACATACTAGTCTTCATAAGACAGTCGTGCATTATGGCACAGTGGCTGGTATTTGGCAAGTGCTTAATAACCATATTAAGAGCTATTCTGTCCTCTATCTCACTAGTCTATGGTGGCTGGTATTAATAAAGAGTTCACTGTGTTCATTATTTGAGAGTATAAGAAGCAAAGAGGAGCTTTGGTCTATTTAAACCCTGTTTAATTTAATGACTCATAATGGACAAAGTACTCAAATTTCAGTTTCCTGTGACCAAAAAAAAAAAAAAAGTGTTTATGGTCAATCCAGTGATTATTTCTGTTTGGCTCATTTGTTTGTTCATTCGGGTAAGTGACAAATATTTATTGCTTAGTTGCTGTTTGGTTATGGAGGGATAAAAAAAGAGGTTCTTTATTATTAAATCCTGACATGGGCTGTCAGCATCAGAACTGACATGTCTGTGACTCACCCATTATACTGTCTGTCCCGTTGGCAGGAGGCGTACAGGAGGAGGTGCTGTAGTGGTTTGTGCCACTACGATGGAAAGTGGACATCGGAGGAAGACTGGAATTGATGTCTGCTGAGGAGTGTGATGGATAGCTCTAGAAGAAAAGGCAAAAAAGGAGGGCACATTCAACCACATAATATTCAGTGAATTAGTTTCCTAATACTTCTTCCAGTATTCTCCATTCCACAACGGAGCCAGCTTTTAGAATTTCAAAATAGCTAAGAATGCACCTTGCTTAGATCTGACAGCTTTCATTTTTCAAATAATAAAATACATAGGTGTATAGCTTGAGTTTGTATCAAATGTAGAAGGATTTAATGGTGGCATGTGACATTGAGAAATGAAGACAAATTCTAAATCGACAAATCATTGCTTAAACACATCTCCCAGATTTTAGCAACATAAAAAAACTATCTTTACCCTTACTTTTTTATAGTCTATTGATCAAATGGAAAAAATTTCACTATAAATGAACAAACAACATTCAGAGCCACGGGATTAAAACTGTACTTCATCCTGACCAACTGAATAGTAAGTGGCAAACAGTAACCTGAGATCATCTTTATGATCTCAGCAGCAAGTAGAAAATGGTAAATGAAAAAAATTTGCCAAGCATCAATGATTAAATATTTTTTCTAGTCCAAAGCATAAATACATAAAACCTTAAATTGTGACTGTATTAAATTACAATTGAACCAAAAAGGAACTGAGAATGACTAATTTGATTTGAGCTCTTTCTGGACATGTTGTTGCCATATAGCTGAAGAACATCTTTAGAGAATCATTTGGTTTAAGACTTGGCTTTGAGTTCAGTTACTGTATTAGTTGCCCAATTAAGTTACTTTTCTTGGGGCTAACCATAAAGCCTGTAAAATGGCAAACACTGCTACATATCTCCTTGAGAGTGAGTATACCTATAAAGAAACACCAATCTATTTTCCCTTTCAAGATAAAACATAGCTTAAAAGTTGTTCTCCCAGCATTTGAATGTATCACAGATACATATAAGAAAACTCTTAAAGATAACTATTTTCCTCATCAGTAATAATGAGATATGATCTTCATCATATGACTACTGGATATACTGTTAAAATTGTTTAATTCAAAATCAGAGATTGCATATGGTACTAATGCTCAAGGGTATTTAATGCCCAAACATTTGCTCACACATAGTGAAAGTGCTACCTTGGTGTTTCTCCATTGATTTTGTGAGAACCGTGTTGAGTTCTGCCTCTTCCTGGAAGATTAACTTACTACTTCTACCATCTCCATGATCCCTGTTCTGTGTCCCTAATGCACTTGCATTCTGCCATTTAATGCTCAAGTGCACTGCCTTCCCTTGCTGGTTCTTTCAAGTCTATTTGGGGAGGGAATGGAGCTCACATCTCTGCATGTCACAACTTGTGGAGAAGTACTGAACTCATATTAACACTAGATGTTCATCGAGCAGCTCATTATCAGTTAAAGTTTAATAAATATTGGACTGAAATGCAACATGTAGGAAATAAACACACATTTACATGACATATGGTGGTCTTTGAAAATATTTACCTCCACTCACACAAAGAATCGAACTTAACAGAATTTATTGAAAAAGTGGATGTGATTGGCTTAAAAATTTCTAACTTTATGAAAATGCCTTTGAAATTTTTAAATTTCATGACTCTTTTTCCTTCAGCAAAAAATTCTTTTTGCTACTTTTAAAAATCTTTTCAACTGAATTCCTCAAGTAGTTTTATGTATCCTCACTAAAGAACAATAGTATGGGCCTATCCTGCAGCTAATCAGAAAGACTGGCAGGGTCATGCAACACCAAACTTAGCATAGCAGTGATAAAGCTATATAATAGGATTATAATAAAGAAGGAAAGACAATAGAATGTAGAAAAGGAAAAATAAAGGGAATGGGATGGAAGTATTACTTCACTCCTACAAGGCCCTATTCTTTTCTGAGATTTTAGAGAACAAATTATAAATCAGTCCAAAGTATGCAAAAAATTTTAAAAAGAGGAATGGAATCATGCAACATATTTAAATAACTACTAACAACAAGAAAACAAGACAGGAAAAAGATAATCCCATCAGTGAGACTTCTTTGAACACTGTATGTAAAATGGGCAGTAACTTGGGATTTGATAAACAGAGTTAATTCTAAGTGCAGCAAATGGAAATAAAAATTAATCCCCATAGATTTTAATGGGGGAAACCAAGGCAAGGCAATACACATTAAATCAGTTATTTTTAGAGACTCATTGAAAATTAGGTGCTGAAAGAAATTAATGAGATTTATAATGATTATTTATCAATGAAAAGTGTCTCGAAAACTGTCACTCAGAGATGTAATGAATACACTACAGAGAACAATAGTGTTATGTAAGTAATGTCTCTCTTAGAGCATTTAGGGATCAATTCTAAGAGGTCCTCTTATCTTAGTCTCTTTCTCCAGCTATTACTGTCTTATTAGGAAGGCATGAAGCTAATGAGATGAAATGAGTGGCTTTCTATGCCCACTGTTTGTATAATTTTTACTTCTGATACTCAAAGATAATATATTCAGAGCTTATGCATTGAGCAAGTGGTAGAAACATTGGCCTTGGTGATGTTTTCTATCACTCAATGGGCTGATAATTGAAAGATTAGAAAAATATAATAATCAGCAGCACATACTAATAAATCATGTTTTGGGCTAAGGTAGGGTTTCACAGCCTTGGATACTTCTTTTCTGGGGGTTCTCCTGTGCAACATAGCATTTTTATCAGCATTCCTAGTCCCTACCCACTAGATTACAGTACCACCTAATACCTAAATGTAACAACAAAAACATCTCTAGACAATGCCATGTGTTCCAGAAGGGGCAAAATCACCCCAGCTAAGAAGTACTAGAGTACAGGTTTATGTTACAAAAAATAAATGAATTCCTTTATACTAAAATGTCAGACTCTCAGGAATATTTCACTCTATAGTGCAAAGACCATGCCTAAATCATGCCAGATAGTAAGGACTGTACCATATTCTTAGAAAGAACTGCCATGTCATTTCTAACTTAAATCTTCTATAATGGCCCATTACAGAGCTTAACCACAAACTCCATTCATCTGGGTGATTTTGTGTATGTATCTGCAACAAGAAGTGATTAGTTGTGGGATTCTCTTGTAGAGGCTGAAACTATAAAGGGGATTTAAAGACTTAAAATTGGTGAGTTGACAGTTGCTACTGAAATACGTGGATTTTAAGCATTATAATTATACATTTTATTATAGTATGGCATAAAGTGATGAAGGCAACAATGTTTCTAAGACGCTTTACCTTTAGAAATAAGACTAATGTGATCAAATCATACCCAAAATAAATCCAGGAAAAGCTCTCTTCTTTTTCTTAAACAGTCCCTTTTTTCAGCATGGGACTAGCCAAATGCTATGGACAACATCTATAAGGAACTACGTTATTTTCAAGTGGAAAGACACTGACTACTGGTTTATATTCAAATTATTCTCCATCAGTGTCAGGTTCTTCAAACCACTCCGATGAGAGATTTTCATATGGTTAAGTTGTGAAATTACAATGATAACTAACTAATGTAAAAATTCAATAATTCCACTCTCCGTAGGGAAACTAATTAGGATATGTTATCAGAGGCCTTACTCATTTACCCTTGAAAACAAAAATTCTACTCTCTGAGATTTGCTAACTGATCATTTTAAGAATGAAAAACTTATTTTTGGTGATGGATGCCACAGAAATAGCATCTCATGTGACCTACTGTATAACATCTTCAAAATGATGTTTCTTTCTGGTTGGTAATATTGTCCTGGTTCATTAAAATTTTTTCTAAAAAAATATAGTTGATTTTCATTTTGGAACTACATTTTTAAATGCACTAAACACAATTTAAAGATAACTCCCCCATGCAGTATACTTAAATAGTATAAAATCAAATTATCTAATGCAAAATTCAAGAGACAGAGAGAAGGAAAATCAAATAGGCAACTCTTCAAAGGATTGAATTTCCAACACATTAGCATGGTGTCAAAACATTTATCTGTAATTAAAACTTTGCTAGTTTGATCACTAGTTCCTGGAGAAGTAGAAAGAATGGGAGAAAAATGGTAAATGTTAGCCAAAGGAAATTCTAATGTAAAACTTTGACTTTCTAAGTATGATGTGGGAGAAGAAATCAAAGTCAGTCATCTATTTACCAAAAATGCATTACAATTTGAGCTATTTTGTGATTTACACACTTGAATTTGGTAGGTAATATACAAAGAAATATCCATTTCTACCTATATTAGTTGCCTCTCAGGAGCATATAGGTTAACCGACCACACAATGTCACTATCATTAAATTCCTAATTTAATTTGAACCAATTAAATATGTATTTTTGAGGATATCAGAAATTTCCTGCAGTCTTTTTGGTTGTAAGAGTGGGATATAAGACCCCTTTTATATATCTACAGTGGTTAAACAAAAGAGAGGAAAGACCACAGACAGTATTACTCCTATTACCATAATAAAGAATACTAATGTGGGTATGAGAAGAAACAAGGATACACTGCAAGGCTGAAGAAAAGTGATACGAATACCTGTATGGACGTTGGATCTGCATGCCTTTATGTGTGTGCACGATTTAAAGCCCTTTTTTTTTTTTTTAACACTACACATATTGTTGCACACGGGATTCAAGTCCCATCTGATCTGAATCCCAAATGCAACACATGATCTATACACTTTCCTTAAATTTGTAAGTGGATTCTGAACTGTGATAGTTTTTAAGTTTAGAAAGTCAGATGAGCTGCTTCCTCCAGCATAAAGAAATATACTAGCATGACCGAGTACAGGTTGTCAGCAAAGTGGAAACTCTTAATAATAAACACACAGCATGTGTAGTCCAGCCATGTTTACCTGAAGTAGGGTAAAGGAGAATATCAGTGGCAGACTGGAGTATGTGGAGATAAAGTTAAAATAGGGGCAACTGGAATTTGATCTGCAGACATCCCACAGCAGTGTTACTGATAAGAACATTTAGGAAATATAAATTCTTTCCTTCAAGTGGATAACAAGAGGTCAAAGCTGACATGGATGGAAGTGACATGGACGTGTGATGCAAATAACATGCTCTCAAAGTCCACTATCATTCTGTGACCTGTAGTGCTTAGAATGCAAAAAAAGCACAAAGAATGCCATTGGCGAAATCTGGCAGTCCAAAGAGTGCGTATTTATGTACCGAGGGAAGATGACACAGTGATAAAGAAAGCAGAGAAAACACACTAAACAAAAGAACGGTGATAGAATCTAGAAGGCTTACAAAAGTGATCTGATGCTGCTATGTCTCTGATCACAGAAATGAAACAATGTAGGAATAAGGGTGCTATTTTTGCATTTATTTGCAGGGTTATTGTGTATACACATGGGACGACAGAGGTGAGATTCTATAAAGTAGTTGTGTTATTCCCCACGTATGGGTAAATCAGCCTTACCAAACGTTCATGTGGATGCAGGCTACAGTAGCTGCTAGACTGTGGAATATGAGAAGAATTGCCCAACATTCCTCCGTAGCCAGGCTGATTCATCCCACTGGAGGAGCTCCAAGGGTCACTGCTGTGATGACCATCTGTAAAGGACAAAGAAAACCATGACTTTTCTGAGTCATTTAGCTTTGCCTTATAGAATAGGGTTTTTTCATATACTTGAAAATGACCGCCTGTTGTGTATTCATGTTTGTGTTGATAAGCTGATTACATCACAAGACAGTCATCGTTATTTTTTCCCCAAGTGGCTCTATATTGTCAAATAAAAACACTGAACAAAGTTAGTGTTCTTAGTAAAAACACAACTGTAAAGGAACAACAGAGCATGTTTCTATACAGAACTTTGTCAAGTCCTCAAAGTAATGCCAAAGGAAATGTTAGTCAGAAGTTTCTGACTCTCTTTTCTTATGAAAACCAAATAAAAAGTTAAACTATACTTAAACTTTGAGGTGAAAACAAAACAGTTGAGACATTACAGAGTTGACAAGTTTATAAGTTTGAAAAGCATGGAAAGACTTAAGCAATGAAATTTGAAGAACAACTCAAATGTAAAAAGCTGGATTTCCTTTTTGTAACATCCATGATAGGTTGAATTAATGGTGGAACTGCATTATGCAAGAAGATTTTCAAATATATAGTACTGAGTTTTTTTTTTTTTTAGGGATATAGGTATGAAGTTATTTTAAACTTTCAATGACAACTTAAGTAGTATATAAATACCATGAGAAAAATTTGAGAACCTCTAGATTTTATGAAATTATTTATGACTTAAAAAGAGGATTTAAAGATACATGGAATGGGTATAAGTTGTTTTTAATGGATGTTAATATTTTGTCAGCACCAGATTAAAAATATTCCTGCATTTTCTCTCCTCTAGGCCCTGTTGGCCTAGAGGTGATTTTTGGAGATTGTTATTGTTTGTTTGTTTTTCTTTTCTCAAACTGAGGAGCAAAATATGGCCTATACCAATTCATTCATTTTTTTCTTCATTTAATAGTTGAACAAAAATTGAGTCCTGAACATATACCAGGCCCTCAGCTGGGTATTAAATATATAGCAGTAGTACTTGCTTGAAGCTAAGAGTATGGAAATGATTAAAGTATATTATGTGCATGTACAAATCTGCCAAAATGAGACTTATTAATCTGCATTACCAATATGCACTAAAAAAACGTAGGGGAAAAAGATCCCCCCAAAAAGGCCTTAAATATTTAGGTAATATGAAGTTCAATTTGATACTGCATTTTCATGAAGCCATTTTTCAGTGAATTTTTAAATCTACAAGTTAGAATTTCAGAACTGAACTGGACTAGCTTTACAACAGAAAAAAAATCAATGATAGATTTCTGTAAGACCTATGCAAACAAAATCAGGCCTGTGATTTTGATACTTTAGCATTTTAACTAGAAGGTGGAAATTAAAGTTAAAAATAAGAGGCCAAAATACTAAGCTTAAAATGTGTCCCTGACAGTCTGTATATCACATGCTAGTACTGCGCTATTTCAAGCCTTCAATTCTCAGGGTACCAGGTACCCCTCTACTGAAGGAAGCTGAGGTAAGACAGCAATCAGGATGCACATTCCTGGGGTAGTCAGGTGAAAACAGGTTTTCTGAATGTGCTTTAGTCCTCAGACTGCAAAAGTTTAAATTCAAGTATGAAATTCAAGACCCCTAGCATCTTAAATAGACTGCATACTTGACAAATAAATGGAGATTATATATCATTGAGTATGAGTCTCTTGAAACATTCTGACATGATATACAGGGTGGCAATACATTTAGGATTGTTAACACAGAATACTTGATGCAGACTTATAAAAATACTTATTTTACATAAATTATGCTTTTCGCAGTAAATTAATATTTATCACATCCCATGATCTTGGCATAATGTTGTTTTGAAAGAATAGAATTAGATGTGTGCAAATTAATTGTGCTCATCATAAATGTCAGCTCAACCTTTTTTTTGCTTTCTGAGTATTCATACGCAGAAAAATGAATTTACTCCTCTTATTTCGTGTAGTCTGCTAAGTAAACGTACCTACTGTTTTAATCTACCTCGCTAACCCTGCAATGTGTACAGTTCAAGCAAGCTACTTTTCCAAGCAGACAGAAGAAACCTGTCCTGTCAATTTTCTCAATGAAAATCTGCCTTGAGTGTCGAATCCTTTAGTTGACAAAACCTGAAAACACCTGTAAGACAATTTCTACCACTGCTCAAAAGAGGGGAGCTGACACTGTGGTACCTAACGGTTTACTGTGGAAGGTAATTAAGTCCTTCACCATGGCGGTGACACACCCAAGTGACTAGTTTGCTGTGTCCCTTTGAGAATTACACATAGGACAGGTCACAAACATAAAAGATCTCTGTGAATACAAACTCCATTATGTGTGGAACATATACTCTGTATTCCTCAGGGACCCATTAAGATTCCATTTTATAGACTTTTCATGGAATTGCACATGTAAGCCAGCAACCTGAAAAAGCTAACACTTTGAAGTGAAAGTAGATAACTCTCTTTTTATCAGAATAGTTTCCAGTATGTCCACTGAGACACAGGGCTGCTTCGCAGGCACTCTTCCTCCTCTTCCTGTGACACATGGCCCTTCTCATAGTAGCACAGAGAAAGAAGTCCCATAGGTTTTACCCACCCAGGCAATAAAGGTTAAAACTTCTGTGCACAGGGATCCTTGGTAAACCCCATATCTACAGACAGGGTAACTTGCCAAAAGAATCACCACATTTTAAAAATGAGTATAGCAGACAAGTCAGGAATGGAGCCCTTTGCTGCATCCTCTATTTAGGGCATCCTTGAAGTAGCTGCTGTCATTTCAACCATCTCAGACTTTTCCAGGAAGCAGAAAGGAGACACGCTACCAGGAGCAATATTGTAAGTTCTGTAGGACACACATTTATCTGCGTTTAATTAAGTACAGTACACAATTAAAAGAACAAATATATCTTATCATCCTATATTTTTCTATATGTTGTTCCCTCATAAAAAAGTTGTTTTTGTTTTTTTTCACTCTAAATCAGTAATCATGCTGGGATAGAGCTTTCACCATGTGATATCCCAATCTTTAGCTGGCTTTCTTCAACTTAGTGGAACTTTTGTTGTTACTTGCAAATTAGTGAGTGGCTGAAATTTTTATATAAATTATACATGGGAGAATCTGTTCCCTGTTGGCTAAATCCAAGATGGTTAAAACATACTCTGCACTTAAACACTCCTAAATGTAATACGTGTTTTGAGAATGGCAAAGATGCTTAAGAGGTCAGCCCTAGAAGAACAGTAGAATCGGTTTTAGGTGAACCAGATCAATATAATCTTATCATTGCTTAAAGGGCTTTATTTTTTAAAAAAAGTTTTAGCTAAGTTAATTTTTAAGGAATTTATAAAAAGAACATGACTGCCACTATATTTCATCCTCATCTACTACCCTGCATGACATGTAAAGATCTGACAAATTTCCCCATACATGAGAAAGAACCTTACCTTGCATGAAGAAGGAGCTAGGGAAAGTGCTGGCTGCTGGTTTTGAGGAAGGGTAGCCTGGCGAGTCCCTATTGTAGTCGGCAGTGCTTGCTGATGGAGCATAGACCTGAGGAAGAAGAACCAAATGAGTTTTGCTTTTTGCATTGACCAATGCATCTCAATGTTCACTATTTTATAAGAAGCTAAATTCCTATCCTGACGCAGTTTCAACATGATCTAACTCTAGAAACACTGCCTCTTTAGAACACAGCAAAGCAAAAAAGAAAATGCTCCATATATTTTTGTGAACAGAAAATAACCAGGTATGGTATTTTCCAGTTACAGACAAGAATATTGCAAGCCATGTCTAGTTGTAAATATACTGTGGAATACCCTTAGGGTAGCCCTGAGTCTAAGCATTTCCCCTTTTTGTAAACATACACGCCCCACAAGTGTGTGAAAGGTAAAACCAGAAAGACTTGTATTAAGCCTCTCCCAAAAGACAGAGTAAAACTCTAACTTTTCAATCGAAATTTTCACTTTTGAAGGGAAAGAAGCAGGGACTGACAGGGAGGAGGAAGGGATGAATCATCGAGACCACAGAAAGTGATAAATATATCTTGGACTATTAAATTCCCATAGTGTCAGCTTTTTGCAGAGATGCATAAAAAGGATCATTAAAAGTCTGGATCTACACAAGACCACCAACAATCAGTGTGTACACAGGAAGAGGGGGCTCTTCCTTTTTTACTGCTTATTATATTTGTGCGTACAATAAACTTAAGAAGTGTGCCAAAGATCTAATTTACTTATATTTGCTTACTAATACCAATGAGAGTTGGGGAACTAGTTCTTTGTAAAAATAGCCTATGAATTTTCTTGTTTATGTTGCCTTTAAACAGGACAGCATAGTAGAAAAGTACTAATTCTTAAGGTATAGTTTAATTGGTTTTCCTCCTTGCTTTTTCTGTTAAATATAATTTTTAACCCCATTTTCTTTTGCTCTAAAAGTTCCTCTCTCCAGATGGTTGGAAAGACTGAAACACTGTCATCCTCCTGATGAAAATGGATACCTTCCTGCCTCCATTTTGAAGCAGGCAGCGGCTTACGAAATTGGCAGTGAGCCTGCAGTGATATTTACAGGTCACAGTAAAAGGAAAAGAAATTCACCAATAAAAAGACGACTGCAGGGTTACCAAAAAATAACTCCCGTCTCTTTTTTATGGCACACATCTAATAAACACCCTAAGAAAAATTATATAATTGCTCTCAAATCACTATGAATCACAAATGAAGCATTAATACAAGGTTTAGGATTTCACAAAGGATAGGTCCATCGGGACAGATGTGGGAGAATATGTATACACATCTATATGTCACACAAATGCTACATTTGCCTCCCGCCCGTGCCCTTGAAAATTGGGAGAAGGTTCTAGAGATTACAACAAACAAAAACAAACCAGAAAAACTCACATTCTAGAAAACAAAGATGTTTTTCCTAACTCACAAGGGGAATTAAGACCTGCATTTCACAGGATTTTATTTTGTAATTTTCTTCACAGTTTAAACATATGAAGACCAATTTGCTCCTATTTCCATAAAACATTTTCCAAGTATCTGTAAGGAACAAATAATAAAGTGTAGGGCAGAAATCTAACACTAAACTAATAACAACCTAAGTTCTGTCAAGCCAATTCCAGTATTTTCTGGAGAACTATATAGCAGTTTGAGAAGTGGTACTACATGTATTTAAAGAAAGTCTGGAGTGAGGGCTAAAAAAAGATGAAAGATATGCCACCTTCCAGGAAAGAGGAAAACTGAAAATCAGATTATTTCACTAATGGGAGAATGAGCACATGACTACAACACACCCACATGCTATTAGGCTGACATACATTTGGTCAGTACATACAGTACATTCAGCTTTAGTATTATGCATTCTCCCCGAATTTCAGAAATCAATGTGGATTTATTATAAAACTGAAAACCATGCACATTAAGTTACTTTATGTTTTAAAACAGTTGAAAGCAATTATGTTAATATACAGCTTAATTTAAATTACATATTCTATTGCATTACTTTTAAGCACGTATATTATTATGTTGGCATTATTTGATGACACAACAAGTTTCATCTTTTTTTTTCTTCCAGTTTTTTAATTCTCGGGATGATAAGAGAAATTTTGGGTTAATTTTAGTAATTTAGAAAAAGGCTGCTCTGACTCTGAATTATGATCAAGTTTAAATATCTAAGGGTAAAATCACTTACTCAAAAATCCTAAATATTGCCTGCACAGAAAAAGTATCTACAGTGTTAGATATTTTACACTATGTATTTTCTGGTGTTATAGTCAATCGAAGATTTTACAAAAGATAAAATATTTATTAACAAAAATGAACATTTTATAGTTTTTAAAAAGGCAACTTCTGAGTACCTCATATAATTTCTTTATATAGTAATGTATAAATTATGTCCTTTTGCCTTTAATATACTTCATCTTTCTTATTCGAACAGTTATTTTTAAAGCAGCTCTCTGTATTTTTTTTTATATAAAATACATGTTGCAAAGAACTATACTTTTTAAAAGTAGAAGGAACCAATGAATTTATTTAGCTCAACACCCTATATTTTTTAAGTTAGAAAATACAGTAATGGAATGGGCAAAGCAACTTGCTACAGACATACAACTATTGATTCTTCTTTATTTCTCAACATTTAATAGGTACTTCTTTTTAAGATGGTAGTGGCACTATAAGGTATTTAAATAAACAGTGAGTATAAAGTTCACACTTCAGTCTATCTTTAGTGTTTTAATTTTTAATAACCAGGATGTCCAGTGAGCTGTTTTATTATTTCTACTTTACTCAATTATTTTGCCAATTTCTCAATCAAAAGACTTCAAAGTACAGGTTTCAATAAGATTTTAATAGTAATATTAGATTCAATAAGAAAAGCTCACATGTACTTAGGTTTCACTATTATTCTAGGTATATAAAAAAGATTACTAACACAATTGGAATTGCTTTTAATACCTAACACAAGAAAATCAGTCCTATTTGAAATGAAATAAAAATCCCATGCTCTAGTACAATAAACTGAAGTAACCCTGACAATGAAACATGAGGAAAACCTAATGGAAAACAAAAATCCACACTTAAAGTTTTTTCAATAAGGTGGCTTAGATCAAGGTGACATGGCATTCTGATCCTCCCCACAAGAGTAACCAAAGAACTGTGAAATTTTGTTGCCAAATTGGAAAAGAGGACTGCTGGTAGAATCTCACAAGACGTAGCTCTTTTATTGAATAATTTGTTGAGTAATAGCCTCATGGGAAACTAAGAACACTCTATATTTAATATTAAAACAGCACCATCATCTTTTCTCTTAAAATCTTGGATTTGAACAAAATCATACATAGAAATTACAAGCTCAGGGCTGGGGATTTAGCTCAGTTGGTTCCGCTGCCTGCCTTGCAAGCTCAAGGACCCGAGTTCGATCCCTAGTATTAAAGAAAAAAAAGGAAATTACAAGCTCAACAGAGCTCTAGCTAATACTAAGCACTGAAATGTTTCATTTTACATATTTAATTTCTGTTGTAATTTGGGAAGTACTACTGTAGTGGCATTACCTGCTCCATATATTGTTCTCTGCTATCTTCTGTGTAGTCAACAAAGACACAACAGTATAATATATTCTAAACAGAACCTCTGAGTATTAGAAAAGAAGAAAACGAACACACAAACCAGCAAACTCTGAGAGGGGGGTTTGTCGCCTTTTCCACTTGATGCTACCATTTTTAATAATCTTTGTCAGTTTAACTTGTGGAGATATTAAAATAATGATGATTGGGCCAGGGATTTAGCTCATTGGCACCACGACTGCCTGGCAAGTGCAAGGTCCTGAGTTTGATTCCAGGTACAAAAACAAAAACAATGATGACCATTTGTTTGGGGCCTCCTGTGGAAGAGTTTCTGTGGCAGGAATTCCAAATACATTATTTCTAATCTTCAAAATGATCACACAAGGTAGTATTACTAATAGTATTATTTCTAAATCACAAGGCTTAAGTATGGCAGAGAGGCATATTGGGCCAGCCCAAGCCAGCCTGGGTCTGATCACAAGTTCTGCTGTTTATTAGGATCTGTTTGTTACTTTTAACTTCTCTGGTCTTCAGATTCTTACATGTAAAATGGAAATCACAATGCCTACTCTGTAAAGTTCTTATGATAATTAAATAGTGTTACATGTAAGAAGCAACTAGAATGGTACCTGACCCATATAGAGCATACAAAAATATAAAAATCAGGCACAAGTGCTTCTGTGTACTGCTACTGCTTTTATTAACTAGACAAATAAAACTCTGGAAGGTAATGCCACTTTTCCATGTTAAAAATCTTCCAAGTGATAATGCAAGATTCAAACAAATTATCAAAGTCTATACTCTTCATAATGTTTCCTGTTCTTAAATGGAAAAAAAGAAAAAGGTACAATTTTTAGCTATCCAATGAAGCTATATTTTGGTCAAAATTTATAAAAATAATCTTGTGGGATCTAATGATTCCTTTTCCAGAAGACAAAAATGTCTAAGGTATGCTTACGGTGAAACCAAGTATATGTTAAGAAACCTGCCTCCTGAAAGGGGACCTGTAACTCTGAGGGACAGGCAGAAGTGGCTTCAGATCATGTACCCTGAGCAATATTACTATGTAGGGTTGGGTGATGGCCACTGACTGCACAGCTGACTTGCACTATGCCCTAACATTACTCCTAGTGATTCTGCAAGTACCACTGTATGTAATTTCCAAAGAGAATCAGAATAACTGAAAAATTGTAATTAAGGCTTTCAGATCCTTCCAGCTTCTGTATGTCCTACAACTAGTACAAAACAGCAAAGAAGAATGATGCCACAGATGCCCAAGCACCAGCTAGGCTCACTGCGTAACTCAAAACCTTTGGAGACTAAACAAAGTTGCTCAAATATAATATTGCAGCACTCAGGTGACAAGAGCTTACCACGTGTTGGTGAAGTCCCGAGAGGTAAGCACAGACTTTGAAGTTTCCCAGCAACTAATGTGGAAACTCACTCACAGGCGAGCCACTCAATACCCATACTGTTAGGTTGGACCTTAACTTAAAGTAATTTTTCAGACATGGGTCTCAGTAAGGAGGAAGAATGGGTCAAAGGCAGTGGCACTCCCAGATTAAGAATAGCTGGGATGAGCACTCTGTCTGTTCTATGTGAGTAAGTTAAAAGTTGTATTGCTGGTTGACCCACAAAGCAAAGGAAAGGTGTACTTAATGAGCCAATCTACAGTCAGAACATAAATGGATTTCGCAGGGTAGTAATCATTACTAAGCTCTGAAATCAGGCCAACGGGATTCAAATTCTAGCTCTTAAAACTTACTAAGACATAAAGTAATTCATTCCTCAGAGCCTCAATTTCCTCATTTGTCAAATGGTGTATTCTTATTGTGAGGATTAGAGATAGTATTATGTCAAGCAAAATTCCCAATTAGCCTGAGGACTAAATAAATGTGGTACTCATATTTCAATCTTGTTGCAAAAGTTATTCATCACCTGTAATTATTTTTAACAATGTGTCAATAAAGGTGGTCTCCAGTACAGTTGTAAGTAGTCATCTGCAGTTATCTGAGTTAGACTTAATGAAAATAAAATTAAATATTCACATCATTTGGTCACATTAGCTATGTTTTAAGTGCTCAAAAGCCACACAAAGCCACCAGTGTGACAGACATCACCAAAAACTTTCCCACCAGTGCAAAAATTCCCATTTAGCAGTACTAAATATAGAGTCACCCTGCTCTGTGGTGTCCTGCTACGCCATGTGTGCCACGCACTATGAGGACATCTATCACAATAAAGCTAGCTCATTTAAGATTGCCTGGCCCTTCAGGCGGGGAAAGTAGCAATTTTTCTGACTAATGGGATAGGAAAATTCTAGGTATCCTTAATACTTGGTACACAACTGGTGTGCAACAAATGTTGATTTTAAGGAATGGCAAGACATCAAGCCTTACTTTTATTTATTACTTTTAGAGTCCCACGTACAATTAGATATTTCATCTGCTAAAATGCAACTTGCAACACCACGGAAAACTATCTGTGACCCCAGCTTTCTGGCTATGTAGGAAGGAAAAGAAGAAACTCTTGAACTGCAATTTCATCCTTGGCTCTTCTTGGTTCTGACAAAGAAATCATACTTCAACATGGTGAAATCACTTATTTTTTTTGGACAAAAGAAAAAGCTGAATGGATTTTTCAACTTTTTCTAATGTGATTTTATGTCATTGGTAACTGCATCTCTTTATACTGTCAGAGTTTTTTTGCTTTGTTTGTTTTGTTTTGTTTTCTAATTTGAATTGGTCTCCTTTCTCCTTTCACGCTACTTCTAACATGTCATTGGTAACTGCATCTCTTTATACTGTCAGAGTTTTTTTGCTTTGTTTGTTTGTTTTGTTTTGTTTTCTAATTTGAATTGGTCTCCTTTCTCCTTTCACGCTACTTCTACACCTGCTGCCATGGCACCTGTCCTACTTCTTGGTATTACACTTTCAAGGCTCAAATGAGTTCAACTTCATTTTGCAGGAGAATAAAAGTTAGGGCACTTACCCAGGGGCCTGGACAGAACACAGGCTCCTGATTTCTTTCCCAGTCTTCTTGGCATTCTCCCTTCTCAAGTCTTTCTAATTCCTTAATTTAAAGGTTCTAATGGGCAGCAAAATGCCAAGAAAGGCTACTACCTAGATTCAAGTAACATAGCTGAATATTGTATTGTGACGTACAAAGGCAGTTCATGCTCAAAGGCATATCCTGTAACGGTGCTAAGAGTGCAGAAACTCAAAACAAAAATAAAACAAAGCCAAAAAAGCAAATTCCAGGAACAAAGTTCATTCACCCATTATATTGTCATATATTCTCAGTCTATATAATAAAGTCAAAGAATATTTATTAATGGGAGATACTTTATTTGAGTGATGGTAAGGCCAATCTGCATTATTATCACATAAAAAGGAACTGCAGAGACAACATACAAATACATACAGTGCACTGAAAAAGGGATGGATATTTACTTTAAATGGAAACATTTAAGTGTAAGCTCATGAAACTGTGCAACTTTTATTTCCAGTTAAACCACTTGGAAGTTTTTAAGGAATTAAGCAATTTTAAGTGCCCTACAACAATTAATAGTAAGAATTTTACTCCAAAGCTATCTTTATTGACAGCCCAGAAGAAAAAAACTATTTCATGACTATCTAAACATATCTAAAATAAACCAGTCATGCGCCTTATATTCATGCTTTATTTCTATTAGCTGAAGAACATCCTATTTTTACTCTGCTGGTTTACATCATAAAAATATATAAATAAGAATGTGTTTATATTTCCACAAAAAGAAATTTTGTGAACATGCTAAAATATTTAGAACACAAATCACTGTGAACATACTTCCATACGTTCCACCACAAATCCCACACATAATTTTACCACCTTCTAAATTTATCAGCTGAGTCTTGATTATCCATTCATAAGTAAATAATACCTGAAACTAAATCCTATAAAGTGAATTTCACCCGCGTTCTTTCCTTTTTGTCAAGCAAATTTCCTTTTCTTTATTAAAAAGCAGCAAAACTGTAATTTCAGTTCCCTTCCATGTTTGTGTCTTTATTCCTCAAAAGAAAGAACTGCAAAAATACCAAGAGGTTCCACAAAAAGGCAGGAAGAAGCAGGGACCTGAGCGATGCACAGATCACAGATGGACAGACCGCAGCCTGCGGGGCTCCTCCACCCGTGTGCTCAGCCTGCCGCAAGCTCAGCGCCAGTACAGAAAAGGCAGCAAGCCATACAGACTCTCAAGCGTGCCTTCCACAAGCAAGCACACCAGGGGCTGCAGAAAAACCTTGAGTTCTTTATGGCCAGGCATCACCTTTTCAAATAAAAACACAATAGTATTCCTCATGTTTTTTACATAGTTAAGTATAGTACATTGTTCAAATCTCTAAATCAAATATCAAACTCTTAATAAAAATGAGTTGGGTATAGCTTCCACGTATACAAGGCGGGGGGGAGCCTTGCCTCAATTAAAAACAAACACACATAAGACAGAACGACTACTTCTACTATAACGACAACTTAGATCTATGTAGTGGCCTATTATTTTGGAAGCCTCTTCAATGTGTTATCACTGCCACCCCGAGACAGCAAAACCTCCAGGAGAGATGTGTGGGCTCATTCTGCTCTGATATCAAAGACGTATGAAATGTGTGAGACCATAGAGAACACCTGAGATCTTAAGCTGTTTTCACATATTATCCTACTGAATTCCTACAGCCATCCCGGTGAAGTATACAGAGTATTACCAATGAGAAATGGAGAAGAACATTTTACGGTGGTAGTAATAGCTTAATATGCTTGAAAACTGCAAGAGACCTGGTCCCAATGCCTGCTGTGTCCCAAGTTCCTGTCACAGTTGGCAGGACAAAATGATGACAGTGATAAGAATAGTTAACATTCTACTGACGATATGCCAGATACTATTCCAGCCAAATTATACATGTACTCATTTTTTTCTTTCACTAACCTGATTGTTCCATTATCATTCCAGTTTTACAGCTAAGAAATCTGAGGCACAGAGAGGTTAGCAACTTAAATGTTCACAATCATACAGCTAAATTGAGATTCAAAATCAGGAAGTGCTGTTTCTGAGTTTGAGCTATGAACCACTATAGCACTACTTTTTGATAGCTAAGAATTTTCTCCAGCATGCTGGTTTATGGGTTTCTACAAAACCCAGCCTTGAAGAATCCTGGGTTCCACAGAAAACCAAAAAAACAGAGTCCTATTTGTCCAAAGAGAACACAAGATGATCATGGTCAGAGCAGCACCAAGGGAGTTCCTGAGTGTTGCTATGAGAAAAAGAACCATTTATCTGTCTTCCAGACATGAAGTTGCCCTGAGAAGTGACAGGTATTAACACATGTATTTAATAGTACTACAGACACACAGAGACTAAGTAATCTGCTCAGAGTTACACTGGAGTGTAATCATGAAGCCAGATCCAAGACCAAACACCAAGACACTAAACTGAGAAAAACCATGTTACTACCTGAAGTATTACAGTGAAATGTGAATATGATCTCATGTCTGTATACCAGCCTCTGGCTCCAAATACTTTTTATTTTTACACCTGCACTTCACTTGCTCTTGGCACTAAGTGAGCAGCTGCTGTATGTTTGCTGTTATATTCAATCTGGTATATAACAGGAATGCCCACTGCCAACATCATGAATACCCTGGCCTTGGCCTTAAAATGACTAAGTTACACCTGGCTAAAGATCGCTTGAAACACTTAATTGCATAAAATTTGGTTCAGGTGAAGGCTGACTTCTTCCTGGTTCCAAGCTTTAGGTTACTTATTCCCATGGAGTTGGCACCAGCCTCAGCCTTGGGATTGGCACACATAAAAGACTGTGGATGCTAAGCATTATCACAACTCTTTAATATGTTCTAAACACCTAAGTTGTTTTCCCAACTTTTATTTATTGAATGCTTATGAGAAATTAAAGATAAGAAAATCCTGGTGTGTTATTTCTATTCATTATCATTACTCTGGTTATCACTTAAACATATATAGCTGAATTATCTAAATCTCTATTTACACTTACATCAGATTCATTACTGTCAAGCATGTCTAAGAGTTCATCTCCTATCTCAGCACATTTTTTACCTTTAGCAGGCAATTGTCTGCTTTTTTTTTTAGACGACAACTACTATTTCATTAAATGGTGTTGGAACATCAAAATGGTGCTGGTTCTATCTGCCAATAAGTAGTTTTGTAACCTCTAAAGACACTGTTTTATCAATTAAATACGGGCAGCAAGTCTTTCTGACATAAACAATTTCTATAATTCCACAATAAAGACAGAAATTAATTTTAGGTTTATTTCAGGGTTGATTATTGTTGTCTCTTATACACTTAGCCTGTGAAAGCTAGCTGGTCACAGAAATAATAAAATTAAAAAAATTATTAAGAAAAAAAACATGCACAGGTGCTTGGGTGTGTATGTGTGGCGACTATCACAAAGTAGGTTCCAATAGTTACCAAGTGCCTCCGTGCATGAATGATTAACAAACACACCACACACAAGATACACATCAGAGTAAGAATAACATTATAACAATACAGAAAAAAATAAGCGTTTCTGGTTATGCTAAAATGGATTTTAGTGCATTTCACTTCTTGATGTGTTTGGGGGCTAAGCTTTCTAAGGCAGGTGGAGGCAATTACCTGTTAACAGTCTACCTGTAAAGGGTCCTAGTCGAACCCTAGTCCACAGGTTGCTGCCCAAAGCCTAGAGCTAACAACCCTTATTGAATGACAGAAGGTAGATGTGCCCTTTTAAAAAGAGATGTAAGCTCAAATAAATTTGGGTGCCACTGGGTGAAAAAAATTAATTTCACTTCTGCAGATATCAGTCCAGAAACATAACTGCAAGGGGTAAAAGTTTTGCATCCCTGGAAAATTTCCCAGGCTCACACAACCCACTTTTCAACACATTCCCGATCACCCCCAACTTTAGGAAGTTCTGCTAGTTTGCTGGCAGTTATTGAACCTTAATGGGTTGAGGTCTCAGATCTTTTCCTAAGAATAAACTTTTACAAAGAATGAGCACAAAATGGGGGCGGTAGGAAGGGACTGAAAGGGTGTTACAATAAGAGAAAGTAGCACAGAAGAAAAACGCTAATTACATTATAGTTTGACTCAACCAGTTTTAAATAAGCCACTCCTGTTTCTCAATTTCCAAGAATGTCCAGTGTTGTGTGTGTGCTGGCACGGCCAGTCAGGGTGGTATCATTCCGCAGCAACCCTTTTTCTCTAGGAAGCACTAAGCATGCTGAGGAAAGGCATACAAGACACAAGAAGAAGGTCACACTTTCCCAGAGCAGAGACCCAAGACAGAGATCGAGATTCTAAGAAATATACTGAAAAGACAAGAATACTCAAAGAAACCAATCATTAAAGGGGATATATTCTTCTCTAGAGACATTCTCTGACCTTGAACTTAATGGCACAAAGATAAATTTAATAAAATTCTGACTGACCATTGTGAAAATCTAGATAATAAAGACATTTTTAAAAACAATATTGTGAGGTAAATTATCCACCCGAGTAGCCAACCAGCCTACCCACACACATTAGACAACATTAGCTGGGAGAAGGGTAGCGCCTTCCTTTTCCAGTTGTCAAGGCCTGTGATGGTCCTCACTGTACAAGTGGGACGTTGCATCCTAGGTCTCTTCACTCCAAACCTCAAGTCAGCGGTGCCAGCCTGTGATCAGAATATTCTTCCAAATCTCTGAAGCTCTAAGTAATCTGGAAGTCTGCTGTTCCTATTAGCAATAGTAATACTAAGTTAGTTATAAATGAACCCCGTGTTATGCTTTGAAGTAACAAACTTTAATCTGGGTGCTTCAAACAGATGCTTTCGTCTTCTGCTTACCAAGAGAGTTGTTATGAACAGTGAGTTTCCAATCTGGTAAAGTTCTGAACAGGAATCCCTGCCATGGTACACTGCAAAATTACTGCCCCATCTTCCCTTTCACAAAGCTGAAAAAAGTACGAATTATCTTTTTCCTGTCAAAACATATGGCCCTAAGTACTTTCAACTGAAAACAAAAGCATGAAATAATTACCAAATGTATGGCTCTGTGGCATAGATTGAAATAAAAAAAAAAAGTATGCAAATTGTCAGCAACTATGTCCAATCAGCTGCCTCAGTGTCTGTTACCTATTCAAGCACCCAGCTCACTCACTCCCCTATGCTGAGGGCAAGCTTTTAGGTAAAATCAAACAGTAACATTTCCTTGATTTGACTCAAAGTGGAGTTCCCAGTGAATCCAAGGCCAGTTATTCTGGAACATTTCCTACCCCCAAAAAAAGGCAAAATCTGATAGATTTAAGATGTAAATTAGGCCAACAGAAAGTTCATGAAAGTGATCAGTATTTTGTACGAAGTTAATGTACAAAAGAAATGCAAAGGAAATTATCCCACTGAGATAGGGTTATTCAAAAAATTTTCTTAAAGACGTATGGGATTAATTTAAAAGGGCAATAATATTTCTGAAATGAGAATATGCAATAGAAGAATAAGTGATCAACAAAATTAATTAGTTTATGACTGCAAACACATTTAAAATACAATTGGCTTTCTCTAATATTTAAATTTCAGTTATTTTAAAATTTAATCTAATGTTTTTATTTGAAAGGCACAGACTGTAAGATTCACATTTAGCTACCTTAAATATTCCTCTAGAGTAAGAAAGGTATTAATAAGTGTAAACAATATTAATTCTTTAACAATAAAAATTACAGTAAGAATGCCTCTTTGATTTCTTTCTAAGAAATATAACCTTTGAGAACTAAATTCATCTATTCAGTAACTTGGAATTTTAAAACAAAAATGTTAAGCCGGGGATTTAGCTCAGAGGTTTGGTGGCTTGCCTTGCAAGCGCAAGGACCCCAGTTCAATCCCCAGTACCAAAAAAAAAAAAATCCCCAAAAATGTTAAATCAAACAATTGCTTAAATAAGGGAGCCTTCTAAAATTTTCAATATTGAAGAAATTAATAAGAAAATTTTTTTTAAGAGGAACACAATAGTTTTATATAATAAAGCTTCAGACCTGATCTCTCTTTCTGGCATGATGAATTAATATCTGGTAAGAATTTAGGTGAAGTATACAAAACAGTTAAAATAAACAAGAGATGTTTCATTTTTCCTCTCAGAGAGATACATTCATTAAAATAAAGCATTATTAATGAATACTTACTTACATAATTAGAACACATTAGGTCCTCTAGAAATTTCTAATCCATGGATTGAATATTTCTGTGTGTACATGTGAGTGCATGCATGCATAGTGTATAATATTTACATGTTTTATTTATACATAACATTAACACTGAAGTTTCATAAAATTTACCTGCTGGAAGACAGAAAAGAACATTTAGTGGGTAGGAAGCTTCCTTTAGGGGTGATGAAAGTTTCTGGACTAGACATATGATGGTTTCTCAAAACAACAAATACCTCTGGACTGTTGGCTTCATAACGGTCAATCATATGTTTTCTAAATTTTACCTCAACTAAAAACAAAATAAAAATGACATAGAAACAGGCTCGTAGCTTATGTGTTGTCCCTAAGAAAAAGCAGGGGCCCATCTGTAGAGAGATGGTGTTCGAGCAGTGGGGAAGACAGACGACGAGCCATATTTCTCCAGGAGGAGGCCTTGTAGCGAGCTGCTAGATAGAAACTTTAGGCAAATAATGTAGCTAGTATTAGGAGCAGAGGCTGCATTTCTGCTGAAATAAAAACTGCCCGCTCACCAAAATCACTCATGACCTGTTAGCAAACTCTATGTGCTTCACCCTACCAAGAAAACTAGTCTGTGATTTTCCCTCATTTCTAAAAACATCATAAAAGTAAAAAGGACCGAGATGTCCTATACGTGGTATACGTGCATACCAACTTTCCACCTTGAATGTACTTATTACGTATTATAAACATATACGCAACAAAAACAACAACAAGAGCCAACTAAGTAGGGATAATAGCTGCTAAAGAGCTCTAAAGAACAGGAGAGCTGTCCTATCATTACTGACCACAGGTAGGTCATTTACCCTCTCTCTCTCAGTCTTAGGATACTCATCCAGGAAATGCAGATCATAACATGTTCCACTGAGAAACAACATGAAAAGGTATGGACCCCAAGTTCTCTCATTTTTATTGCATGTCCAGAACGCTAATGATGCTGAAAATATTTTTTGATGGTGATGATCTCAGTTCCCTTTCATTGAAACACCACAGTATGTACGCAACTAATTTAACTCACCTGTCAAGACAAGCCCAAAGAGGAATGTGGGAGTAATATCAAGTGGGATATGGACCACTTAACTTTCAGGGAAGGATGAGTTGCATAAATCTTAATCAGATGTATTTCATCTTCTAAATTTTCTAAGCACTTCATTCTATAAGTTAGTATTGTTTATGAATTCCTTCTCAGAATATTACAGGCCCGTCAGAGGCAATGGCTCAGAGCACATCTAACACAAAGGCTTTCTTCTCACAGCCAATAAAACTTATTGTTTAAAAAAGAGAATCACTAAGGTAAAAGAGAATCGATCCTTTCTCATCTTTACAAGGCTTTTGCAACAAATTTCTAGTTCTGAAGAGCCTTTCAGATGTTTATTTTTCATATGTACAGAAAAACTGTTCTTGGAATCGTGAATGGCTTCCTTAGGGAATAACCTATGGAGGTCAATCTTTGGCCTTACATCAGGAAGGTGTCACATGGAGACGACACAGACGTGAAAGAGATTATACAATTCTGCAGTTGTCCAGCACATGCTGTGCAAAAATTCTCAAGGATCTCATTTATATAGAATTTATAGGTATTTCTGACTTGGCTGTATTTGTGATAATCTGAACCTCAGTTTCTCCAGTGAGATTTTTTTTGTAGGGGTACCAGGGATAGAATTCAGGCCCTTGTGTTTGGAAGGCAGGCAGTGAAACCATTGAGCCAAATCCCTGGCTCCAGCCAGATTTTAAAAACAAAGTTTGTATGAAATTGCAACAAACTGAGGTAAGCCCCCTCACCACAATTGCAAAACTTAAACAAGGTAAGTTAGGACCTCCTGTCACATTCGATGGGACTTTAGAAACAAGCTGTACTGGTGCAAGGAACACAAAACAAAGCATAAACCTCATGTTGCACTCGCCACTTGAAAGGAACACTCACTCCCTTTCTCTCTGACCAGAAAAGGTTGTCTATGCCTTTGTGGATCTTTGGGTCCCATTTCATTGCATTGGCCTACACTGCTCATTTTGCCTTTTGTGAGTGCTCTCCTGCACTGTGGCTTGTTCTATAGGTATGATGGTTTTCCCAAACTTACTGCAGTCCTCTAGGCGGTTCAATTCTCATTCTTTGCATCACTGTATGCCTGGTAAGTAATGTCCACTCAATGTTCATATTCAAATGATGATGATGATGATGGTGATGATGATGACGATGATGATGATGGTGATGATGATGATGGTGATGATGATGATGATGATGATGATGATGATGATGATGATGGTGATGATGATGAAATATCATTTCGTGATGCCAATTCTATTTCTTGACCCTCCCATATCCACTACTTTAACAAAACTGCCCAAGACACTGAACACTGTAGCCAAATACCACTTTTATCTCTGAGCAATATCTCAGACTGCTGGCACTTTCCTCCTTGTCAGATATGCCTTCCTTGGCTTCTGTGACTCTAACTCTTCCTGGTCCTCCCATCTCTCCGGACTTTTAAATTCAATTACCTCATGGGCATACCCATGTGAAGGGTTCCTCATTACATTCATGATAAAATCTAAACTCCTTAACAGGGCAAACACGATCTGGCCACAGTTTATCTTTCAGGCTCATCATTTACTATCATCCCTTTGAATCACTCACTAGCTGCAGCCATCCTGAATTACTTTTAGATCTTCACACAAGCCACGTTCTTTCTTGCTTCCAGTCATTACCCCTTCACACTGCAGGCTTAATTCCTATTCTTTCTTAGAATTCACCTCTTCCAAAGCCAAGTGTGGGACAGGTGCCCTTCATCTGTCTACATTTAACAGCCTGAGTTCCCTGGATCAATGCATTATTAAACTACATTACTATTCTGTGGTTTTACTTGGTTATCTCACATTTGCCTTGTTCAATTGTAGTCTAGCACTGGTTTGTAGGAGGCATCCAGTAAGTATTTAGCTGAATTACTTAACTACCCTGTCAAGCTGCTTGCCACCACTGGGGTGAAGGATTTAGGAAAAGTATATTAAAAGTGTTTTTGTAAGCAACCAAAATAACTCTTCCCTAAATAGAAAACATGAAATCTATGGCCTCTCTGTAACTTCAAACTGATAATCTCAGGCAACAGTGCTACTCCAAAGAGCAGATACAGGATTTCGTCCAAGTGCATGTCAGTGACTTACCATCAGCAAAGAAGCCTTTAGCTCTGACTATTTTTATTCCCTAAATTCTCTGTGTTCTGCTCCTGTACTTAAAGCCAGATGCTGAGGAACAAGATATCAAGGAGAAGGGATGTGAAGGCTCTAAGAACTGACTCTACAATTGTGCCAGAATTTAGAATCCCTAATGTTAGTTTCTCATGAGTACAGTGTGGGAGAGAGTAGAAAAGCCTCCACTGCTTGTAATTTCTCAAAGCTTGGGTGTCAAAGAAAGGAGAGGCTCCCCAGCCACAATTTGAGCTTGGTACTGTACACTCAAGCAAGGGTATCATTCATTTTCAACCCAGTTTTACCTGTGGTGACTTTTGGCTTTCAATTTCATCAACAGTATTGACTCTGGGACCAGTTTCTTAATAATGATGCTCTTCTGTTACATGTCAGTCACCAAGGAGGGACATATCAGAATGACTGTTCCTGAGGTGATATATCTGTAGTATTCTCTATAATAGTCTGACATGAACCAATTGGGTAAGAAAATGCTAAGATTTGTATTTCTTTGAAATGTGATGTTATTTTTGAGCTAATAGAAAAAATTTTAAACTGCAAGTAATTAAACACGGGGGAGCACAACAAAGGTGGCTCGTATTTAGGCACATGGTAAACTGATTTGCCACTGAACTGGGAGGCAAATATTAGGAATGGGTAAGCAAAGCCATGCTGTATGTTTGTTCAATGTGTCATACTATTTTTCAAATGTCATGGGCTCAGCAAAACCCAAAACACATTTTCACAGCATTTCTCTCTACTTTTCAACCCATATGCACTTTTTGAGAGAAGTTTATTTCATATGTTTCTGATTTATTTACATGCAAGTCATCAGAATGTTGTTTTATACTAGCTATTTGATGTCCAGGAAGGCTGCTGAGCCTTCCCTTTGAGGTCCCTCCACCCCACTTAGGATCAGGAAACCATGATTTGCAAATAGCAAAAAAGAGAATAAAACTCATCAGAAGCCCCAATATTTTTTCCTCAAAGGTTCAACTTTTGTTCAAAAGTTAGGCTATATAAAATCTGATTATAATTCTAATGTTGGCAGACTTTGTGTTTTCCTGCTAATTGACATTGCCCTAGTAATCGCTTCCTTGTGGACATAAAAGTGTGTATCTGCAATGTACGGATAACAAGGACAGATCCCAAAGAAGTAGTGAGCTCTTCAAGGGCTAAGTGAATTCATTCTGTAACACGGTATCTGGAACCACCCCTCTTGCCTTCAAGAGAGAGAAGTTAGTGTCTCTCTAGGAGAGACTTATGAAAGTAAGTTTTCATTCTATCAGGCATTTTGTAGGCCTGATAAACTGATAAACTGATTCTCAGTTTATAAAAGGAACTCTCTGACTCACTCAATTGTGGTCTGATTTTTGTTTGCATACATTCTTTAAACATCCATAGTATAACTTTATAAATACTTCTCTATTTGTGGATAACTACAAAATGGGAAAAAATGAAGAAAATGCACACTAGTAATTTTTTTAGGACTTCCAAAGATGAAGATAATATAATAAGGACAAAGACAATATATTTTAAGCACATAGAAGAGAGTTTTCATATTTTCGATCTCACTGATGTCTCTGTACATTGGATTATTTCAAAAGACACGTGGAAAGTAGTATTTTAGAATATTGAATCATATTTTAACAGCAGTGGATAAGTTTTTTAAGGAATTGCATACAAAACAGATTGTCACCTCTGTACATGCTCCTTAATTTTAATCTGAGAACTTAATGAAGATTTAGCAGAAGCACACAGGCAGTATCTAACATTACTGCATCCCTCTGTGATGTGGTGCTACAAATATAAGGCCCCATTTCCACCAGACTCTGTCCTCGGACTGGTGAGGCAGATTAAGACTGTGGTTAAAGATTTCTACCTAGGCTATCTTTCAAGATTAAGATTATCTCTCTTCCCTAAAACTCTTCCATTTTCTCATTTCAAATCTACAATGGTTTTAGGGCTGAGAAGATTCAAAGAATATTCTCAAATCAAATATCTCTCCAACACAGCTGCCATTAAGTGACCCTACATGTTCCAAAACTGGCTCAGAAACCATACACTATTTTTTTTTTTTTTGGTAGCAATGAGCCACCAATACTATATATTTTCAGGAAAGCAGTATGTTTAAAAAAAAAATCACAAAATTAGACTTCTTTTCTTTCAAAAGCAGCTAGTAGTGGTATGTACAGCATACAAATAACAGTAAGTTTCCAGCTATCAAACTGAAAGATGATTTAAGGTTATGTATATGTATTAAAGAGTTAAATACATAAATAATCACTATTAAAACTTGTGATCAGAGCAAATCAATTAATTGCTGGTTGCTCTGAATTCAAGCATATCCTGGAGGACATTCAATAAACTGTATAAAGATTATACATTGGCAAGACTTTAAGTATTATGAAGTATATTTTTAAAAGATAGTCATTTAACAAACTGATCTATACAAGGAAAAAGCTTAGACAAAGAAAAGAATTAGCATTAGGCAAATAGTTTAAGATAGTAACCACTGTAAAAATACGGTTGGTTTACAGCCTAACATACAGGTATCTTCTTATTTTAGTTTTTATTGCTTTTTGATAAAAGTCCAGAATCAATTTAGAAATAAATATGAAGAAGAAACTTTGATTAACTTTCAATAGCTGGCCTGCAGTACCAATAATCTCACTTTTAAAAAAAACGTTTTGGGGAATGTGTTTTTACCCTTTGTTTTGGTCCTGGCTTGTTGATTTTCAATTTAAAAGAAGGAAAATGTTAAAAGCAACATTTACTCACAAGATACGGCATTATCTTTTCAAATTCTATAAACTTCTACTTGTGAGTTGAGTAGAATTCTGAAATGCAATAGTTGAAGTTTAAAAAAAAGTTAACAATGTCATGGACTGCCCATCTGTAAAACAAATTATAAGACGTGAATTTCAAAGCATTACAGAAAAATGTTACTTCAAGACAAAAAATTTTCATGGGCAACATTAAACGTGTCTAATGTTCTTTTCTCCTCTTTGCCTCTCTGTTCCCCAATACTAGACCTTCCCTTGGCATATCACAGATGCAATCCCTGCTGAGCAGCAGTAATGAAGAGCCACTTCCTGGGTACCCCCTACTGTCACAAATTTAGTAAGAAAGGCACTGTGTATGGGAGATGGGTCTCTATCATCTTTCTTACGCACTGAAATGCTTGTAGAGAAATACACTCTGCATTTGTGTTTCCATCATATGGCCTGAGATGTACAGAAAAAAGAACTTCAAAGATCCCCTACAGGTCATCTTCCTATCCCATGCAGCATATGCTCAAATTCCTAGAGGTGTCTTTTCAAATGAAACACACACACACACACACACACACACACACACACACAAACGTTAATCTCTATCTGTACTATTTTTCAGCATCATTTCAATGTTTAACAACCTGAACTAATAGCTATTTAAAAACATGTCCTGAGCTTCTGGGGGGAACTGAACCCGCTACCCCTATTTGTTTTTGAACTTCAGTATACTCCTGATCATCTTGGTGGACTGATTTGGGATTTTAACAGAGAAGTGGACAATTTTTTTTTGCTTCTTTTAATTGAAGGTCCTTAACGTGGGCCACATGTTTCTGGCGGTGATTTGGCCACACTCAGGAGGCAGGGGCAGGAATGCAGAGTGGTACAGAGCTGGGGGTGGAGCAGGGAGGGGTGGGATGATGAAAAGACCAGTTCCACAAGCGAAGCACATTAGCAACCCAGAGTGGAAAGGGCCGGAAGGAAAACCCACCCAGCTCACCCCTGTGCTCATTCTATCAACCTGCAATTGCTGCAATCAAAACCATATGTCGGTTCTTCCAGATCTTTCTCACAGGACAAACATGCAAAGGGCCTCAGGCCTGGCGTTGCCATCAAATGGTAATTGATACCATATGAGCCACAAAATAGAAAAGCACATGCAACAGCAACCTCTCTTGCTTCACCCCCACCGTCCCACCCCCTTCTTGGCCCCTTGAGAGGGATGAAATTGCAGGTCTTGCCGGGCTGCTAAGTGCACTGTGCACCATGAAAAACAAGTGTATGCGGCTCCAGTAACCACCTGTAAATCAGAGAGAAAGGAGGGTCCACTAGCCAAGAGATTGGCCCAGAGACCAGGCCCAGGCGAAAGGGCTCTCCGGGTTAATACGAGGTCATCAATCACAGGGGAAAATGAGCACAGGTGTGAAGCAGATCACAGGCCTGGAGCAGCGAATGGGCCCCCCACCCCCGCGGTCCCATGGCACATCCGGCCTGGAGAAAGCTCATGCCTGCTAAGCCACATCTGTCTTCCTCTCCTCCCATCAGTGAGATAGTGGGAAAATGGAAACCACTCCCCAATTATAAGACAATTAGAAGAAAAGTGACCCCAATCCTGTATCTGCTGCTGTCCTTGTACAAGGCTCTTTTTGCATACCATTGTTCTCATAGAAGAAGAAAAGAACAAAAAAAAAAAACCCCAAGAACAACCCCCCCAAACCCAACCCCCCCAAAAAAAATCCAAGCAAACCCACTGAGCTGGAGGTCCTGGCAGTTGCTGGCTGAGTGTAATACAGTAGGTAAAAATCCATCTCTTATTTCCACCAGTACTGACAGAACTACAAGTAGCGTACAACTCTCGCCTCTGCATGTATATATTTTCTTATTAACTTGATCAGGCAGAAATTTGCAGAGATTTGTTTGGATTTGGAAGTCACAACAGAATGTCAGTTTTACAAACCAAGGCTCATTCTGTGGTAAAATGTACAGCTCTGGACCAAACCATTCACCACACACAACTATTTGTTCCAATTCCTCCAGCGGCCGCTTCTGAACAAACAACCGCCTTACTCTAAACACACGCAATGTGTCTAATTTTTCTTCCTTCTGCCTATCCCATTATATGTGATATTTCAGTCTTATAGATCTTATGAAGTTTAAATATTTTCCAGATGGGACCATGGAGCACAGAACCCTGTAAACACTCGAAGTTATAAAAGGACCAAAGAAATACTTAAAACAGAGGAGGATGACGGTCATATTGTTCTTCTGCCAGCAGAAACCCAGTGAGCTAACGCGGGCAATAACTCAGGCAACTCTAGAAGGGGGAAAGATAACAGCTCCCTTCTTCCTCCCCTAGTTGTCAAGGACAGGCTAATTCAGCCTTATTTCGGTCTTGTCTATTTATATCTTTTCTAAGTAAACTTTTCCCAAGAAAAGATGATTTAAGCTCAATTTACAATTCAATACATCTAGATGGTAAGAAAGAAAACCATTCATGGTTCACACAACCTACTGATAAACTCCATTGTCCTACAGTGGAAAAATTAACAGGGCCTGTTAATTCCCTATGTTTGCCCAGATCCTCAGCAGTCCTGCCTTCCTATAAGTGTGGCAGCAGAAGACCCAAACGAGGTGGCGTTTTCTAAGGACCCGAAGCCTAGAGGTAACCCAGGAACATTCGTAATGACAGTCAGTACCAAGCCGAGAGAGGAGAGGAATAAGTGAAGGGAGTGCAGTAACAAGGGCAGCAAATTAAAATTAAAGTTGTGGTGAATGACAGGGGAGAAATAGGTAGGGCAAAGCAGGTGGCAACACATAAGCCAAAGCAGCACAGGGCAACTCGAGAGGTGTCAAGCCAGGCAGCCTGGGGCTAGACCACTTTGGGGAGACTCTGACCTTACCTCTGCTCTCCCTTCGTGGTCCAGGCAACAAAACCCTGTATTTGAGCATCTGCACTGTTTAAATCTCATCCTGTAGTATTGTTTGCTGATTGGTCAGACATGGCTGACAGCATCAGAACTGTAATCTGACAGACAGGGAGCAAGCAGGACCACAGCCCAGAATTCATAAAGGGAGGGAGAAAGACGACTTCATGCTGCATATATGTAACTCAGACCCACAGATGTCTGCTGCGAGGCCTGTGGCTGGCCTGGGGGTGGGAGGGCCTAGGAGAGGCTGGGAGGAGGGCACACAGAAGGGGAGGTGGGACAAGCCCAGCCATCCAAATGACCGAGCATGAGGCGTCCCCCTGGCTCCAGCTGCATCTGGACCATGTTTAGCAGCTCCCCCCAGCCACTCCCTATTCCCCTTACCTCCTAGGATTACAGGAGGCTTCTCTCTCTGAATCCTTTTTCACAGAACCAACATGGTAGCGCTTCCAGATTGGGATACTGCAATTACCTTTTATGTATTTTCTCAGAACTTCTGATATTTTCCCAAGGATGCAGAGGCTACTAAAGAGAACCTAGCTGACAAAAGCATCCTGTCCAGATTTTTGCTGTAGGGAGGGATATCTTCCAACTGCGTGCAATTCTTACATATTTGACTACTGAGTATAAAACAAAAAAGCAAAAGACAAAAGGATTGAAGGCATGTGAAATTACAGTAGATATAAACAGACATAAAAGAGAGAAAATAGCTTGAAAGTGGAGAATAAAGAAGACTCAATATACCACTGAATTACAGAGTATGTCTTTATTTGGACCCAGGAACCTATTTCTTTCTAGCTCAGCAAAAGTCATGTGAGAATCACACGGAAACAAGGGTGGCTGGCCACAGATCACTCTCCTCTTCTCCAATCTTGCTCGTAGGAGACACACACACTCACACACACACACACACACACACACACACACACACACACACAGCCTAGTCCAAGCTACTGGCCAACAGGTATAACTCTGCTCAAAAGCTAGGACTGCTTTCCCTCTTGCAAATTTATATTTATACAGAATTTTTAGTTTCAATTGAGAATCTATTTTAGTCTATTTGAATGCCTGCCTCGATGTCCCTGCTACTCAGAATCATAACTGTACACCTGCAGGGGAGGTGGGGTGGATTTAAAGTAGACTTCTGCAACATTCAGTAACAATTACTTGAAATTTTCCTCTTCCTCAGCAAATTCTGTTGGCAGAATTCTAGAGAAAGTATCATGGATTCAATAATTACAGAAGAAAAGAAAATGGTGAAGTGAGGATAACACAGCAATAAAAACAAGGAAAGTTGGATAAAAGTGGCAGGAAATCGAGGATAAAGGGCCTGAGATACCAGGTTATTGAAACCAACAAGTTAAATGGACAGATTAAAAAAAAATAAGATGCTTTGGCTGCAGCGAAGGTTAACACAACATGAAAATGAAGATTTAATAAAAATTAATCCTTGAAAAACATCATCACTGATCTAACATTAATTGTGAATAGTGAAATGGCAGAACAGAATAAAATAAAACCATGTGGTTTAAAATAAAATAAAATCTCTACCATGATCTCTACCCCAGAAAAGAAAAATCTCATTTCCCTCTTTACTATGTAAACACTAGCTATATGGGCTAATTTTTAAAATAAGGCTGGAAAGACACACCACTGACATCTGAAGAGACAAGAAAATACACTGGAAAAGAAGTAAGACACATATTAGGTCAAACTTTAGGTTTGAACTTGTGGTCAAGAGAAGAAGCCCAAAGAGGAAAGAGGTACCCAGAGGGTCTGGATTTCATTCAGAGAAAAAAAACAATAGCATGATAAAAAATATATTAGGCAATGGGCCAGGGATTTAGCTCAGTGGTTTCACTGCCCGCCTCGCAAGTGCAAGAACCCGAGTTTGATCCCCGGTGTGTGTGTGTGTGTGTGTGTGTGTGTGTGTGTGTGTGTGTGTGTGTGTGTGTGTGTGACACACACATATATATATATATTAGGCAAGCATACAGAAATGAATGTGAAAGAGAAAACAAAATGAAGAATATAGGAATTTGATGCAAAGAAAGAAATAAAATGCTAATGCAATGGAGAATGAACAGAACTTGGAAAAACAGTACAATTTATCAGAAATATAAAGAAAGTTTCTTAAGATTTATGAAATTATATATTTTACTAAAGGTATGCTGTTTATGCAGACTGAGGAGACTATATGAAAAACAATTTCATGCACTTTTTGAACTTACTTTCTAACTTTACAAAAATTTCCATTAACTTCCACAATCTGTTTACAATTGTATGAGACAATAATAATAAAAAAAAAAAACACAAAGGCCTTAATTTCCAGGTCAGGAATGAACCTAGGTTATACAAAGGGTATTTTTGTGGTATTCTTCATTATCTATGACGTACAATGTCTGACTTTCTTAAAGAGATACTCATACCAGCACCTTGCCCGAGACTGGAGGAAATCTATGGTCTTTATTCAAAATGCTGGATCTACCCACAAATCTGTAACTACAGAGAGTAAGAATCAATCTAGGAAATGTCATTTGTAAAGAGCATCTAGGGTCACTCCTAGGGACCTGAGAAGCAGCTCAGACTCCCGGCCTGGCCTGGTTTTTAACTCAAAAGGGATCAAGTTGGTTTCAGTGATAAACCAGTAATTGCATATTTGGTAGAAAAGTCTACAGCTCTGTCAAGCAGCAAAGGAAGCACAGTGACAGCAATTTCAGGTGCTGGGCTGCAATAAAAACAATGAGGAAAGAAAATGTTTGCTTTTTCTGTCAACTGAGATGTCAGTACCCATTAATAAATCTATCTGCTAAATCTACTCTTATTCATGTGGGACATCACCAATTTAAAGTAAAATAAATTATCTTTAATTAAATGGAATTGTCCTCTTCCTCCCGCTATCATCCCCAATTATTCTCCCTAATCAGCCCTTTAGGGAGAAGGCAAGATAGAATGCTGAAAGGCACGTTGACTATAAACAATTTCTCTTTCTGTCAAGGGATGAAATTTTTAATTTTAATTAGCATTTATAACTATAAATTTTAGATACAAGTAATGAAAAATCGATTGTCATTTGTAGGGTTGCTATGTGGCCACTTCCAAAATTTCCTTTCTCTGTGAAAATTTCAGAAGTCAGAAGAAGCCATTTACAGACTGAGCAAATTATCTATTTAAATCTAATCTATTACTTTTATTTCGAGTACAAAAGTGCCAGTTTTAATTAATACTTTAAAATACATAGCACTAACTGAGTGCCAGCTATAGTATTTTGGGGTTGTTAAGCTTTCAAAAAATGGGATTACTGAATGGTATAAATTTATGTTTAGACAAGAACAGCATATACACTTTAAATATTAAGACAGGTCACTGGATAAAAGAGGCTAGTCTACTTACAGCTACTTAGTGACATCCTCTGTCCCACTTTCTAGCATGCTCACTTCCTTTTTTTTCTTTTTTTCTTTTTTGTATTTGCACCCACACTCTAGCAAATGCAGTGGGTACTTTAACCAAATGATCTGTCTGCTGAGTACAGTATGATCAGTCCTCACAGCAACAGGATAATGCCCTTCATCTCTAAAATAAATGATGAAATCAACAAGTAAATTAAAAATGATTTCAGTCCCACCCCAAAGGCACAGAGAGGAAATAGTATACTAGGAATAACAAAGAATGCATTTAGGGTCAATTGGCCCATTTCTGCAGTGATGCCCCACATCCCTACTCCCAACTTCGTCCAGGTTGGTGTGTGCTTGTTTGTTTCACTTTTTACTATCACTGAGGATTTCTTGAGAGGTGCGGCATTTTCTTTCAGCTTTCTAGCTAAAAACAAAAGCAACCATTGAAATCCTGATTACTAATTATTTATAGGTAAATTTATCTTCTGCCTAAAATAAATGGGTAGGGGTACTGACTTTGTTCTGACTACTGAGTGTTACTTTTAAAAATGTATTTTTTCAGGGTGTAGTACTGTTTTCATTTAGCATGCCTTTGAATTGCCGCCTACACAAGTAAAAAAAGAAACCACAGCTATACAAGCCTGCTGACTTTCTTATAAAAGAACCAGTTTTAAACTTGTTTATACTACTGATTCCAAATGAATTCAAGATGGTGGCTAGTTAAAGAAAGCGAGCCCATGCCAGGGAGTTTGATCAAAGAACTTCAATTCAGCAATGTTCAGTTTTAATTGACCACTAATTAAGCTACATTAGTCCAAGAAAGGTCTGTATCACTTTGAGTAATAAAGAAAAGAATTAATTTAACCCTGTGTCAGTCAGCTTTAGTAAATTCATCTGAAAGCAACTTCTAAAAAGACAGGCATGAAAGAGGTGTCTAGTGTTAAATGCCAAAAGTAGTCTACAGAATTCAGAGAAGACCAGAGACTCAATTTTTAAGAGCATTTGTTACTTCACTAGTGATGTCACCTTGCAGGTATAATTATCTTCATTACAGATACAAAGATGTCAGCTGTACTCTCTGGGTTGCAAAGGGTTGCTTTAAAATTGGATTCAAAACATGGCATCATACCAGCCAATTTTAACTTTCCTGTATTCTAGACAAAAATAGAGTGGATTTGCAAAATCATGAGAATTTTCAAAGGCTTGGAACACTCCTTCTGGGAAAAGTGAGTTAAGGGGGGTAAGGGTGGGGGCGAACAACTGCAATAACACCACCAAAAAAGCTCATTATAATTAGGAACCACAAGCTATGACAACCACGGCAGCAGCATGAAAAATCCACGGATTTAAAGAGTTCATTTCTGAAAATCCAGTTGCAAATTTTTTATTTTCTTACACACCGCCCATCAAAAAATTTTCCTCCAGAGTTCTGATTTTTAAATATTCAGGAGGGAGAAATATAATAAAAGAGGAAAATTTTACTGCAAGATCTAACAATAAAACGTAAGATTTAAGAATACATTGCTTTATAAGTTGGTGTTCGTTACTATTGAAGTCCTTCAGATTAACTAAGAGGCTAATATCCTATGATCTTATGATAAATGTCAAAAAAGTAAAATATGTTTAAAATTTTAAAATAATGAAACAGTGTCAGTGGTACGCCGGTTTCCATTTTATATTAATTAACCCCACCCTCCACATCTGCATGAATAGCACTGAATCTTACAGTACTGAATGCCATAAGGACTGCATATCCTCAAAGAGGAGCATCCCTGTGGCCTCAGCACACATTATATTCTGTTTAATCAACTTTTGGCAACCAACTACTGTATATTCTACAATAGTATTTAATGAATAACCTTTTAAAAATCATTCTGTCAGTACTCATTAAAATGCACTTGTTTGTGAAATGCAATAGCTAGCTATATGAAAGCAAAATATTAATGCAAATTGGCATTTCTAAGTTTAAAGCAGTATTTGCATAACAGGAACTAAACATGGCACAAGCTGAAATAGTGCACAGTACACAAATGCCTCAACACCATAATTATTACTGAGAGAAATGATGGCTTGAGTATGCCATTAGAAGCCCAAGGAGAAAGCACCTGCCAGAATATGCCACTGTAGGTGCCCAATGTTCTCAATGCCTAGTCTGGATGCACAGGAGGAGAATGGGAACAGCTCTGAAATTATGTCACCTGATTCAAGTAACACAGGTAAATGTCACAAATGGATTCATTCTCAGTGTTTCGTGATATTCTAGGATTAATGTGTATCCAATTTATTTAAAAAATAGGAATACAATTTTGAGGGTGCAGGCTTGAATTCAAGTGGTCTTAGGCACCATCAACATTAACCAGACACATTTCTCAGTTCTATTATGAAGGAAATGAAAAGATACTATGCATGTATGTGCGATGTGTTTAAGTGAACTATAACTAGTGTCCCACATATTCCTTTAGATGGGAATAATCTTGAGAGACATAACATTAGGAAATTTTAATACTTGTTAGTTCATTCAACAAATATGATTTGAATACCCCTACATGCATACTGTCATGCTAATCTTTGAGGAGAAAATAAAGGGGTAAAGGTTTGTTCTCTAAATGCTTGTAAGCTTGTTGGGAAGATGTGATGCAAGTTTATAACAATGCAAAGTCAGGTTTGGGATTAAATAAGTATGTAGGATAAGATGAACAGCTTTTTTAATTTATTACAGAGAATATCTGGATTATGTGAGTAAAGATACATTGTTTAACTCTTAATAAAATAGTATTTTCTAGTAGAATAGTCAAAGCAGATATAGAAGCTCTCTGAGCTCGGGGAAGACCAGCTTTCAGGGAGACTTCTGCGTGAGGGGCTTACTTAAGTGTCTGTAGAGATGAGGGCATGTATGGCGGAGGCGTCTCATTCATTTGGCTGCATATATAAAAGATACTTTATGAAACAGTCCTTCTCCTAAGGGATCTCACTGGATTCACTGGAAGGAGACTCAGGGTTCCTCTTATGTGCAGATGGGCAAAAAGCTGTATCCTTGGAAAAGTATGTCTAAATCAGCTCCAAATTTAAGTAAAAAGGAGATAAATACATAGGAGATAAGCACTCACTGAAATGGTGTAAAGTAGCATTAAAATGTCAGTTCTTAGATATTTGCTGTCTTAAAAGTAAGAAAAATGCAGAAATATGTTGAAATATATGACAGAAGGGTCTCTAATGCTACCATGATCCACATGATCTCATGCAAATTATTTAGTCCTAAATGCTTCTACTTCTCAGACCAAAGGTATCCAATACAGGAACCATTAACCAATACTGAGCACTTGAAATGTGGCTGCTGCAACTAATATGTGACTGTCTTACATTTTATTTCATTTTAAATAGTAATAGAGACCAGTGGCTAGTGACCAACTCTCTGGACAGGACAGTCTTGTCCTCTGACATAGGGCAACACTTGGGCCATCTACTTGGATGCAGTATAAATATTAAACTAAAAGGTGAGAAAATGTTCTGAGGGGCAGAGGCTTGCAAATGTCATACTGATTATTATTACTATAATACAAAATTTACTCAAGTTTTATTCTGGCTATAACTCACAAAAAGGTACAATAAGACTGATTTTAAACCATATAAATATCTGAAATAAATAAGCTTCCCAAAACATATTTTTTAAATGATAAGCAAGCTATTGTTTTATTAAGCAAGTTGTATGACCACATTGGGACTTATATAAGAGAAATACTAAGAGTCCCACACAGACGATAAGCCAATGATGGATCAAAACTGAAAACAAACCCAATGCTCCCCTAAAAGAACTTTTAAAGTAAATTTATAACTTAAAAAATTACCATCTCAAACAGAAATACTTGAAACACTCAAAAGAAATCATCATAAAATGGCAAACTTTATAACTTGCTTGGCACTAGAAAAAAAATGTAAGTGTTCTTTTCAGTTGCTTACTATAAGTACAGACAGCGCTATACAATAAAATGTGAAAATTAGACCAAAATAAATGCTAGCACAGGGCAAACAGGCTATCGATAGGTGCGATATACAAAGTAAACCTAAAGGCACCATGTGATTTTAGTAGAACTGTGCAGCATCAAGCTGGGACAGAGAATCCAGAGAACAGGGACATGTGGAGTACAGAGTCTGAGAATGCTTGTGGGGTGGAACTGAAATTCTACCAGCTAATAGGCTGAGCTGTATGTCAAAGCGTATCTGTGCACGAAAGACATGCTTCAAATCAGAACTGCTGCTCCTGGGCCCAGCTGCCATCTCTGCTCTGATCAAACCTTTGAGAACCTTGTATAGCCTGGGGAGGAAAGTGAAGAGTGGCACAAGTTACTGTCAGACTTGGCAACTCTGCCCAAAACTTGGCATCTAAGAAGTGAGGTGTGCTTCCTGGTGCTCAAAGTTGGCAGGTGTAAAACTTTGCTACCAGATCTTGCTGCCTTCCTCCACAGGGTGTGAGGGAAGACAATTGGGGGTCTCAAAACCACTGTCCAAACCACTGCCAGAAATAACCCAGCACTGATAGGAAGCACAGTAGTGGCAGGAAGAGAGGTGACCAGTTGAGTAAGGAAAGAAGCTGCATTATTGGGACAGCTGAAAACAAGGTTTTTCATGTTGGCGTAAAATTTAAATTTTTTGATATAGACAATATATTTAATGATAATGCAAAGATCTTAATGCCTCCCAATATTTAAATGTAATTAATAATTAGTTTATGGTAATTCCTTTTTTTCCTTTTTATGTCCTCTAGGGAAAAACTGGTACTATATTTCTTTTAGGATGATTCAGATAAATCAACATTTACACTGACAGAGTTCACTATATTTTAAGAGGTAAGATATAAATATGCATTTAAGGTATGAGAAAATGTTCGTTATTGGTTCAACATATTCTAACAGCTGCTTTGAAGCCATTCCAGTTGGTTCACAAGAAATCTACTATATTTACAACACTGCAAATAATATCTCACATAGGAAATAGTGCAACTACCTGGACAATACTATTAGGAGCGATATTCCAAAAATAAGAAAAATTGTTTGGAATGAAAAATATAAGGAAAAAAAAAAAAAGACAGAGAAAGCTCTAAGTGACAGGAATAAATTACTAAGGTCCAGACATACTGCTTCTAAGCAGGCCTCCCTAGGCTAAGCAGAAATGAGGGATGGCCCCATGCTCCTCAGGAGGTGAAGCAGCACCTTGGGCTTGTGGAACCACATGCCAGTAGTAACCCCTTTCCCGTCCCCACAGTCATGACTATCAAGTGTTTCCACGTATTGCCTTATGTCCCCCGGGGGGCACCACTGTTCTGCAAGATCAACATTTGCAATCAATCTGTCAGCAACAAATATCCACTCTGATTTTCCTAAGTCCTTATATAAACAGTGGCCATCTCTAGAAGTATCTTCCTTCAGCTAAATAAGGAAAATGGTCATTTATATCCATGAACCTTTACATAATATTCTAACCTGGTGAGCATATGGGGCTCAACAGTTCTGGCTTATATTTTTGAAACAAGCCATCTATGTTCACACTGGAACTTTAGAAATGTCTCCATAGTAATTTTGATTATGTAATGAAAATGTTTATTATTTTCAACTAATTTGCTCTGGCCTCCATGTAATAATCAAAATAATACACTGTATATGAACTTGTGATGAACAAACAAGTTTGAGTAATAAATAATTGGCATTATCTATTACTGTCTAGTTATGCAACCCATCCATCTATCCACCCATCCATCCATACTTTCTCTTATCCAGTCAAACATTTATCATCATAAAACCTGTCATGCTTTCAATTCTGATTGAGTTACACAGGTAAAAAGCCTATGACCAGCCAAAGAGTTTAACCTACACAGCTCCCTATTGGCAAGGCATCTGTGAAGGCACTATTATCCATAAATAATTCTACATCTGGCCAGATGTATTTTACACACTAAACTATCTACTTCAAAATAAGACAATACCTCAATATCTTAAATGTGCCTCCATTTTGTTAGATGGGTTAGATTACTAAGTAGGTAACCTACTGACAGATGCAAGATTCCAATACTTATCCTGAGAAGATAAACATCTATAGACCAACTGAACCCAAGAATCATCATCTAACTTTAAAACAGGTTAATGGATCTGTAAAGTGAACATTAAAAATGCACTGAAGAGTCCAAAAACAAGCGCTAGCCTGAACAACTTAGGCATAATTTATTTCTTATTTTTCATCTATTTTTCTTTTCTTACCATCCAAAAGTGATGGAGGACTGCCTCACAAGCTCAAGGACCCAAGTTCGATCCCCGGTACCCCCCCCCAGAAAAATCAAAACAAAACAAAAGTAATGGAGGAAAAGAGCCATAAAACCAAAACTTTTTCCATAAGGAACAATTTAGTGTGGTTTTACACTTCTCAGTGTCACGTCTGAGTGTCACTGCTTCTAGAGGTTAGGATCTCATAATGATTCGTGGAAGTCATCTTTCTCAGGGTTAATTAAGTAAACTGAAGCCTAAAAGGTTTTATTAGCAAAACTGATGCTGTAAAGTTGGACCAAGGGGATCTGCTATTCTGTAAATCTAAAAGATAAATGCATTTAACAGTCATACACCATTTTCTAACAGTTTTAGTTCAATTCCTTGATGCATCCAGGAAACCGGTTTGCTGCATTCTGCAATCTCTGGAAAGTAGGATTACCAGATTCACATCAACATATCTAATTTTACAGTTACCTTATTTAAGTTTTTAATATGGCACAGGTCTTTTTCTCAGGTGTTAATAGAAAAATCAATTTTAAGTCACAACAGCTGTGATCATTTTAAATATCACAGCTGTCATGAGTTGAAAATAACCAATTTAAGCATACAAGTTTCTGCTGCAAATGTAACAAAGTGAAAACACGATGGAATTTTATCTCCTGCTCCCTTTGAAGCTGAAATGTCTGATACAATGGCAGAGTAATGACTTATTTGCTTTAAAATAAAATCAGGTTCCCATTTCCTTGCTGACCAAGCCAACAGATGGCTTAAAAGAACAGAGAGAAACATCACTTTTAAGATACACTTCTATGGTAACTGTGGAACACCTTTAATTACAGAAAAAGTATTAACTCTAGGAGGACTAAGCTAAATAGTTGATATCAAAATTGAGAGTTCCTTTATGTAAACATTTTGCTATGGAGATGGGGTGAGATTAAGTGGGATCCAGGCTACACATTAAGGTTATTTGTCAGAGTTCCCCAAATTATGCCTTGGCTACTTCCCTTGTTGGGCCCACTGGCTTGTATATGTCTTTTAATCATGATAGGGCCCTGTCTGTTTTGCTGTTTTCAAAATTTCTTGCAGGAACGCGTGAGAGCATTTACCAACCAGACAGTCACAGAACTCGTCATGGCGGGGTACCCGCTACTGTGGCAGAAGGAAGAAGCTCCCACCTACCGCTGCCACCACCAGATCCAGGTTTAACCCCAACCTTCGCCCCTTTGTCAGCTTAAAGCAGCTCCAGAAGAGACCTTCGCCCAACAACCATAAAACAAAAAGCCAAGAATGTCCGATTTCCCTCGCCTTAAAATGGCCCTAATTAGTGATGTCACAAGCCCCTCCTAGTGATGTCACAGGCTCCTCCAATCTCTTATTACCACCTTGTTCAACTCCACCCCAGCTCAGGCTAATTCACCCCGTTCCCATAAAAGAAGCTCTCCGTTCTGCCATGTTGCTTTTCTCTCCTTTGTTCGGAGACAGCCGGGCAGACCCTCCCCATAATAAAGGCTTGTTATGGTCCTGGTCTGGTCCTGGTTTTTGGCTCTTTTTACCTAATGTTATTAAAGTCTGGGAATTTAAACTAATACAGAGGACAAAATCTAAGCTAATGTGCATAGTGTTAACTAGTATCTTCCAAGAAATAATGGTGTTTTATCCACTTCTTTGCAAGACTGATCAGTCAGTAGATGGGATGAAACAGAGACACTTCCCTCCCCTCAATCCTAATCTATTGGCATTATATTTCACAGAATAAAATGACATTCTAAAAGAACCTTTTAAAACGGAAAGAACAGGGTAATATTTATCCCACTGGTTTCACAAAGTTTAAGTTGGTCCGTGTGAACTGCATTGTAAACAAGGAAAACCCAAGAAATTCTAGAATTGTATTAACAATTATTACCACTTAAGCTGAAGAGGATCAGGGCTCAAATGTTTGAAAAATGACACTGCCTGATTAGGACAAGAGGAAATAAGGGAAATGCATATTAATGTTCAACCAAAGTATGGGTAATGTTTCACAGTCATCTTTTATAATTTTTTCTCAAGGTCTCATAACCGCCTAGCCAAAGAGAACTACAAAGTAAAAATCTAAATAAAGTGCTTGTATCCCAGATCTTCAACTGGACTTCTCTGACACTTACTTTGCCTTATAAGTTCACAAGACAAAGATGAAAAATTGGCAATATTTGTAATTGAACAACTACTAAAAAGCTGACATCCGCCCAATCTACTTAGGTTCAGTGTAGCAGGTACAGGGAAGCTTTACCATCCCCTGTTATTTGCATATTAATTTCAAAGCTACATGAAAAACATTGTAGTCTTTTAATCACATCGACACACAAAAAGGCACTACAAAGTGAAACTACACTTGTTAAACATTTATCCCAACCCACACAGCACACAAAAGAAGCCTAAGAGAAACAGCATCCACCCTGCTCGCTGGACTGCTCAGCCTCCTCTTATGAATTGTAATAACAGGTGCAGAAATAATAATGTGCTGGCCAATCAACTTTTTTCCTCTGATTTGTCAGTTTAGCTTAATAATGCCATTAGGAACGTAAACATTTCTGCAATTTATATTTAAAAGTCAATAAAATAATGGGGTACAGAATTTATCCTTTTTAATTTTTTAAGTAATACATTTGATTATTTTAATCACGTCAGTACTTAACTGGATGGGGTTTAAATATGCATGTAACATCAATTTAATTTGTTTTATTCGTTAGAAAGCTATTGAGTAATACAGCACTATTCTCCTCAAAAGAAGGAGCGTACACATTTTAGGGGGAAGGGAAACTAGAAGACTTTTATATTTTGTTCCCTTCATAGAGACAGGATTCCAGTGCTTTCCAAATGTCTTTCATCATGAACATTTTAAAATGGTAACCGAAGAGATGAGAATCCAACACACACTCACTAGTCAGCTGACAATAAAAACAAGGAGTGTTTCCATACTGTGGATAAACTTTATTGGGCTACAGTAATAGGACTGTGGTTGGTAAATGCATCAACTATTTTTAAAATGGTGTGAGAGTTTTTCCCAACATAGCAATTCCCACTTGAAAAGGATCATTATTGGTGTAGTCATTCAGAACTCTATAATCCTCACCCTTAGGTTTGTGGAGGTGAAAAAGCCAAGTCAAATGTTAGCCTCCACTGTTAACATCCCCTATTCATTTTCAGGTCAGCTACGATGGAAGCAGCTGGAATTCAACTCTCCTTACTCTGTCCCACCAATTACCTCAACGTGCCCTCTCTCAAGATGAGTGTAATTTGGGCTCTGGAAAGCACAGCACTAGGTCCCTAGAGGATGCAGCCAAATCCTGCATTTTTTCGGTGGAACCTGAAATTAGACCATCATCTACACTGCTCCCACCTCTGACTTCTCAGGTGTTTTAACGCACTTTTTATTCCAGCTGGGGGAGGGGAAAGACTCCACTTAGAGCGCGGTTCTCATCCAAATGAAATATCAGAGCTGTAGTGTCCCTTTTAAGTCACTCTTATAAAATGCCTGATGAGTATGTGCAGATTTCTGTAGGAAATGAGGAAGAAGAATTTGAATAAAACTAGGGAAGGAATCAAAGCAACATGGAATTTAGAGACAAAAATATCAGAAAGGGAAACTTTAAAAATTCTAATCCGACTACAGTACTGTGACATTCTATGACATAAACACACCTGCAAATGAAAGGTTGTAGTTCAGAAACTAAGACACAGATCTTCAGTGCTGGCGGCACGGGGGGGAATCTCCTCAAGTTTAGAGACATAATACTCAAACAATTATTTTCACATCTCTAAACTGGTAAATGCAACATTAAGAACTGTTCTGCAGAAGAAAACCTTTGTTTAATAAAGTATAACAATCCCTATACAGTTTACTAAAATGACACAACATACCAAATACATGTGATTATTTTAAATACATGTGATTATTTGGTCTGTATGAAGAGAGGTTTTTCTGAAAATTCCATGCACAACTTTGTTGGTAGATCACTTTATTCTATAAAATACAGTTATTTTATAGAAGGGTCTCTTTGAGTTCCATTCACTATTCATTTGTTTTCAATGGCACACAGAAAACTGCTTTTCTCTTTTTTTAGGACAATGTTGATTTTCTGAATGGAGTATAAATACTTTATGAATACATATAGTCACATTTTTAAAAATAATGAACAATTTTATCACTAATAATTGTACCATGTAACACCTTAAGTTATGACTGAAATATGACAGACTACAAATAAATGCCATCTAATCAAATGTATAAACACTTAAAAAGACTTGAATGTAAAGTTACCTTTTTAATTATATGGCTATGAAAAAAATAAGCTTTTTTGTAAGAAAGAGAAAGAAAAAGCGCAACGTGTGCTTTTGTGTGTGTGTCTTGGAATTCTCCTAAGTACAAGACATGGGCTTAGGTTTGTTATACAGAGCAGATACACGTCTCTATTGCATTTTCTTCTTAAAGTAAAAGTAAATTTGAACAACTTTTGAAATGGCCACATCACATCTAAAAATCTACAGATAATTTCTGTGGATCAGAAATTAAGGTTTGCTCTGTGGAACGTGTCTTCTGATGGCAGGCAGATGAGCACGTGTCTGACCTATCACCGTAAAGCAATGACACTGCCACATGAAGTACAGCAGTGACAGAAGTTTCAAGCAGGCTGGGAAACACACAGGACATTCATAGTAATGAAATGTGACAATGTTTACAATAAAATGATGATAAATCCATTCAAAAATAAGTTCTACAGAAGAAATCCCTATCCCCAAGTCTCTCTGGCAGTACTTCAATTTTAGTGAAAAACACAGCAATAACAGCAACAAAAAAAAAAAAGACAAATAGGGAATGTAATGCAAAACAAGTTTATAGTGAAACAGGAAACAAATGATTCTTCAGCACAATTTCCTATAGATCAGTTGGAAAGGTATTTAAAGACTGCACCAGCTATGAGTATTTTTCTCTCATTCTTTTCCCTGTTTAATGTCCTTCTTCCTAATTCTCCTTGAAACAATGCCATCACCTAGCGCTATGAGGATGCTCATGCATTATCAGCATTATATTCAAAATATTCAAATCTACTAGAAATCAGGAACTCAAAATCAATGAAATATGTAACTCATCTATATTTTCTTCCTAAGAAATTAGCTTCGCAAAATCGTTCAAACTGGCCTCTGTGAATCTCACACAGGGATTTAGGAAATTTAATCAGAAGCAAGAGAACAAGATGTAGCCACAATATCGAGCTTAAGCGTCTGGTGAATTTTTACCAGCTTATATCTAAAAAAACAAAACAAAAACCAACACAATTTTTTCAGCACTCAAACACAGAAAAAAAATTGTCATTGTTATTTTAAAATGGGTAAATTAAAATGTTTTGTTCATCAGTAATACCACAATAAGCTCACAAGAGGAAATTTTTCTTTTCTCTTTCATGTGTCTTATTTTTTGATTCAGTGGGGAATTGAAGAATTGCATTAGTTTATGACCTAAGTAAATTTTTGCTCTACAGCAGCAACTAAACAATCATTTTTAATTATAGTGCATTTACACTTGCTATTTTCATTTATAGTCATGGCTCTGAAAATAGTAAGTATATGAAATAGCCTCTTACAATATCCAATACACTATACACAGTTGATACATTACTGAAAACTTTAAAATGTAGTGGCTACCTACATGTGGCTGTCCAACGATGAGGTTTAAAAAAAAAAAGAGCCATATTTAAAATGTACTGAATGTTATTGTTGCTATTATTTAATTACTCTTTTCATGTTAGCACTTCCTGTGCTAAAAGAAAAAAAAGCTAAAACATTTCATACCTCAATTTTTAGCTTTAAAAAATTTAAGCTGCTGAGATTGCCACTTACCTACAGAAAAACTTTCTTCTAAATATGAACTCCCAACTAAGAGATTTTATATTCAAAGTTTCCTATTTTTTCATCATAAGCTGGAGACACAAAGTTATTTTACTATTTTTTGGCCTCGATATCAGAAATAATGTCCATTTTCATCTACAAACTTTAAGGGGTTGAAAAGCCATACAATAAGACCAACAGTCAGAATATAAGCATGGAAAGCTCATTACCATTTACTTTCTGAGATTTGATGACTTGACAAATAACTATTTCAAAACAACTAGTTTGAAACATGGTTTGAAGCTTGTTAGTATAAAGCAAAAAGAGCAATTACAATAATTACAGGTTTCTCTATACGATTTAACACATGTACATGCTGGCGAGAGCTGATGATGTGATCTTAAATTACCATTAGGGGAAATTTCTCCACTTTTGTTTTCAATTTCATTTGCTATAATTTTATCTTTCTGGAATTGGCATATTTTTAGCTATGTGGAATTTGATCAAATAATTACTTATTAAAATTCTTATTTAATGAACATGTAAGCAGTTGTAAAAAATCAAAATTTAGGGCTAGAATTATACTTACTGCAGATCAGGTAGTGCCTGAATGAGGAAAGACAGCGGCACAATTAGGTATGAGTTTGTATTCACAACACTTAAAAGAAATTGCACTGATTTTCTCTCAAAAAAGAAATTTTAAAAACTCTATTATAGTTAAGAAGTAATGTTTTGCAATTTTTATTTAGCTGGGATTGGGATTCACTCGTATTTAAACTGCTAAAGGCAGCGAGAAAAAAAAATCACAAAAATTATTTGGTCGAGTTCATTAATCTCACCTGAGAAGGAGCTGACTTTAAAAAATACTTGCTGGTTTACATTCAAAATTACTTGCTATCTTTCAGGAGTTTCATGGAGTCCACACTGGAGGACAGGTACTGTCCTTCACAGGAACAAGGAAACAATTTGTTTTGGGATATGATCGTGGGAATACTTCCTGACTTAAGGTAATAGAAACCTCACATTTTCTTTTGTTTTCCTAAAATATCATTGATCATAGAATTTCCTTTACTAAAAGTTAGAGGAAAACTGATTTTTCAAATCCTATAGTTGCCAGTTCAGAAAGAAGAAATCATAATTGTGTAATGCTTAATTGTATTCTTCCCACAACCTAAAAATCAGAGTGTTTTGGAATGATTTTTCCATTTTTCGTCTTGTGTTTATTCACAGGGAAAACCTGCTTCCTCTCGCTTCTCTCAGTTCAGAGAGTTCAAACTGAATTTAAACAAGTAATTGACTTGTCACTGGGAAAAAAGAAGGAATTCAGTGCTGTGTTGTCTTCAGAAGAAAACTCATACAACAAATAACTGGCCACACTTAACTCCAACAATTCAGGTTAAAACACACATTGGTCATACATACACAGACACACAAAACCGCATAGACAGTCCAACCTCCAACAAACAAAACTCCAGAAATATAAAGTCCCTTCGATAGGCATTTTGAACAATTAACGCATGGCATACACAATCTCCACAAGATGTCTGGCACCAAATCAAAAGCCGCTGAATACAGAATTACAGTCAGTACAATACATACTGTAGAATAAACAAAATTCTGCTTCCCCAGTGTATGCATGAAGGCATTTTGTAAAATGGTATAGAATTGGCCCCTTCTGTGGAATATACATAAATGGACTTTGCTGTCTGTTTCACAAAGCTAAAATGAAGAACTGGTAACCATTCGTGGTTTCAGAAGCATTCTGCTGGTGTTCCAAATGGCTATTTTTTCTAAATATAATGTATGTACAATTTGTCTCTTTCTAGTGTTTGAATCAATAGAGATACACATCACCAGATTTGTTTTTAATAAACGCCTTAAAACAGTTCCTATAAATACATTTCCTGTGACAGAGTGATCTTGATTTTATGAGTACCATCCTCTCAAAAAAAAAATCTAACAACCAAAATATTTGGCAACTGAGAGGGCATATTAGTGATATGATGTCATATTCAGCATTTTCTTATGGTAGAGGCAACTGGCAAGCTGTGGGAATGGAATACATATTTTTAAAAATTCCTTTTGGCTAAAAGGGAGTTAAAAATGTCCAAGCCTTAAACTAAAATTTTGGTAATTTGGCCATTTCAGATGCAAAACTACAATTAACATGCAAAAACCACACCAATAGCAATCCCTAAAGATGAAAGCCACTGGAACTTAATTTTATTATAATTCTCTTATAATACATATGGGCTACAGAATCCCTGAGTCTATTCTATCGTTTCAGAGGCACTTTTGCTTACTGACCACATATCATTTGCGAAATTTTCATTAAAAGTGTTTTAAAACTGAAGGTACTGGCTACACAATGTACATGAATATCTAAAAGATAGCATGCAAAACTACATACGAATACCTAACAATTGCAAGTCAGGCCCTTGTTTTTTTAAAAAAGATGTTACATAATCGCAATACTTATGATTATAGATTTAAACACTGAACCACATACAGTGTAAGTCACAGTTTAAAATCTAATTTCCTTACTATACCTGTTTTAATTACACACCATTTTTAAAGGATAAAAAGCAGTACAGTATTATAAACTTTTGATGATGACTTTTCAAAACATAGTGAAGAATATTTCAACAGTTGCCCATTCATAAATTTGGCTTCTTGTTAATTTTCCTAATCTGCACCCTCACACACTTGTGTACGTGTATGCATTTCAGTATATGCTCAGCTAGAAATAAGTGCTACGCACACATCTGTATGTATACACACTCACATGCACGCACCACCACATACACACGTTTAATTCGTTTTCGCCAATTGCCACAGCTGAACTAGGCCTTCGTGAAAACCCTGATCGGTCCCTTTTGGCCCAACTATCACATTCCGATTAAGATCAATCCAAATATAAGTTCAAAGTACAAAGACAACAGCTCATAAATGGCTGCTTTTCACTTTCCCCTTATTCTTCTTTTTCTATTTCAAAATACATTTTTGCTCCTCTATCGCCCAACTCTTCCCCAGAGCCCCACATACCGATTTGAAAATATTGAAATCCTTTTCCTTCAGAAGGCCCAGACGAAGGGGGGAAAAAAATAAACCTCCAGATGGCAAGTATAAACCTTCTGCTAGGGTTATGCACAAAATACCAGACACTTTTTTTTTTCTTAAATAAAGCGTTTCTGTTGGAAAGGGGAAATTTTGAGGAAAGAAGCCACATAGCACAAATAACTTAAAACAATATTGTTAAATGCATGAATGGATCCCTTATTTTTTTTCCTTCCCGTTTTTGGCTTTAAAAAAATAAGCTTATATAATCTACTCCTTAATTAGATGTCTCAGTTTTATGTCTTTGCTCTATTTTAACCTTTCATCTTCTCTCCACTACCCACTGCACTTAAGCTTCCAACTTAGTAAGAGTTTAAATATGGCAAAACCTTTGTCCAAGGAGAAACTTACCCCAAATTTCTTCTGAGCCTAACTGGGGGTTTCTCAGTTCTCCTCATATCTGCTTTTCCTTTCAGTCATTTGGAAGGATCAAGAATTTTCCAAAAGTCTTTAAAAAAAAAAAAAAGCTTACCCCCCCTCCTCAAGTTTACCTGACTGCAAACTTTCGTCTGGGATCCACTTTCTAAAGCTCTGAAAGCATCTATTTTTGGGGGGTGGGGGTGGGGGAGAGAAGAATAAGGCAACGATCACATCCCAGGATTGGCAAATGATAAATATTTCATGGCACCGAGGTAGGTGCGGTAGTCCTGCACAACTTTGCAAACAATGACCACCGCCTAGGATGCTCATCCCTGCGACAATAAAACTTGTCAAAATCCCCCTCGCAGCCCGCGTTCGCTTACCGCTTTCCCATTATAGTAGTACATCAAAGAGTTGCCGCCCATGCCCGGGATTGTGTATGCGCAGTACATGGTCTCGAATTCTTTTTTCTCCTCAGTACCACTCTAACAACTTTTATTTCAAACTCGCTGTCCCTTTTTTCACAACAATTCCTTCAGTTGCATTTTCCCATATGGCCGGGCCAAGCGTGGTGAATATGCAAAGCAGGAAGAGACCATTCCTGGCGGGCGGGGGAGGCCGCCGCGCTGCTGTCAGACGCTCAACTTTGCGCAGCGGAGCTGGAAGGCAGCCCGGCCTGCTGGAGCTCTAAATCCTAATGCATACGCGAGATCGATTCAACTTTTCCGAGGGGTTTTTATTAATTCCTCGAATAATGCCGATTCTCACAAATTTCTGCAGTCTTCATTTCCCCCCTTTATCTCTCTCTCTCTCTCTCTCTCTCTCTCTCTGTGTCTCTCTCTCTCTTTTTTGTTCTAGGCACCCTTTTCTTCTCTAAAATTTCCACTCAACTGCCTTAGGGTAAAAGTGGAACAGGGTCCATTATTGAGCAGAATACAAATGCAGTTAATTGACTCCCCCTCTCTCTCTCTCTCTCCCTCTCTTTCTTTTTTGTTTTAATTTGATTAAAAAGCGAGTGGCAGGAAGGGAATCGTATGATGCACATCTAATAACTCTGCCATCTGTCTCTGCTGCTGGCTAGCTCCCAGCATTGTACGCAGCTGCCTGAGAACTCGATTCGGAGAAAGGGGAGGGAAAGGGGAGGGAAAAGAGAGAGAGAAAAAAAAAACCACACACACACACACACACACACA
>NW_022900942.1:30016831-30043850 GCF_012274545.1 Fukomys damarensis | reverse complement strand
GGCCGCGTGCTTCAAGGCGACGGCCGCCCGGACAGAAGCGCTCCCCTCGCCGGCCGGCCCCGCCAGGGCACACATTCTCCAGTCTAGACTTGGGAGCTTTCGCTGAGGCTCTGGACCATCTAGCACTAACTTCACGCTATTTGTTGGCCTGGCTCTAAAGCAAGTTTTATTGATCCCTCCAAACCTGCGCATGACTTACAGCTGTCAATCTCTAAAAGGCACCTCCGAGGCCACATTTTCAGAGTTTTGCATCATCCCTGTAGCCCAATCCCTGTGTAAATATTTTAATAAACGTTCCACTCACATTTTTACTGAACTTAAATTCTACTAAACTTTCAGCGAAAATCTTCGTTCGCCTTCATGGATTATCACAATTGAACGATAGAATCTTTCTAGATCGCAAGGTTTCTAACAAGCAAGATATATTTATTGCATTTAAAAACATATTAACCAACAAAAAAAGGGGGGAACCCCCCAAAAAGGAAAAGAAAGAAAAGGGTGGAGGGGAGAGGAGATGGGCTGGCTGGAGCTTGCCAAATTCAGAGCATCACAGGAAAGGAGCGCCTCTGGGAATTGATCCCAAATGAAACTAAATCATTTGCATATGCCGAAGCAAATGCCACCCGAGCATACATCTATCCTCAAGAATCAACTTTAATAATTCAAAGCACCTATTTCCTTACAACTCAACATGGTAACAAAACACATACAGTATTAATAAACAACGAGGGACTGTGGTGTCGGTTCTTAAGAGCAAAGCCTTGGCTAACGGTGGAGTTCCCCCACACTAAAATAAACACACACACACACACACACACACATATCTAGCGAAGGCCCAGAGGTTTGTCTAACTCACTTGCTCTGCATTTATTCGGAAGGTCCCCAGAGGTTTGTGTAAACAGTACTTGAATTATAATCACACATTTCATTCAAATTTCATGCTTTGAGGATTTTTTCCTCATTAGAACAGTTAGTTGTCAATCTGACAGGATCACATTTGTAACCTTTAAACCACCCTCAGTGTTTAATACACAAGGCCAGGGTACCTACTAGGAGAGGACAGTATGTAAAAATCAGGACTTAGAATAAAGGCTGGAATTTAAAGGGGGGTGAGGTGGAGTTTTTTGTTGTTGTTATTAATGGTCTCTTGTTGTTTCTTATGGAAACCTCTTATTTAGAAGCTCTTCCTATATCCTGTGTGACTTTTCACTGATGGACTGTTAGGAAGACTCCTTCACTATTTTGGTAAATAATCATCTGCTTTGTTTACCTTAAATATCTTACAAATTTTGAAAGCAAATAAATGCATTTCTGATAATTATATAAATTTAAATAACACTGAAATTCATGTTTTTAAATTGGAGCTCTTATTTTTTTAATATATTATTATGTGCATAAGTAAATATTTTTAATCTGATAAGGTGAAAGAGACTTGTAAGCCCTGACAATTCAGCACATGGGACTAAAAAAAATTAAAACAGGACTCAAAACATTAAGCTCATGGCTTTATCAACTGATGACAAAGAATCTAAAATTTCAGAAGTACAAATTTACAGTGGTTAATTAAGATGTACCACTCTGAAAGGTGATCTATGAATTATAACCAGTGAGACACTGAATGTAATATCATCCAGTGATGTCTGGGTTTTGGTTTGCTGACCTTGGAGTTCATTTCAGTCACAGAACTCAAGTTAGTGGCTTATCAACCAAGACATTTCTGCAATCTCAGACTTTGAAGTTATCTTTGTAACAGAAATATCATCCATGATAAATTTTTACTGTGATGCGTGGGGAGTTAGCACAGAAGTAGAAGAACAACTGGAACTATATGCATAAATCCATGTAGAAGAAAAAGAACAACCGAAACTATATGCATAAATTCATGTTTCATCATAATTTTGAAAGAAATCTTAAATAGCCAATTTGTAAGGGACACAGAACTGATGTATTGGTTGTTGCACATTAGTATATAATTGAGTGAGTTACCTAACTAGCAGTAGCTAAGCAAGCCACCCCACCATGGAGGACTGAAACCAGGATCTTCATACTGAGCTACCTTTGTTTGTTTTCAGGCAAGGTCTTGAGTCCACCCAAGCTGGGCTCAAACTTACGATCCTCCCGCCTTAGCCTCCTGAATGCTGGGATTTCAATCCTGTGCCACCACACTCAGCTAAAGGGCCACTTCCTACCACTGGAGTGGTAGCCACTGATGGTTAGGGTTAGCCACACTAAACACTGCGCCACCACCTTCGGGTGCATAGTTATAACACCTCAAGGAGATACTGAAAGTAGGCAGTGCTGTCACCTGGGGGTGGGTCTTACTAGTACAATCAGTTATTAAAGAACATGTCACACTGTTCTTACTTCCTTCTAGAACCTCAAGTTTTCAGTTATGTCATTTTTTAAATACCTTTGACAGGAATATATATGAGGTGAAGCAGAACTGGTGGCACAACACACACCTACAGTTGCCACAAGAAACTTGGGGGATATTTATTTAATCAGTGCTCCCACCCAAGGCACAGATAAAACATCACTGGAAAGATGGACATTAAATAACAACTTGCTAAATGAATGAATGAATGAATTAAAGCACAAGTAAGAATCAAATTCCACAATACCTGAGTGAAGAGCCTAGAATTTCTATATTCACCTAACCACTTCACAGACGCTTTTTAAACGGTTCCCAAGTTTGGGTTAAATTCCATCCTGGGACAAGTACAGGATTCAGAGACATGTCAACATCCTGCCTGCTACTGAAGACCTAATCACACACATGGCCAAGAAACAGGACCTGGCTTTTGAACTACGGAAAAATATGACCCAAGAATTTTGCTTTAACTGTAAAGTAGGGGCAACCATATACATTTTAACCCATCAGAAAATGAATCATTACAGGGTAAAGAACTGAACTCATAATCACAGATGTCACTGAATGTCACAGATGTCCCTTGGGCCTGAAAAATGACTGCAGTATTATAGTTAAGAAAAGATCAATAATAAACACACACATATACACACAGAACACTGCATGATGTCCAGAATAAAGAATGTGGCTCAGTACATGAGCTGAGTGAAAGAATGAATGAATGATGGTGAAACAGAGGGAACGCCATTTCCTCCCCATCACAGAACCTGGTAGAAATTGAACAACTTCAAGTTCCTGATTAAATCACTGAACACAGAAAGTTTGTGCACGTGCATGTGTGTATTTTCATACTACGTTTGCTTACTTCTACAATGCTCATCCATTTTGCCTAAAATAGCAGAATCAGGTGAATATCATACCCTAAGGAGAGCAGTGATATCATCATAATACAATGATTAATAACAATGCAAAGAAGCAAGCCTATATAGAAGAAAATTACCTTAGGTAAATAAATACTTCACCAAAAATACTTTTATAACAAGTCAGTACAGTCCTTAATACATCTATAAAGATATACAATTTAAAGAACATACAATGGCCTTCACTTGTTTTATCATCATAATAGGTACTCTGTGACAGGTATTATCACCTTCACTTTACAGACAGAAAATTAAGGCTCAAAAAGCCTTAGATAATATTTTGTAGATCACAAAGCTACCAAGACAGGGGAAGTGGGATGTGAGCAACATTATAAAACCCACAGGGCTGAAACTTGAGGGGCACATCTGTATGAGACTGATGACCTTACTACCCTGCAGCATGGTGAGTATGACCGAACTGTAGTCCAGGATCTGCGTTTCGGTTCCTTCACCTGCTTCACACACGTACTTTTCAGGCTTAGGTGAGAGAAGACTCCTCATTCAGTGTACTAATGGTGTGTGATAAATGACAGTGCATTTCCTGGTCTCTCTCTCCTGATTCTTCCATGTCAGAGTACCCTGTAAGGCAGCAGGAAAATAATCTCTGCCCCAAATAGATTTAGGTAATAGAAGTCTACAAATGTGGAAAAATATTGTGAGATCACAGTGCCACACTGAACTCTTCATTACCAAGCAGACATCTAATCACAAATCTTTCTTGCAATACTCATTATTACTGGCCTGAGAAATATATATGTATAATTATATATGTAAAAATTTAATTTCTGTTAAGGCCTTAGGGTCAAAATCCATGTGCTCATATTTAAAGTTAGATGAATTTTGCTAAGCTAGTGAAAGGAACTTGTCTAAGCTACCTTATCAATTTAAAAAAGAGGAATCATCAAATATAGTTTATTCACAGAAACTAAACTAGTTAGTATTTTTTGCTCTCCAGTAGGAGTCACTATAAACAAGAGATTTAAATCATAACCTAAAGTAATGTTGATATTTAGTAAATGTATATATGTGCACTGTTGTATCATAAAAACATTAATTATGATTACTTATATTAAGGAGGGTTTACTATTCAACTTTAAACCGCAATGACAAAAGATCCTATTAGATATGATGAATAAATTTTTTTTAAAAATCTAATTATCAAAAGGAAGATGCAGGCAGACAGACATACACACAAATACATATATTGTCAGAATGATTTTTGCAGACCATAATGTAAGAAGCCTTGTGATCCAGAAGTGAGAAGTGACAAACTACTTGAACGTGCATCTTTTATTTCATGTTTGTATTTAGATTTTAGTATATAAAGCATGTTCTCATAAAAAATAATAATTTTTAACCATTTAATAATACTAGTTCCTTCCACTGGAATATGACTTAAAACTTTTTTTAAGTCATGTACATTTAGTTAGTTAAGTTATGCACACTTATCTGGAGAATATATTTCTCAGGTAAATATACATCACAAGTAAACACAAACAGAAACTTATTTTATCTGAAATAAATTCACATTATACCAAGACTTCAGATAAAGCATAAATCATCTCAATCTTTTCAGTAGCCTGAACAACAGTATAAAGTACAATAGTTTTAAGTATTTGTGTGATCGATATATGCAAGTTGAGTCTGGAAGGTGCTTTTCTCACATAAAAGTATCAAAATATCAGGAGAGACAGTGACATCTAATGTCTGTTTGTGGCTTCCTTAGCAACTTCCCATGTTATCTCAAATTATCTATTTTTGTACGGCCTGGGTTCATATGTAGACATAACAAATGGCTTATCTTATGACCAAATATTTATTTTCTTCATGACTCATCATTCAGCTTGTAGTCCTATTGGTTATCATGTAATTCACAGTGATTACTAAGGTGAGTAATGAGGGCTGACTTTAAAAAGCAGACTTCTGTTCCATAAATATTTGACCACTACCTTTCTGTGGCATTACTTCCTTTCAGAAAAAAAGTGTTTCCTTATGCTCCTTTATGTGGTACTACAAAAACTTAGGTAGACATATATTGTTTTGGAAACGTAAGCAGCATGCAGAATAAATGTCAAAGCCACGTTCCCAAATTCTTCTAGCCAGTCAGATCTAATTAGATTTATTTTCACACTTTTCCACGTATTTTCACATTTCTGTGGCATAGAAAACCATGAATATATTGCTTCTCGGCCTTCTGGCTAAGATCAAGTGAAAACCATGAATATGTCCACCACTACCCACATGAACATAACAGCTACGAAATTCAACAAGCCAGAGATACAAAATAGCATTCTCCTGCAGCCAGGGGAACATGTAGCAAATGGCATTACATGATGTTGTAAAGTAAAATACCGAGTGGCAAGACCAGAATACAGAGATTTTTGTATTTAATTCCACTGGAAACTGTGTGCCTAACTCAAAATGAATTTCCCTTCTCCCTTCCTTAATTTCATGCAAATATGTCTAAAGGTGAAAGTCATCAATTTTTTCTGCTACCCTTCTCTCAAAATTAAAAGAAATTATGCAGATAGTACAACTATTCTAAGACTAAAGGAACTATTTCATTTAAGGCGAAAAATGCTTCATTATAACTCTTATTTTTTCCTGGGCCATCAATCTCTTTCCTCTATGATAAACAGTATTTTCTTTAAAGAAAAAGTTTGGTTTTTTTTTTTTTTTCACCCTAACTCAGTGTAATCCATAGCTAGCCTCCAAGTTTGATACAAAAACAAACCATTTCTATTTTGGTACAATGAGGAAGCATCACACTGGACAATATAAAAACAGAGAGGGAGGAAGTTGACTCAGATTGCCGCACTTCCTAGATAAAGAGAGCTAGCAGACTTAGCACAATCACCTGGATCAAATGAAATGTAAAGACAACTGTTTTTTCCTTCAAATTGGTACACATGTAAAAAGAATTACTGAAAAGTTAAAGGGGAAATCCTGCATATGTTTGTTTGTCTGGATGAAGGGTTGTATTTGAAAAACTTCTGACAAAAATGGATTCATGAAGTTGACGAGAATCTGAGCACAGGATGTACATAAATTTTTAAAAATTGTGACTAAGTACTGGACTTCCCAATGCATTGCTCAATTTAGTTATGTGGGAAATACAAGATCACAATGGAAATCATTTTCATTCTAAATAGACTAATTGTCTAGGGTTTGTTAACCCCCTTCAGGGTGGGAATTCTAAAAATTTCCTGAAGTTTCTAACTGTTGATGAGATTTAACTGTTTGACATTGAGCAAGTAGGACAACAAATTGCTAGGCAGAGAACAAATAATCTTCAAATACTTTAGTGACAATCCCTGAAACCACTTTATAATAAAAACAGTAAGTAAAAGGAGTGAAAAATAACTTTAAAATTCAAAGTGAATATCATATAAGGATAGCACCAAATACTGTAATATGTATTTCAAGTTCCTGTTTTATAAAGATTTTATCTAAAATATTATTTAGTGTAACTGGAAAATAGCTACTTTGAACAAGAACTGATAGTATTTCAAGGAGGAAGAAATAACAGATTAGGTTCCTTAAGGTTGGTGGGTAATCTAAAGCTTATACTGATCATCAGTCCATTTCTGATCTAAATGTGTTCTGCAACTCAAAATTACCTTGAATTTTAACTATGGAGTTTTTAAAATCAAATGTTTTTCATTAGGTTTAATCACAGCATTTAAAATATCCACCCCACACATAAACATAGATTTATGTTTATGACTATAAAGGGACAAGTGAGACAAGTCTTGTATCATCATCAGGAGAGCTTCTAGCAAATCCCAGGAGTGAACCAAAAGAAATATTTTGTAAAAGTCAATGTCCAAGGGCCGGGATGTAGCTCAGTGGCACCACACCTGCCTGGTAAGCACAAAATCCTGAGTTCAATTCCCAGTGTGTGTGTGGGGGAGGGGGTTAATGTCTAATTTTTAAAAATTCTTGCCAGGGATTTAGCTCATGGTGCCACTGCCTGCCTCACAAGCACAAGGTCCCGAGTTTGATCACAGTTAGTACTACTACTACTACTACTACTACTACTAAATAATTATGGCCTTTTACTATATAAAGTTGAAACAATATTATTTCATAGAATGTGCACAGCATTAAAATAAGAACTGTCTGGCCAAAATTTGATACTGACAAATTCTGTAACTTTTGACATTAGGCCAATAGAATCACATATGGATAGTGAGTACAAAAAAAAAAAAAATCACATGGCAGTAATGGTCCTATTTTCCTTCACTTATGGCCTGGCAAAAACTAATTAAAAAGGATATCTTTATAGTCATCAGCTAGCACTACTGTTAACAGTACCAAGTTGCCACATTTACTATGCTACCAACCAAGGGCATAAAAGTTGTCTCTGTATGTATTTTGCCTTCAAACATAATCATCAAATGCATTCCAAAGGTAAAATAACTTAAAAATTTCTTAGTATGAGTCAAAATCTCACCCAGGACAACTCTCCCTCCTTCACCCCAATTGAAGACTTCCTTTATTGAAGAACATAATATGTTCTTTGATATCTGTTCACAGCCTGCAAGCCATGTTTTTTACAGGGTTTGGGTACGTATTTAGTGCTACTCTACACAAAGTGTGTTGTGTGCAAGGAGTGGGTACAGGAAACATAAGAAACACAGGAGTTCTTCCAGCCATATCTCTTTTGAACCTTAGGCTGTCTCCTTCAAACTCGTTAGCAATGTTAACTTTCAGATTTTCAACCCTCTAATTACTCATTTTTTTGCAACAAAAATGTATGGATTTTATTTAAAAATTTATATTGTATCTATAGACTAAAGATTCAATATTTCTGAATAGGAACATTAGTTAAAACAATTAAAAAGTTATTCAACTGTTTCATTGTTCTTTGAAGACTTCTAAGAAACCTAAAGTTTCTGGCTCTTTAACTTAGCTCATGGGGAAGAGACCTTGTCTTCCACAGTCACTGTGATTTTCATAGTAAGGACAGGCAGAAGCTGCGACAGAGGTCAGTCAATTGTCTGTGGCCACTGTTTTAATCATGCTGGATCTGCAGCTCTCTGTGATCCAGAATCATGTTCAGTAGATACTTCCAGACAAGGGCCATTCTAGAATATAGGATTTTTTGGAAATGGTCAGTGCTATGATTTGTTATTAAAGAAATTATGCATCTATTTCACTGCTTTAAAATATTATAAAATTACAAAGAGCAGAGACTGTAAGAGCATTTTTGCTCCACCCTCCAATGATGTAATATGCACATTTTAGGAGCTCCACATTTTGCTTACTGAGTAAATGAGAAACAAAGAGATTCATTTCCTTCCTTTCCTTAATGACAGAAACCATCAAGTCCAGAGAGAAGAGGAGTTGCCAGAAAAACACATTATAGCCAGCTGTAACTTCAATTTGAGAATAAGTCTTCGTGAAATGGAAAAATGAGCATATTATTAGACAAAAAATTCAACAGTACTGTCTCTACCTCATGCTCATAAAACCCATATACACCCATATACACAATTATGAACTGTTCCTCCAGTTTTCAAATGTTCTAATTATTATTTTTTTAATCTCAGGACCTTGGATTTTCCTTCACCTGCATTACAAATTGCTGAAATTTAGGGATGAACCAAGTTTTATTTGCTGGGCTGGTAGAAGAGGGTTTATTCATTCACACATGTACTTCCCAGAAGGGGACTTGAAGGATTTAACTTACTTCCCTTTCTCTTGTATCATGTGGTTAGTCTCTCTGTGGAATAATTAATGGTGCCAACAAAATGCCAAAGACATAAAAATGGATACACGTATTGTCACTTTTGAGAGGTGATACTGTGAAGCCTCTTAGCATGTGTGATGCAGTTCCTTTTTTTTTTTTTTTTTTTTTTAAATGTATTCTGTAGGTTTTTGGTCTTGGCAGGTCATCCCTACTTATTTAAACTGTATTCTACTTTAAACATTTGAAGTTATAGACACATTCTTATAGGGCTATTATATTCTCTCATGGTTAAAACATTATTTCCTACTGACATGGATGAAAAAACAGTGAGAAACTGGTTTGCCATGCTATTCCCACATATTTAACTTTGGTTTGTTATCTTTTTCTACACTTTTCATTTTATTAGACTAAAAACTTTAATAATTGTTCATTTATTTCACTGCATAATGACATAAATGTGTATATAAAACAAATACATCAGAAATATGCTGATGACAAACCAACAATTATAGTAAATCACAGAGTTGATTTCACCGATATATTCCATATCTTATGGTTAGCCTAGGCTACAGGGAGTACATCGGAGTAAATTATTTAGGATGTACTTGAAATTATTGAACTTTTAAGAATCACACAATTCCTGAATTTACTAATTTGCACTGAACTTGATGTTGCTAGGCCTCCATAAAGCATTACGAACTGAACTTCTGTCTGTACAAGTACTTGGGCCCATACATTCCTTTGCACAAGCCTTCATCATGGCTGTCTGCCCACCAGAAAGCCTGGGACTTAACAGGTGTGTATTGGATATTTGTTGAATTCTTCTATCTGATATCGGGTCCTTATTTTGATTCCAAGTTCAGCGAATATATAGTGACACAGGATCAATCAATACCCACAACTTCTGGCTGACACCAGGGTTTCTTAACTTTTGAAGAATTATGGACCCCTTTGACAACATGCTAAAATTTGTACTCTATTTTCCCAGTTACTGCTCTTATGCATATATTTGATTAACAGAATTGTATTAAATTGAACTGTAAAAGAAAAACCCAACATTTTGTAAAGATAGGTTTTTTAAATATTCTAAGATCTGGATGAGCAGAAGCCATGACTTTTATGAAACCAATTAATGGATTGAAGTATAGCTAAAACTAACTAAGCATGTACAAATAGTAATATACTTTTAATATACTTAACTCAAAAATTATGTTTGCTAAAAGCAAATATTAAAACATGTTATCATTGTAGTTGGCTGTACCTTTTTAAAAATGTTTCCCAATTTACTGATAGCATCACAGATACCTTAGTTAAGCACAGTTAAGAATGTGTCCAGATTTCTTCTATAATTACTAATTTTCAGATGTTTAGAAAGAAACTGCCAGAATCTTACATTTTCTATGCTAAATTTTCTGTAGAGATGCAAATTTTATGTTTCTATATTCTTTCCTTTCTAAAAATTTCAAAACTGCTAAGTCATTTTGAATCATACAGTACATAAAACTCAACAAGATGTTTTATATTCATTATCTATGGTCTTGGCAGAAAAACCACAAAAAACAAAAAAGAGACCCTCAAATTACCTCCACATCTCCAGATATATCTTCATTTCTTTTAATAAAATATAGGTGCTTAAGTTTCAAGTGTAGTCCAATGACTGACATTTAAAACCTACAATGCTATGATACTTCCCAAGGTAGCATTCGCAGAGCTTGTGCCATGTAAGTAAACTTGTGCCACAAAAACCTCCTGTGTGATACATTTATCTGGATTCTGTAATCTTGAATGTGACTACTCGTTTTGTTGTTAACTGGTTCCAAGTTCCCAATAAAGTTGAAAGGCACATGAACTTTATTTTACAGTAAATATTGCTTTTTCTGCCTGTTGTTGAGTCTGAAGCACAGCTGTGCAAAGCAGCTTCAATGAACCAAGGGATAGTCACAGAGTAACTTTGCCCTGAGTTCCCCAAGTACAGGGTACATGAAATTACACGAACTCCTGCAGGACCACCACCACTTGCATGAATTTTAAACTGGATAAGCATCAAGTAGTATTTACGTCTGTTGATTTCAAGAGTTTTCGCCTCTGATTTCATCCAATTTACAGAGCAATGGACAAGGACCGAGCCAAATTCCATTTTCTATACAGTAACTAGCACTTTATTTGCCCCCCCCATGAATGAAATGGCAACAGTAGAGAGACAGCTCATTCTTTTAATTAAAACAAAATCATACTATTAAGGGCATTATCCTTTTAATAAAAAAATTTAAATTTAATTAAAACACTCTTCTTAATAGCAAAACAATAAAATATCCTAAATAACACTGGAAATACCTTGAAATATCATGGGAAAACTTTATAAATAACATATAATGCTTATATTTATAACTGATGAGTCTTCAGAGTAAATGCACTATTTAGGTGCACACTCTCCAATAAGTTATCATAGGAGAAAAGATTCTGCCATAGTTCTTAACCAGAATCTCCACTTACAAAGTTCCAAGAGTAATCAAAATGAATGATTTAAAATACTTAAACTACAGGCTCAGATCTCTGGCTTAGAAAAGAAATTTCTTTCAGGAAAAAAAGAAATAGCTTAACTTTGCTACTGAAAATGAGTTTTAAATGGTAGAAAGATTTAATATCCTTTCTGGAAATGAGACCATGTACTTCAAAATAATTCAAAAATAAAACATAAGTGGTATCAGTCATTAGTGCTACCAGGGTGAATTCATAACTTATGACTGGTCTGTCTATTTGCAACTAAAATTATTAATTGTTCAAACTAATTTACTGTCTATGCTAGGAAATACCTCAATCTTAACCTAAGAAAAAGTTGCTTCTTAGGGATACCTTTCTTTCTTCAGTGGCTGACTAAGAGGGACCCAACTGCCATTATCCATGAGACCCATTTAAAAATGGCTTAGTATCCAAATCCACACTGATGAATTATTCAGATCTTACTTTTCAAATGTGACTTCAAGGGGAAGGTTTGGCAAATAGGTTCTGTATTTTAAATTAATTATAAAATCAATTCCTAGAAATATAAATAATATCTTAGAAGCCAGCTGAGAATCAGATTTGGCCACTGAATGCTGCGTGATGCTCTTGCTCAAAGACAAGAACAGAGCACACACACACCCGAGCAGGAATGTGTCGGTCACAATCATGGGACTTACACCCAGGGAAACCTGCCCTTAATTTATCCCATCGTGTTTAGATTTGGCAAGGATCTCCAAACATCATTTACATACCATATGCCCTGAATTACCTAGGCACAAAGGCTGTGGATAAATATGTTTCGGGTCTGACTGTTTGCTTCCTTTTATAAGTTCTTCAGCTTTCATTTCATTTTTCACAATGCTAAATAATTTAATGCAGTATTTCATTCTGCAAAAAGAATGTTTTGCTAAATCTTAAATAGTTTTTGTGCCTTGTAATCAAGGGGGAAAAATCCTCCAGAGGTAAGTGACCAAAAGTTATTATTTTTCCTATTGTAAGTATCAAATAAAGTAAATCAGCTGTTTATATTTTGACTCATTTTAACCTTTGTCTTTCTGCTAGGCATATCAATTTAATGCATTAAACAATAAAATAGGCAGAAGTCAGATTATTATGACTTTTGTAGAACACACAGAATTGGTCAGCTAGATTTCTTGTTTAAAAGGGATCCCTGAAAATCAATTCTTGACCATTTCTGCATTTATTCTTCTTATAATTAAAGCAATATATTTGCCCTGTACCTTAATTTCCCTTCTTCCAACCACAGTATGCATATAAATTGAGTAATATTTGTCTAGGTTCTCAAACTAAATTTAAAGTTAGACTGACAAAAATGTATACTTAAAACCAAAAAGATCAATAGCCTAAAAAAGGCTTGGAGCAGAACTACATACATATTTTTTGTTGTATACTATAAATTTTACTGTATAAACTTCCAATTAAAAATGACATTCACACTACCATTTTTGATAAAATTTTGCACAGTAGGAATACTCATTAATGCAGGGTAATACAGTGTGATGAGCAGCTTAGACATCAAAATAGGGGAAAAAAGCCAGTTGGCCTGCTTTTTGCACAAATAAAATAAAATTTTAAAAATTAAATACCTGAGGAATCAATTTAAAAGAATATTTAATGGTAATTTTTTAACTATGTCAAATGAAGAGGATCCATCGTTAGTAAGCTTCTACTGCAGAAATCTGAGTCCTACTACAAAAAAGCACATCTATTCTACATCTGATAATACATTAAATGTATTATAAGATTCAAAACAATGAATTACAATTTAAATAATTTTACTTATCCTCCAATTACCTTGCTAGAGTACCTTGTGTTTATCTATCAAACTATCTATCTATCCATTTCTGAAATACCTGAGTGCTTTCAGCATTAGCAAAAGAGAAGAAAAATCTCATCAGTTACAAAGCGTGTTCACATGGGTCATTTCTTAGTCTTTAACTAGAAAATACAAAATGATTATATGACTCTTTCATGTTAAAATAAATAGCAAAGGAGGAATGTCTGTATACTAGTAAGAGAAATAAGTAAAAGATAATATTGTTTTTAGAATATTATCAGATAATTTGTTTTCTTAAAGGGACAAGAAAAAAGAAAGAAGCTACCTTTTGAAGACCAGCAACAAAAGAGTTAACAGACATATGCTGTATAATTAGGAGATGCATTAATGATTATGAATAGTAAATGATTTGGTGTAAAGAAAAAAATTTTAGTGAAAGGGACATGTACCTAACTTACATGTTTATTAGTAACTGTATATAACTAGAGAATTCTGCTATTAAGAATGTTGCATTATTGGTGTAAATACTTCCAAGGGTACATCAAATTGTAATCTTTCATACGACATCCATCAAACCAGGCTGGAGATTTTGACAAACATTAAACACAGTAAGGAGGCAATTATGTATGCATGATTTAATCTGCAACTAATTAATATGCAAATTTATTCATATGTTAGTTACTAAATTAAAAATGCAAAGAAGCCCTTATGGTGATTCTCGAAATTTTGCACAAACAGAACATTTAAAATGTAAGAAAAATGAAGTTTTTTAGAAACCTATAATACACTTTTCTTGCCTCTAGAACCTGTTGCATTAAGAAGCCTCAAAAAATATGTGTTTAAATACTAGATAATAATTTAAAAGGTGTGCTAATTTTATGTGAGAATGTGGGAACAGAAAGGTTAATCAGAATTCTCTTGAACTCTTAAGAGATGCACTCTAATTACCAGACAAATGGTATTCTATTTCTCAGCTTCCTTCTCTGCTTTTGGGGTTGTCAGAAGTTGGTCATCTTTCTAATATCCTACACAAATGTTTAGAAATTTTGAAAGGAATAAATGGTATTTGAAAGCAACCAGATATAATGAAAATTCCAGAGTAACTTTGAGACCATTTGGTATTCACTAAACATGCAATTCACTCCTCAAGGTGGCAACTCGCTCTTTTCGCCTTTGGGGAACAGCTCTTTGCAAACAGAGAAATGAGAGGAAAATCCTGGGAAATGCTAGAAATTCTCCCAAACTCTCCTCTAAATGAATCTTCAAAGAAAATAATGCGGCTCATCAAAGAGCAACAACCTCCCCAAAAAGCAGAAGGTCACTGAATTCAATGTGGCTATTTTAGTTCTGCAATTTCCAGATAGACCAAAATTGATTTGAATCTTTCATGTGAGATGTGGGGTGTGGAGCGGTGGTAAATTAAAAATATCTTTGGGTGTCAGTGTACTGGGGAGTATCCATTCAAGTGCACAAATTATGCTTTGGCATGACTGCCTTCTGCAAGAATCTGATTTCCCTGCAGTGATCAGCAGCAAAAGTCTATGTAGATCACCTCTCATCTGGTTACCTTTCCATCCAAAAGCTGTCGGCCACGTACTCAGCTCATGGAGCTGGCCCTTCAAACAGCTGTAGTGACCTCAAAAAATCAACACAAGTCAACTGTATGAGGAAGCACAACAGCCTCTGCAGTTCTTCCCAGGGCACTGAACTCTCACCCACGTTCAAAAAAAATCGCCATCCGTCTCATCACTGCCAAGTGACACACAAAAAGGAAGTTAACCATTGGCTGTTACTTGCATTCACAGTCTGACTCTGATTTCCCAGCTTCCCTTATCCCATTCTGATGCCAAGCGGACTACAGCTTGCCCGTTTCATTTCGACCACGGCAGCCAAAAAAAGCGCTGCCCCACCGTGCGACAACAAGCAGTCTGTTTTGATATTAGTACCTCAGTGTGCGCTATAAGAGAGTCAGATGTCCCCAAACTACATGCCCTCCCCTGAGGGACTCTGTCCCGTCCCTCCTTGGCCAGAGAGATGGTGAGCATGCCACAAATCCTTAGCTGCGTGAAAGCACAGGGGATAGAAAAGCACCATCCGCCGGGCTCTGAGAGAAATGGCCCTGAGTGTCTCTGCTGCCGGGCACAGGATTCATGGCCTCCCATTCAACGCTTGCGTCGAACTGGAAATATGAACTCAGATTCTATTCACTCCCTGCCAGCCAGCAGCCAGTAACACAAACTGAATTACATAAGCAAAGGAGTCTTTTCCTTATGTAATTAAATTGTAGTAAATGCTGGTAAGTAAATATCAGATTTTCTCCTTTTTCACGAAAGTCGGGAGTATTTGGGGTTCAGAAAAGGGAATTTTTTTCATTCATTTTCAGAGAAGGAGGAAGATGACAATAAAACCCTTCCCTTTGCAACACAGTCTGATTTCTTTGCTAAATGAACAGAAGCAGACCCTCACCCAGTTTCACCTCTGCCTGTGCCTTGTAACGTTTTAATTCTCTCTAGCATTAATACTCCGTGCTCCGTAGGATCCCAAGTGAGGCAGTATCAGGTGAGGACTGCAACTGCTGGGCATTTCAGGAGCCCAAAGATACTCGAGGCATCTTTAATTTTTACAGGTGACTCACTTTTTGTTGTGACCAAAACTGAACATAAAGCTTTTCAAAGCTTAAATGTACACATTTATGCATTCATTACACAGTGTTAAATCTAATTTGTTCTTTTTACTGTCACAGGAAGCACATGTTTAAAGCAATCTGTTTCCTCATGTGAATGCTTTCCTGTCTGTTTAAAAAAAAAAATTGCGACACACTTTACCCTGAGTAACCAAGAGGTGATCATAAATATCCCTAAATAGCATTAAACAGATATGAAAGACATTAACACTTTCAGAATGCCAAAGTAGTATTAAAAAAAATTCTAACAGATGCTCCCAGGTCAAAAAGTGAAATGTGTGTTTCCTGAAAAAACACTCTCATCAGAGTCATAAATGAACTGTGAGTGGAGAAGTGAGGTGTTGCCGAACAAACGAGGATCCTCCTGGTGAGGAGCACAAGTGATCCACTGCCAACGTGTACGTGCCGAAAGAGCCAAACTGGAATCAAAGTTTGACGAACACCAATGTCCTTTGTCATCCACAAGGTGGCAATGACTACAGAGGAGGGGTGGAGAAATCGGATCTATCAGGCTTCCTGGAGACAAGACGGAATCCCTGTGAACCAAAGCACCAGTCCCTGCTCAGGGCCACCAGAATGAGCCACAGGGCTCACCAACCAAAAGGGACCTTTCCTAGGGACTCCAATGTGGTGCCTGGTTTTTCTGTACATCGAAATTGGCTGGGAAAAGACAGTCACTGTGAACTGTTGAGACCATTCTGCTGCTCTCCTCCCCCCACCTTTGGCAGATGTTTTCTCCTTTAAACCTAAGAGGAGGTAATTAACAGACCCTTATTTTTAAAAATTAAGTTTTCCGCAGCTGATGAGCAAATTTACCCTTGAATGAATTCCTAGTAGCTTCAAGAAGAGGCACATTACAATAGGGTAAAGGCTTCAATCTAGCAGTTCTCTGACTTTACCTTAAAACATCTATACAAATATTCCTGCTTAGTGTTAAGAGATTTACCCTAATGGTCCTGAAGAAATTAAACTCTACTTTATGAGAAAAACACACAGTCACACAGGCCCACGTGGTCCACTGTCAGGTGATGTTAAAACTCCAGACCCAGCTTCATTTTGGCTGGGGAACTGGAGTCAGCCCTCCAAGACGTTAGCCCCAAGCATCACTCAGGAGAACCGGTTTCTGGCCTATGCTGGACCCAACTGACACAACAAGAAAGAAGAAAGGAGCATATATCTCATGTTCACCAAGAGACAGGGTTGATTTCGGCATAAGCAAATTACTGGCAGAGGGAAATTATATTATGAGGAGCTCTGAGCATCTTGGCCTGATGTCCCATTTCAAAAGCAAAGATGGAGAGCACAGCTCCACCAGCAACTTTGCAGAAATCTAAGTCTCCTAATTAAAAAGGCCGACTATGTGTTTTGGTTTACCTGGGGATGGTAATACAAGAATGAAGAGTTGCACAAAAAGCATTTGCAGTATTTCAATTTCAGAAAAAGCAAGCGACCTACATGCAGCCGAGAGCCTGGTCCTAGTTTCTGTACTACAGCTAACTAGTCTCAAGTAAGCTGCCCATCAGAGTTTTGTCTCAAGTGTCAAAAGAAAGGAAGTTGGCTTGTTGCTGGAATGAGCATGGCCAGCGTTTACCAGTATGACAGGGCATGATAACCTGTAATATTCGAGGATATTATATATGATGTCACATGCAGCCAGTAAATAGCAGAGCCAACTAAATTCACAGTCCATGCTTTAACCACCAGCTCCTACTGTGTGTGTCCAGTAATGCTTACCTGGGTCACCTGGCTTTTTTAACTCCTCTGACTGGACAGAGGTTACAGGTACTTTAAGGAGGCTGAGGGTCAATCTCCAGGGAAAACTTGTGAGTATTTACCTGTAATTTCTGCCATATGGTCAGTACTTTCTAAGTTAACAATAGTCATGTTGCAGAGAGCATTCTGCTCCGATGAGTATGCTAACTAGCTGCAGGAGGCATGGACAGCATTATGGTTAAGAACGCAGAAACCTTGGAGACAGACTGCCCAGGTCTCAATCCCAGGTCTGCCAAGTACTGGATGGGTGTCCATGGTCACATCTTCTCTCTCACCTTTATCCATGAACAAACAGCAGTATCTGATCACATGGGACCATTTAATAGATGCAAAGTACTAAAAACAAGGTTCAGCCAAGAATAATCATTACCATAAGGGTTTGCTATCCTGAGAGCATCTTAATACACAGGAACTACATATATATCTTGTAGATGGAGATGCAAGTTTGTTAACTCATAAGACCATTGAGTTATTAAGCAGAGGATGTCAAAACATTAAGTTCAGAAGGCCTCTTTATTTCCAGTGTGTTGTTATTGCTATCCTACCACACCACTTTTACTGCTATACTCATTCAACTAGAAATAGAATTTTACAAAGCATGCATGAGGCAGTGAGTTTGGCTTATAAAGGACAAAGATGACCACACAAACATGTCCCTTCCTTCCACCACAGTAGTGGAAGTAAGGGGACTAAGCACTTCCGTAATAAGTTTAAAGGACAAAAAAAATCCAAGTGTTATGTTGTGTGGGCTGCTTATTTTTTGAAGGCATGACTTTTAAAAGGCTAGGCTTTATGGTCTTTATAATGTTCAAGCTGTTGGGATGCCAGGGAAAGCACACTGTGAATTTTGCTAAGCTTAATGAACATTTAGCGGTGAGTCTTCATGGCTTAAATAAGGATATATTGAAGAGAAAGATATGTTCTATATGACATGGGATGTTTCATCTTTAGTTTACTTGAAAATATACTGTGACTACACATAAATGCAAAAATGAGTGAATGAATGAAAGTCTCTGCAAAATACAGGTGTTTCTCATGTGTTATTGTCATGTTTTGTGTAACAGCAAGGTAGTTAATATAAAAATAAAACTAAATACTAAAAAAAGAAAACAAAACAGCAGTTGTTTGTAAATTACTTGCTCACTGGGATTTGAATTTTATAATTTCAACTATATCTGCCCCTAATAAAGATGCTGAATTCCATGTTTTTTGCTCAATCACATAATTTGGACCACAGATTATATGTGCCAATGTCCTAGATATTTCTTTTTAAAAAATCATATAAAGGTAATGTATTAGGGCCCACGAGGATTTAGAATAAAGTTTCATTCATGAAGCATAAGCCCAAGTCCGAGAATTTAAAACTTTTAATTCCATAGCGATACTTTCAAGTAGTGCAATAGTTATAGGAATAGGTTTATTTTCTATTCAGCTTAGTGGTTGAAACAATTTACACTGACTCAACAAGTCTGAATCACCAGGCCATGAGCATTCTTTTAAAATCTCAGTTTCAATGTAATGAGAAACAAGCTGAGTACTGTTGTGCATCCACAGATATTTTATTTTGATCTCATCTTTTAACATTTCTAGCTATTAAACTTTGTTACGACAGGGCCCCAGTTTTTATATCCTACTTATTATTGAATTATTTTGTGCTTCAAGTTCATTTCATAATGAGCAAGCCAGAAAATATTATTGTACCTTGTGTTAATACACCTGAGCACCTGTGAAACAGCCCAATTCCCCAAACAGGGTTACTTGAAAACATTAACGCTAAGAATCAGCCACCTACTTGAAACAGCTTTCTCATAGCAGCTAATGATATAATGATATACTGTGCCAATCGGTAGAATGAAAGCCATTACAATATTATTATAAGTATAATCCAGGAGGCATATTTAGAATGATATGGGTTGGGAGGGAGGAGACTGCTGTAGGCAGTCAGGTACTCCTGCTCAGATGGCATCAAAATAATTATTCCAAAACAGCCTTTTCCAAAACAGCACTTTCCTAAGTGGTAAGAGCCAGTGGTGACAGTGACAGTCTTTCTGTGTGTGTATGAGGAGTCACACCAATTGTCATGATTAAATGTACTACACGGGTCATTTTTCTGAGAAAATATAAATCTTTCTAATACGGTATTTCACAAAGGAAATATCCTTTAATCTCTACTGACATGGCAACACACCAAGACATTTTCTTTACAGTTGGCTCTCAAGGGAGCTTCACTAAGCCGATGGATGTCCCTACTCCTGTTCCACTGCGTAATCAAAATGAATTTAGTTTAATGCACACACAGAGCCTCTTCTGATTCCTCCAGAAGTAAACGTTTATAGACCAGCTCTCCACATTAGCAGCATTTTTATGATTAATTTCTTCAATGACAGAGTTAGAAAAGAGACTACCATGGTGTCGCTGAGATCCTGAAATAAATATAATTCTTAAAATTTTTCAAATTATAGCTTTCACTTTCTTTCTGGAACGGAAATCTACATATCTCCCCAGAACTGAAAGCATCCTTTTCAGCCCTGGATGGGCACAGCGTGCAGTCAGCTGCACTTCCCGAACTCCTCTGAAGAGGGAGCAAGTGCTCGAGGGAAAGTAGCGCAGCCCTCCTGGCCTAGCTCTACACCTATGTGGCAGCTGCCGAGGAAGGAAAATCACAACCTTTAACGCGCTGCTTTCTGAGATAAAATCACCGAGTATTTAAAACTATAAAATTTGCATAGCATTTTATAAAAGCTCTTACTCCTTTTACTTGAGCACAAAGCCGTGCACAAACACACGGGGGACAGTAGAGATCAAGGCTGAAAATCAAGGCTTTGAGATGCAAGTTTAAAATGCAGGGCAATTTACTTTTAAAAAGAAGCAAAGTAGGTGTCTGTCAACAGCCTGACCATAGTTAGTCTGTCTCAAGAAAATACAAATTTGTTCTCTGTGAAAAAACTCATTTTTTTATAATTATTGACACCTTTCCTGGATATTATTTAGTCTGAGTTCTGACTCTTATTTATTACTTTCAAACGAAAATTTCAGAATTCCTCAAAACCAGGAAAACCTTGAAAATGCAGAAATTGAGAGGGGGAGAGGGGAGGCAGAAAGGAAGAGGGGGGGAGGGAAGAGGAGAGAAGAAAATTTTGCTGTTAGAATATAACACTGCTTTGATGAACTTTTAAAAGTTAAAAAATTATATTCAACCAAATATCAAGTCAAGCATTCATACCATCCCGTAAGCCAGTTGCTGCACAAAGTTTCATAATTTCAAAAAATTGTCCTGTGACAATTTTTCTCTCTAGGTAAAACAGCTTGCTAGTGATTTCTAAAGTTTCTGCGACTAGACAACTAAGATAAAATCAAAGACATCACAACAAAATATCCTCTTCAAAGTGGTAAAATAAGGTTAACAATAACGGTTGCCTCAAATATATCTCTCCTTTGTCAACAAATTAGTATAGTTTTATATTAAAGGCTACTGTTTAAGTCACTGAAATCTTCCGCAAAAGTACTGATAAATCTTTGAATGAGACAGTGAATTTGAAATCTTGGTCTGAAATAACACACCGAAGGGGAGGTATAGCAAGCACACTTTAGAAGACTGCTGAGAAGAAAAATGTCCACAATAACAGCCAGAAAGGCCTCTGTAGAAGGAATGAAGTGGTTGTGCTTGTTTGAGTGTTTGAAACATACAACATTTTCCTCTGTAATGATAATCCAGGGATAGATCCCAAATACCCTGACCTTTCATCTAGAGTTATGGTTTATTTTTGTTGTCTCCCTTATTCGTTATAGTTAAAAATTTGTGCACTATGTTTTGCCCTCAAGCCCTAGAAGGGGAAAGATGGTAGAAGCTCATTATTTCAAAATTCCAAACAAAAACAGAGAAACTTTTGGGAGACTGGGATGCTTAATGGTATATATGCTGTAGATTTTGCATGTCTCTTGTGTGTGGTTTTTTGAAAAAAATTTAAGGGCATAAGAAACCCAAATGAAAAGATCCTTCTGTGTTTGTTTCATATACCAGTAATTCATAAAAGCATAGTATCTTTACAGGTCAATAGAGAGGAGGAGATTGTTTTTTCAAAAAGAAACAATGTATATGCTAAACTACAAGGCTTTGTTTTGTTTAGTGAACTCAGCATCAAATGGAAAGAAAAAAAAACAAATACTTTGTGATGAATCTTTTTTCACCTTTCAAAGTGTTCACTACTGTCATTAGATATGCTGTGTAAAGTGTGTGAATAAATGTTTTGTCCTATTTGGGATGATTTCATTGCATTATCCTTAAAATCCTCCCAATAGATTTATTTTAAGATTTATAAGCCCAGTTTTAATATTTCAATCTTTAACTAGAAAATAGGCACATTAAATTTAAAGTTGAATGTTGGGAGCTATCCTAATCTTCTAATGTAAACACTTACAGTTATTCTTGACAAAAATATCTCTCCAGGAAAGAACTTTGAAGACAGCCCTCTTTTATATCTTGTCACACAATTAGCTACTTCTAGAATTTTCTGCACCAACAGAGCCCAAGTGACTGATACTCAGTTTACTTGTGATAGACATACTTTCATATATATTTCATTTTAAAGAAAGTTGTGTTATTACTCAAGTTAAAGTATGTTGACATGAAAAGCAAACTGAATTATAACTTTATTGCTCTGATTTCTTTATGATCAGTGCCAAAAGTAATGGGGGAAATCTAAGTACTGTGTTTTAAAGTTATACATTATTTTCTGGGTCCCTAGTGAGATAAAAACAATTTAACAGTTATTCTTTTATATTGTGATTTCTTCAAGTATTTGCAAGTCCACAAAAGGGTTTTTTGTCCCCCAAATATCTTAAAAAATGAATTTAATAGCATATTTGAAACCTGCAAATATGGAGGCTTTAATATAATGTAAAACACACAAGGCAATTAACAGTGTTGGCTTTATCCATTTTCCCGATACTCAATAATCTCTTTGTAAAAGCAAGAATTATCCAGATTTAAAGATTTCATTTTATTTAAGCATTTTTTTCCTTATGCAAACTGGAAACATGGTATCAAATATACCTTGTATTTTTGTTTTTCAATTCACCTAATGGTTTACTTATGTCTCAAATTTTCTTGTTGTGTCTTCTTATTTTAGAATCTATGATAAGAGAGATTGTTCTCCTTAGGATCCATTTATCTCTGACCACTTAAACAAAAAGTTTTCCAAATTCTCTGAATTAAAAAAAAAAAAAGGAATTTAATTTACAAAATAGACTTTACAGAAAAGTGCATTTTTGAAAAATATCACTGAACATAAGAAAGACTAAACTCTTTTTTGGATAAAACTTCCTATTTCCAGAAAACTATAACATCCTAGCAATCCAAAATGGAATCATGGTGGGATTATCATTGACATTTCAAACCAGATTAGAAATGGAGACATATTCCACCAATGCTTGAAACAGAAAGATACAATGTACATACATTTGATAAGAAGGTCAAGGCTTATGTGTTTACATGTAAATGGATACAACACAATTTCTGAAAGGCAGTATCTGTTCAGGGTTTGTTGTTTTTTTTCTGCATGAGACTATCTTAAAACAGCACAGTATAATCAGTATAAAAATTCTAACTTTCTCGATTTTAATGCTTTCATTTAATTTTTTGTAAGAACTACTGATCATTTTCCCCAAACTGTAAGTTGGTATGGTACATTTTTTTCTCTGCAGGAATCCATGACTCAATATGTATAATCATTAAGCTATAGAAAAACAAGAAGATTGCTAGAAAGGGCATTAAGTTGCAAAGTATTATGTTATGATGAAATATGGCTGACAATAGGAGAACCAAGATGTAGAGATGTAACAAGAAGTTCACATGAAGATTCAAGAGATTAGAAACGCAAAATAAATTCTAGCACTAACCAAAGACAAGCTTTATTACTAAATTCTCATCAGAACATGAAGGTTACAAGAAATCAGGATGGGGCAAAAAAAGAGCAATATACCAAAATTTGGACAGAGAGCATGAAGATGTTCTGCAGCAATAAGTGTGGCTCTGTGGCCATTTGGATAGTTGTCACTTTACCACAGCCTTTCCTTAATCAAACAAACAAAATCACACCTCTGTTCTCCAGCCCTCTGCTCTCTAGAGGGACAATCTTCCCTCCTTCTGTCACTTTTGATCTGCAGGCCTTGCCCATAGTTCTTGCACTGCCTTGTGCCATATTTTTAAGGTGGCTTCAGGTCTCTAGATGCGGTACACAGTACACACACACATTCTGGATCCTGGCAAGATGTCGGGCCAGGCTTATGTTTTCTCTCTCCACAGATGCAACAGAGTTATCAAAACAGAGCCAGGCAATCCCATCACTCTCCTGATAGCCAGTGAAGATCCAGCCTAATGATGGCAAACGAAGTCCAGCCTCTGTCCCATAGTGGTGTCCCAAATACTATCTGACTATGGAATTTTACGGTGTAAAATTATTTGTCTCATCTTATGGAAGAGAGAGAGCCCATTTCAAAAAAGGAGAAAAGAGAGTGAGCTGACACAAGACAGTGACAGATGTATTACTATTCATCATAGTAAATATGTACTGAAGAAAACATATAAATGTCTTTAAACATCTTTATCTAGTCATATTCACTCCAAAAGAAACCTTTTATTATCTGTTATACAAATGCTTATAATGTACTGAAACAAGTTATAGAAGTAGCTCTTATCGGATAATACTCAATTTCATTTGAATTTAAAAAAAAGAATGGCAAGGGTTTACAAGTATGGAATCTACATTTCCTAGAGCAAAAGTGTTATATTGTCTAGTACAGAATGTTTCTTGGAATTAAATTTGAGTACATTTTGTGTGATGGTAAGCCATGAGATCTCGTAGTAATAAGCAATCAATATATACAACAAAGTTAATATAAACTGAGATGACCCCTATTCAAGCAAAACTATCTTTAAAGTACCAAGTAAATAGGTGATTGGATTTTAAAAGTACCCAAGTTATCTTATTCTTCATACTCAGAAAAAAGAAAGAAAAAATTCCCATTTAATTGAATTTCCCTCCTTTATCTTTCAAACAAGGGCTATTTACCAAAATATTCCTTAAACAGCATTAAAACATCTAGCCAAGAAAATTCTCTATGTAGAGTTAATCTTAAACTGACTATCAAGAGCCAAAAATTAGATAATACAAACTAAATTTCCAATTACTGACTTATTACAAAGAAAGAAAAAAACACACTTGTGTTTCTGAGCATATTACAACAGACCAGAGCACATAAATTGTCTTAATAGCAAAGAAAAAACTATACTGGAAATATTTTCTTTATGAGGCAGTTAGTTATAGAGAAATACTTTAAAATTTACAATGAATGAGAAAAATTGTTGACCATGCTTTTAATATCTGACGTCACACCAATGTACTCCTTAGAAACTATATATTTCTGCATAATTTCAGCAATAAAAAGCAGACTTAGCTAATTTTAACATGCGGCATAAATAGGATACAATGGCTTGTTTTTGTAGCTTTTACAGCACAAAGTTATTTTGTTGTTTCAGAACACTTATAAGTGCATTTAATGTACTTAGTAACGTTCTGATTAGTTTCAGGTACATTTACAATGTAAACAGTTGTAAGGATTTCATTCTTTCAAGTGTCATGAAAGCAATTAAAAGCTAAAATTTTATCTACATTAAATCTACCACTATGTTGAAGCTTCAAATATGCTTATAAAAATCTTTGACAATATTAAATCAATTTCAGTACAACATAGACATTCAAGGAATAACAACTTGCTTACTGGTAATATAAAATGACTTCAAACACCACTGGCAGTTCTATTGAAACAATACTTTTCCATATTTATGGATAATTTTGTGATGCTTCTGCAATATCGAGTCTGTGATAATCAGCCTATAAAATTCGTGGTTTTTTCTGATAAGACATCCTGCTATATTCATTTAATAATTTTTGGGATGAGCTGAACTGAAATCAAGTCAAACACACAGGTGTTTGGGTTAATCTAATCTTAGCACATTTGCAAACCCCATTATTCTTTGAATTTATTAAAATGAATAAAACTAATATGTCACCATTGACTGGTAATATATTTTCAGAAATCTAAGTATAATTTTATACTAAAGGCCCCATAGCCACACTTTTCAAACACAATCACTCTACCAAATTAAAACTCTATACACACATATCACAGGATGGAAGAATGAAGAGAAAAAGGAGGAAGGAAAGAGCAAACAAGGAAAGGAGGAGGAAATGATATTTTTATTTTACATGAGGAAAAAATTACTAGAAATAGATTAGTTCTGAACAAAATTAAATAAAACATCTGAGATCCCAAATATGAAAACACTTAAGAATTCAAATTAAGAGATCATGTATTTAGTGTGATTACAACCAATTTTTGCTGTGCTGGGGCCTGGAGGCCCTGCGCAACTCCTGCACACAGCTCTAGCTAATAAGAAGACCCAGAATGCTTTGGTTACAGCTGGATTCTTTGCAGTCGTCACCTGGTGTGACAGACTTGAACAGCTACTGATGGAGCTACCTTTACAGCCTTCATTCAGCAACCTCTCTAGAAAATAGAGACATTCTCCCTGCACCCTGGGCTGAAACCCATGTAAATTTTTCCTAAATCCGCTCCACAAATCTCCTTTCGCATGCAAATCCATAAATCATCATAATACTGACAAAGAATTTAACCAACGCATGAAACTAATACTCATTCTCTTGAAAGCCCTGTACAGGTAAAACTCCTTGAACTTCAGGCACCTTTTCAAGGCTCTCTTCAGCGCTTAACCTGCGGAATATCAACATAACCACCCAGTCTTCCAGGCCGTGCAATTAATCACTCCAACGTGGGTCAGGTGGCTGGATGTGCAGGTTATTCCCACCTCTCCCACATTTCAGATAAACACACTGTTCTGGGTGCAGAGAATCTCATTTACTTCTATCTCCTTCATACCAATACACAATAAAACAAAAAGCAGAAACAAGCAGTACTTACTGAAGATGGCAAACCTGGAGGAACTTTTCGAACTTTCTTTGTCTGTACCTCTGAAAGAAAATGAAGATTCTGTGAGCTTCCACATGCCCACTTTCCAAACTAAAACATTAAACCAGCAAGCAATTGAGATTAGAGCAGATTTCCTTACATCATTACCACAGCACTCTGCAGCTACCACCGCCACCTTTCTTTCTAAGAGAAATCAAATTCTACTTTGTTCATAAAAATAAGGATACTCTGTTTTAACTTGTTACTGTTCTGGGTTTTTTTTTTTTTTTTT
>NW_022900942.1:29947563-30016528 GCF_012274545.1 Fukomys damarensis | reverse complement strand
ACACGGGGTGAGACGGTGGAATTTTTTAAAGAAAAGGAAAAAAATTAATAATGTACACCAAGCATTGAAACAGAGGAAGACCTTACCCATGGCGCTACTGTGAAGAGGCCTCCGTCGGGGGTTATTGCTGGAATACTGGTAGTACTGGGAGCCAGGTTTGGTGGGTGAAAGGGTTCCTGGATTGCCCATATCCATGTCCCCTCCAAGGAGACTCTGCTAAAAGTTAAAAAAGGAAAAAAAAAATATATATGGTTATTTTGTTACATTCACCACCCCCTAATTGATTGTCAGTACTTCAAAAAACCAATGCAATAGAGAAAACAGCATCTGCTAAACTGACATAACAAAACAAAAACCCAAAGAAAAAAGAAAAGCAGCCTAAGAAGCTATTTGCAAGTTGGTGAATTTTTAATTCTTAACTTTTGAGAGGAAGGTAGATGATTCTCTTTAAATCATATTTTTTTTTATCTTGTCTGATGACTGACATTTTAATTTCCTAAGAAAATGGCATTTCTAGAAGACAATTTTTTTCTTTCTTTAGAGGTAGGCTCCTATGTGGGAACTACTCGTGCCCTTCCTTTACGAGGACCAGCAAGAATCTCACAACTTCCCCCGGCTGTGCACTGGGGGTGAGGGAAAGATCCTTGCGCTGAGAACTTGCCTGGTGCTTCAGCTCATCCTCAGCCTCCATAGCCTTACCCGCGCACACGGAGGACAAAATGCCAGCTGAACCGAGAGGGGATTCACACCCTCGCGCTAACTTTCAAAATCATAGAAAAAGTACGCATTCTAAGCTAACGAGAACTAAGGACTATCGAAAGCTAAAACATCCCTACAGATTAAACATTTACCTGAACACTAAAAAACTTTCACAAATATCATTAACTTATCACGGCATGACAAATTACTACACTTTCAAAAATGATAAAGTAAGAAAGATTATATGATAGATTCACATTTTCTAAAAACTACACACAAACTTACCCATAATATATAAATCGTCTGATTATACTCTGCATTGAACAAACTGTTCTTTTAATTATTCTGATATGCAATAAAACAAATGTAGATAGTACCGTTTATATTAAGAACAAATTCACTGTTTAATAAAGAAATTTTAAAATTAAATACCAAAAAATCTAACTTTATCGTTACTTGTAATCAACTTTTACTGACTGAACTAATTACTGTCCTTGATAAAGTACAGAATGTGTTTTCCCTAATCTAAATTCTAATCACCATGTCACTCACAACAGACTTAGGGATGCTTCACTAACACACTATTCACATGCAAAATACTCTAAATAGGCCAATTATGACTCTGCCCCTGTTCCCTGGTTAACCCGCTGAGAACTGAAAAATTTCACAAGGCAGTCACCAACTAAAACAAAGGGTCCTTGTTTTAAATTAAGACAGTCTTTTTGATTCCTAAATAGCTCAACAAAGTGGCATGTCTTCTAGTGAAAGCAGTTGGTCAAATATGACCCATAAGCTGGAAAATCAAAAATTCAAAGCTCTCCTTTCTACTGCCATATAGCTAAATATCATAAAGAGACCTCTCTAATGCAAGAGATTTCTGTGAGTGTTGGATGAGTAATATATAAAGGACTAATCAGCTACTGACAAGGTTGCCTTCACTGCTTCCAGCCTGCAACTATTTCAAGGAACACATAAGAAACATTACTTTAAAATAAAACTTCAAAGATGAGACTGTAAGGTTGAAAGCACATCCTGAATAATAAACTCCTTGCTAGTATCTTTGTATTTACCATATAAATAAATACTTGATTAAGAAACTAGATTGTTTACCAGATGATGTCCACATTGCTGGACTAGTGCCTCTCTTGAACTAAAGACTAAAATGCTATCCAATGACAAACTAAAATGCAGAGCTCATTAAAACAACATTTTCTATCAGTCGGGAATCAAAAAGTAGGACATTAAATAATTTTTTAAATTGCATTCAAAAATTTTAGAATCTAAATCTGAACGTTCATTCTTGGCAATTCTTACTAACAAAGTCTATATTTATTCAAGTCATAATCCAAATTTTCTTTGAATTTTCCACCTATAAGCTGTGAATGATCTGAAGTCACAACCTCCTTACAGTTTGGTAAATCTACAAATGAATCTTCACACACACGAAAATGAGTTTGAAAATGGTTTCTGTTATTATTTTGCAGCACTAGATATTGAACTCAGGGCCTCATGCATGCTACCATTGAATTACATCCCCATCCTCCTGGAAATGACATTATTGATAACTTTATATTTACCGATAACACAAATATTGTGTTGACAAACACTGCTTCTATTTCTCCATTTTGCTCTTTTCTAAAAGTATATAAAATTGTCAGAAAAGGGCTGACTACATAAGCTGAAATGCTATTTCTTTTTAATGAGCCTAACCATTGGTTTATTCTTGTTGATCTTGTTGGCAAATGTTTCATTCTCCAGAAAGTAAATGCCTTTAGTAGGCCACCCTAAAAACAAACATGCTTGTTACTCTGGATTTAAGCAGCATTCACAAAAGAGTTGTGAAAAATATAAAATGATAAAAGAAAGGCAGCTAACTGGCTGTGGCTGACCTTACTGTTGTTAATTTAACAGAAAATCACTTCATGGGCTAGTCATAAATAAATCATGCGTCCAACTCTTGCATATGCTGCCACATGAAGTACACAGAGTGACACAATACAAAGACCAGATAGCACTTACACACTTAGTGGCTCATGTTAATCCTTTTTTTTTTTTTTTAAACAAACCACATTCCTGTTTCTTTCTTTTTAGACCTGCCAGTTTCTTTTTCTTTTCACTTGGACAATAGAATCATTCTTCTAAAGCAACAAAAATAAACATTTTTCTCACACTTAAGGGGGCCATAATCACCTCCTTTGGGGAAATGCGGATAAAAATATATGTGTTCTTATTTTACAGTACACTTGTAAAAGGAACAATGACCATTTACTATTGTTTGGGCTTTATGTCACATACATAACACTGTAGCCATGAGAAAGATGAAAAAAATTTCCACTGGCTCAAAAATGTGACTTTCCGTATTTGAAAAAGTTAATGATATTTGATTTAAAGTAAATTAGTCACAAAATGGGTAAGATTTTCATTTATATGTAGATTTACTTACATGTATATGTAATTCTGAAGATAAATTCAGGCTTAATGGAAGTTAAGTTTAAAAGCTAAGTCTTCTTTCAAAATAGGCAAATTCATCGTTGCCTTAAATAAGTTTAAAAAGGTTTTAGGTTTTTTCACTTTGTGCAACCTCATGCACTGCGGTTATTCTGGGTCCCTATAGTAAGCTGCCCAGAAAACACTGCCAGGAAACACTGGAAGCCAAGATGTGGCCTCTCACAGAGCTAACTTTAAATCTTCAACCCATGCTGTAGCATTTTGCTTAACTGTCCATAGTGCAATGAGACATGCCCTTCCCCTTAATTTCATCCAAAGGCAAACAGTTTCAAGACTTCAAATACTCCTAACTAAGCAATAAAACACACTGACTTTGTCAACCAGGTTTAAATGTCTTGGAACCCCTGAAGCCATTTCTCTAGCAAAGAGCCAGTTCCAGTACAGCCACGCAACTACCACTGGAGCTTCAAAAAAAAATTGTTTTACATCAGATCTGGGCCTCAGACTGTCCTAATAGCCTCAGCACTGTCCCTATTCCTTTTGAGAGATGCTTCTTCACATCCTTGGATCAACCAGTAAACTTTGCTTATGTAATACCAGGAATGCAAACCATGAATTAAACTTGAGAAACAGAAAAGCAGTATATATCTCAAATTAGATTTATAACTGAATGGTAATCAAAAATAGAACTAGTTGCTTGAAGCTTAAATTATCAACTTTTTTTCTTGTTAAACTAAAATCATCTTGCTCTGAACTATTATTTCATTTCAGTCAGCTCTAAATGTGCTGGGTGGGTGGTTCATTTCTAAAAAGGAAGATTATATTTACCCTTAATTATAGACACGAGTGAAATCAGAATACCATGAATGTGCCTTTTTGGACTTAAAATTAATTTATCTAATAGATGAATGACCTTAAATTTTACAGTTGGGACCTGTGAGGGAGAACAAAATAAGTGCAAGAGGAAAAAAAAAATCTCTGGGGAAAAAAATGCCCCTGGTTTTTAGGGCTTTTTCTGATTTTGCGTCACTCCCATTACGTTGTGATCCGATATCAGACACAACATCTTGGGGGGATGTTGTAGAACAGAGAAAAGCGGTCTCAGATGAAACCAGATTAAGCTCCTTTTCTGAACTATTGCCAAAAGCTTGTGAGTCTAATGCATGTTTGGGTATTCGAGTACTCACACAGCTGCAATTCTATTCTTTCATCACAAACCTAAGTGATGTATAGTGGCTTTGTATGGCAAACTGACTCTATAAAGCCAGGGATTTTTTAATGTTAATATGGAAATAAAATAAAATTCTGGAGCACTTTAAAACTTGTGAATGCTGGATATTGTATCAGTACGTAATAGACATTGTAGTGTTAAGTGCAAAAATGTACATGGAGCGAAATTGCAACTTGCATTTGTTTAAAACACTTTTAATCACAAATGAGGTCATTTCTACATAGCTACTTCTGCAAGGAATCGTCTTTCAAAGACACTGCTGAATAAGATTCCTAACAGTCATGGGGAAATTTTTGCAAATCCCTGTCGAATAGCTGCTGCTGAATTTGCCATTTTGACCACAGAAGAGCCATTGCTGACTTACTATAGTAGCAGGAGGGGGTGATAATTTTGCTGCTGTTGGCACTTACTTTGCAACCTAGAATATATCTTGCACTAAAGGGCAATGAAGAACACAATATTTCCACCTGTCCAGTTTTGAACTTCAAAGCTCAAAACTGAAGGTCAGTCTTTGGACAGTCTTTATTCTTGATCCCTAAAGGTCCAGGAAGACACCTTTATACTTTCCTTTGATTTAAATTTGATTAGTCCTCTACCTGGTTTCAACAAAGGACTCAGGAAACTTGTAGACAAGATGGCAGAGGAACATTTCATAATCAGGGACTTAAGAGATTCTTACTGTGCTAAAGGGAAATGCAAATTTTTACAATATCATTTAGCAAATAGTTTCTTTTAAGGGCTTTTGGTCAAAAATTTTTTTTAATTTCTATGTTAAATGTTCATCGTGTTCCGTAACAAGTCAGTACTATAATACAAACACATTCAGAGGGAAGGCTTTGAGACAGATGAAGTAGACTTCTAGCTCAGACACACACGAGCAAAGTGATTAGGGGTTAGTTACACAACTGCTGGACACTATATTCTCCTCTGCAGTTAGGGACTAATGAAAAATTGTTATATGGTCATCAGGAGTAGAAGATGTATAAATGTATAAATGGTCTAGCAAAGCTGGTGTCCAGCACATAGCTTGCCCTCCCCTCTATCCCTCAACTCAGTCCTATGTTTAAATCCATTGATTATTATTTAAAAGATTTATCAAAAAGTTGTGAATGATTGTCAAATCCTCTTTTGAAAAGTCATGATGAAAGCTAAAAAAGTATATATGGAGTGTTCACTACAGTGGTGATAAGTCTCATAGCCTTACAGATATGCTGGCCAAAAGAAATGACTGTTTTGTTTTTTACATATTTAATAAAGAAATTGGCCAACAATCTTAATAATCTGAGCTTAAGTAGTTATTTTCCTGTAACTGCTACTAGCATTATTACTTCAGTGGCTCATTTAACTTTGCTTTTGCAGGCATGAGCAAACTGCTACTGTTAGTTCAACTACACATGGGGTCAAACTTATTTACAGATAAGCAACTAGGTATACAAAAATAAGAAATGTTTTATCTGTGATAAAATCTTATATATCATGTGATGATAAATTCAAATTCTTAGTATTGCATTACCTGATAATAACCTCAAGTACTGTCCATTTTTTAATTTTTCTACTTGCAAGGCCAATTATAGGCAATAAGTGAATGTTTATATGATACTTATCAAGCAACATTTTAAAAAAATATGTACTTTGCTTTCCCTGTGAGGTAACAAATAATAAATGAGTGTACTCCATAGTTTTGGTCAGAAATTTGCAATGCACTGAATCAACCTTGAACAGAATTGTTTATTTTAGCATAAAACATTAAAAAATTCAAATACATTGTCTTTCCTTATAAAAGAAACATAACACCTTATATTTAAATGTTAGAATGTGATGCAAAGTTTACCATGGCAACTATTACTTAATGTAAAACACAGTAATAGTCATGTAAAAATTTATACATTTTGGAGGTGGAAATTATAACTGCCCAAGGGTTGGCAAGACCTATGCATTCCCTATTTATTTTTCAAATTTTAAAAAAATGTATTATTTATTGTAGACACTAAAATGAGGTGGTTTTTCTGTGGTTTCTGAAATTCCATTCTGGAATTCCAGGTCATATATTACATACTAAAAAGGGGATTATATTTGTTGTTTGGAGGGGGTACCAAAAAGAAAGCATTAAAGCAATCAGCAACCAAAAAAGCAAAAAACAGGTTTTGAAAAAATTTTATGTAAACAACACAGAATTTAAGATAACTATCTTCTTGTTGGTTCAAATGCCTTCTCAAGTTAGGAAGCTCATTTAATATGTAACTCAGTACTGAACAATTGACATTGTATAACCACTGCTTGCCTTAAAATGTTTTTCTTCAGCAATTTTATGCCAAAGTAAAAATAGAACAATTTGAATACGACCTATTAACATACTAGGGAATTAGTGACACTTCTTCTATAAATATAAACATGTGGCTATTATAAACATGCTGAGAAGTATATTTGGCCACATTGCTATTTAAGTAAGATAAAGAATATGATACTGTCACTTGTCAGTCTTCATTGTACTGCAAAGGGAAAGTTCCATTTTAAGATTATTGTAAATGCCTGTCCCTCTGAGCAAGGACCTACAAAAACCATTTTTATGAGACTTGCTCTCCTGGTGACAAAGATAAGTTCATGTTGCTTACCCAGCACCTCACCTAGATGCTCAATTATATGTCTCTGGCCACTCTACACAACATCACTGAAATAAAGTATCCCAAGAAGACCTGCACCTGTAAATAAGCCGACCACACAATGTGAGGAAATTCAGGTTATCTGGAGCAGTAGTAAATGGATAATGGAATCTTCAAATCATCCTGAAATTATGTAAGTCCTGGTCATCCCTTTCAGAGCTATGTATAACCCCTGGCTCCACATGCATTAACTACTGACCTCCCAAAATCCTCTCTATGTCTAGAAAGTTTGGCTGATCAAAATTGGGTGCTTTGAAAGGCAAAGTAGTTTATATGCTCACAGAAAGAGGAAATGACATAATCTTTTGTGTTTTAACTCAATACAGTGCCTAGCACAGAGACTCATCAAGTCAAATGCTCATCATTAACGTTTGCGATGACAGCAGAATTATTTATGCTCCTTCTTTTGCTTAGTAAAATCTATTCTTTTAATCATTCCAATTGCCATTGCTACTACTAATACTGACCACACTAAGGTTAGCAGTAACCAGAGGGGAGGAAGACAATAATGGATATGCCTTTATGAGCAACAGAAAGGTGTGGTTGTTGCAGCAGCTACCAGTATCTGAGAGTCTCCCAAGTGCAGATGCTTCACACACGACTGCAGATGCTGCAGCCTGGATCTACAGATGGGGACATTTAGAGTGGTTAGCTGACCCAGCCAATGCCACATGGCTGGCAAGCCATGATCCCAGTTAGACCTGACTTCAATCAAGGCCTGTGTTTGTCCACTGCTCTACATACTCACTTGATTTTTCTCCCCGACACCACCCTCCAACCATTACTTGGACTTATCCACTGTAATCAACACAAGACCAAAAGCTCATGCCTATAGCTTCCTGCGGAGGACCCAGGCCAACTCAAGAGAGCTAGGCAGGCCTAGGTGAGAATGCCACTTCCGCCAGATAACCTGAACCATCCAACCTTGGGAGGCTTCAGATTCCTCATTGAGGAAATGTTGGTATGATGACACATACACGTTCCAAGAATTAAGTCAGATAAAACAAAGTGCTGAGCAAAACTCCTAACAATTTAACCTTAGTGATAAAAAATACTATTACATAAGTTACAAAATATCTTACTATGTGTTTGTGTTATTTTATAAGATTATGTAAATTTGATTCCCCCTATCCCCACTGGGGATCAAACTCCAGGACTTTGCACTTGTGAGGCAGGCGCGGTAGTACTAATCTACATCCCCAGCACTGATTATGTAAATTTGAGTAGACGATAGGATAGATAAGCAACGCACACACACAAGCATATTATACATACTTCTCATAGGCCATGGCAGTGCTAGCGTTTTAAATATGTGGGCCTGAACAACTGAAATCCCATTCGTGCCTAGAAACTCCCACTACCTTTGATTCTTCTCTCTGTACCTTGTCGTCAGGTCATCTCTAATCTTAATTTCTACAGTACGTCAATCATCTTCTTTAATGAGGTTCACACTATTTTTCTTTGCTTTACTTTTATTATTTAGTCCATCCCTCATTTTCTCTCATTTCTTTTCCCATCTAGACTTTTCCTTTCCCTTGATTGGAAGATTTTAGCTGTAATAGCATTTATCACATTGTACAGCAAGTCATTGTTTATACATCTGATTTCTCTTCTAATCTGTGGGTCCCTCAAGGGCAGAAAGTGAGCTCCATCACTGCTATATTCCTGGCATCTGGCACAGTGAGCCCTGATACATAGCATGCCCTCAGTAAACACCAATGGGCTTGGTTAATTAACTATGAAATATGCTTACATGATTTAAAACATTACTGTCATGAAGATAACTTCTCCATCATCCTCCCAGTAGACACGTGACTCTTACACTCTAGATTCAGTTTTATGCTCAGCTTTTCTCCTTTCACCTCCTGAGGGCTTAATACAAACATAAAGTTTGATTCTTAATGTGCAAAAGACTTAATACATCTTTTCCACAAAACTTTTGCTGCTTCTTAATTATTCTTGCAATCCGTTAAAGTATATTGGAACAGCCAGAAGTTAAAAAGTCTGCAAAGAAATTAGTTGTATGTTTTGCTAAACACACATATATATGATGGCTACCTTTGTTTTTAATTATGATTGGTTTGACTGAAAAAGTATTAGGATTCACCTAAATATGTAGAGTTGCTAAATAGTTCATCATCCAGCTGGAGAAATGCAGGAACCAGCAGGGAGGAGAGAGGAAGAGACTCAGTGACCCAACACAGCTTTAGCAGAAAAGACAAAGACTTGTGAACGGTGGAAAAAAGACAGCAAGAGATGGGCCGTAGAGAACTCTGAAGAGGATGGTTACCCTGAGGAACTCAGCATATAAAACAAGTTTAGAGAATTTAAAACAGATGGTGAAAAAAATTACCCTCCTTAGAAGGCAGCAGAGAAATCTTAAAATGTTATTTAGAACTACTAATAACCAGCTGGCCACAAAAGAACTGAAACTACAAAATGGCCATAGTAAACCCTAGATAGAAGCAAGACAATCAGGCAACAACTTAAGAACTAAGCTTCAATGCAGCACAAAATTTGGGGACATTTCTTCAGAGGCAATGATATAGCCTAATCTTAGTCCATGTCAACAGTGATTTACATGAACTCTTCCAACAACTATGCTAGCTTTCCCAAAATGGTACCACTAAATATTAAGAACAGTGTTTTGAAACAGAGATCACTACTTTCTTAAAGGACCAGATAAGAAAATATTTCAGTCTTGCATTCATATGGTTTCTCTTGCAGCCACTCAACTCTTCTGCTAAATTTCTAAATTAGCCTTAACAAGTCAGGCTGTATTATAATAAAACTATAGAAATAGACAGTAGACTGGGGTTGGTCCCTGTGTGTAATATGATGAACTCCTTTCTAAGATGAAGACATAATGGTTTTTACAGGGCATATTGAGCCCTACCCCAGTCCCATGCCAATTCAGCCCCTTGTGCCCATTTCAAAGCTCTCTTCATTTTCACACAACTCCACCACTGGTCCACTAAGGCACCACGAGCACCTACAATCAGCCAGTCACTACTCCAAGCTTTGGAGATATGGACCCTCCTTATCTAAATCTTCCTCTCAAGACAGCCTAAGGACAGTCAGAGTCACACGGAATTGCTTATATCCCCTTTGCTCTGTCAAATCTTTGCACCTTTACAAAGGCTGAGGCTCCCCACCCATGCCCTTTCTTCCCATTTCACTCTAGATAAGCCACTTTCAAACACCTCGGAGGCCAAAATCAAATATCACCTCCTTAACACTCCATCCACAGTACACCTGAGGAGTCACATTCCCTTTCCCAGTATTAAATCTCCCTTGAAGCAGGGCATTACTGGCAGACATGGTAGGGAATTTCCTCAAGGAAGAATCCCAAGCACCAGCATGGAGATGTCTCTAGGTAGAACAATCATGCACGTAACAGCAAATATCTACGCAGCATTTGATGTTTCAGGCTCCACTGTTTTTAATTAACTCATTTAATCGCACAATCCCTTGAGGGAGGAATTGTATCAATGCTGCTTTTACAGATAAGGTGGGCTGAAGCAGAAGAAAGGTTAAATTCGCATCCAAGATTATCTGAAAAACATTTGAACCCAAGCGAATAACCCAAGTGCACTGATATCTCTTGGTCTGATAGTGTTCTGGTAACCTTACATCAGAAATGTTCAACCATTACCTCAGTCCCATCCCCATAACTTCCTATGGCCTTGTCGCTAACTTCTACCAGCGGCCAGCCTCAGAGGTTCAGCTCCATTCAGAATTATGTATCTAACCAGACCTTGGAGCTCCACTGCTCTTTCCCTTGAAACACTGACCTTCCCACATTGGAGATTCTGTTCAGAATTCAGGTTTCATCAAACTGCCTCCACAATATTCATGCAAACAGCTTTAGAAGCCTTAAATCTTTATGAGAAAGACGATATTAAAATATCAAGCAACCAGAGAGTTTTGTAAAGTTTGAATAAGTCTGCCATTTTTGAGGTTTTTTTAGAGTAACTGTTGAGCATTTGTATCTATAAATATTGTCTTTTCTCTCTAAGGATGTAGGACAGGTATATTTTTGTTATATGCTCGCATAATACCTCATTATAAATATATTTAGATATTGAGCATGTGGCACTGAGTCGCTGAACTAGTTTACAAGCCAGTTTAACAAAAACCATACAGGGACTCAGCAGAACAAACACTTCCAAAAGACAAAAATAATCTTGTGTATCAATTTTTAAAAGAACAAAATACTTTAAACTTTTCACAAAAATACTTCCCAGAAAAGGTCTTGCATAAAGTTAATCTGATGACTTGAATTTAAGCTTCAGACTTCTAATGCAAAGCCAACCAAATTTCAAATACAGAAAAATAAGTGGGTGTGGTAGAGGATAGGCATGGACACATCACAATGATTCTGAAGTTCATCTGGAAAAGTAATACATGAAAATAGTTAAGAAAATTTTAACAAAGAACTAAGTCGAGGATACTGGTATAGTCTAAACAAAGTAAATTAAAATAGCATGGTTCTGTCACTAGAACAGAAAGCATCATAGACTAATTTGCAATAGAGGCAGGTTGCATTAAAAAAATCAATAAAAAGTTAATGGTACCAAATTCAGTAAATGGTACCAAATTTTTGTTCACCATTTAAGTAGGGTAAATATTGGGTTTTATGCTTTATACTCCACCCAAACTATGCTTATGTACAAGACTTAAAATGTAAAAGAAAAGAAAATATAAGAAATTTAAAAAAACTTTTTAAAGCAGAGACCCTTGTTAGGTATGGTAATAGATCTAGAAAAATTAGAGGAATATGTTGGAACTTATGACTATATGTGTGTCTTTTAAACATTATTCAAGCCACAAAAACATGGAGAAAAATCTTTGCAACAAACAATTCTACAGAAAGAAAGATCAAAACCCTTATGAAATAAAAAGCTCTTAACAGCAATGAGAAAATAAAATAAGACTAATGAAGAACATAAACTATTTCTTTCGCCCCCCCCCCAAATTTTTTTTTGAAATTTGGGCAAAAATACATGAAAAGTTGTTTGACAAGTTAAAATAAGACAAAATTTTAACTGACAATATAAATGCTCGCTTTCATAGACAACTAAGGAAAGTGTAATCTGGCGTAAGCTTTCTGAATGGCAATTTTAAATGCATAGTAAAATTGTAAAAGGACATGCCCTTTCATTTAGAATTTCAATAAAATTGGGTAAGTATACAAAAGATATATGCATATATTCATAACAACTTAGTACTTGTAAAATTTTAGAAAAACCTACAGTAATTTTGCTAAATAAATATGAGATGAAATAAGGTGATATGCTTACATTGAACAACAACAAAAAAAATCTTTAAAAAAAAAGTGGCACCAGGAGGTTATGACCAGCTTTTATAAAAAGCCTCTAAACATTTAACCATTCTTTACAATTTCTCCATCTCCAGTCAAATCATGTTTAAGACAATACTTTTTACTTTGGCAAATTCTGTAGCTTACATTGTACAAATAACATACATGGTAGTTGCACACCTATAATTCTAGCTTTCTGGATGGCTAAGGCAAGATCACAAGTTTGAGTCCAGCCTAGGCAACTTATCCGGCACTGTCTTTAAAATAAAAAAAATAAATAAAAAGGGAAGAAGAAAGGGGCAAAGGGTAAGGGAAAGAGTGGGAGAGAGGGGAGGTGCGGCGGTGGGGAGAGGAAGAAGAAGGAGGGGAAAGGAGGCCAGGGATTTAGCTCTGTGCCAAAGTCTTGGATTCAATCTCCACTACAACAAAAATGAATGAATGAATGAAACCACGTAAATTTACAGACTTTTGCAAGGTAACCTTAGATAGAAGAAAAAAGCAAAATTAAGATTGTCTTCATTTCAGTACTAACTCTTGAATTTTGGTTACAAGGTAAAGACTAATCTAATTATATTGGTGCATGCATAGCTCAGATGAAAGCCACCAGAGGATTTTATTCAAGGGCTTTCTATAAAATGTACTAGAAATAAAACACTCAAAGTAGATATAAAAGTGACAGTACTACTTGACCCATTTAAAAACAATTAGGAAAGACTGATTTTTTTTGTTGTTGTTTTCCATATGTGGATTATGTCATGATTTACAACTGACTAAAGCAACAGTAAAGGCTGTACTAGCAGATACATAGAATTTGACCACCTCTAGGTCCTGCTTTCTGTTGAAGCTTTCTTCGTTTCTGCTTTTATTCATGTTCTCTCTTGCAGAAGCACCAGACAATGCCTGCCCTGCTGTAGAGTGAGAGGAGAACGACTTCACTACAGAGCTGCAGGGCAGTGTGTTATGGCCACCTTCTAATACTCCTGCCCAGGCAACCACACACCATACAGAAACGTCTTGTTGATCTCTCCATCAAGTAGGCTTTAGGAGATAATAATAGGTAAATGGGCAAGCATTTTTATAAATGAGATGTTATTGCTAAAATATTTCTTATTCTTTTTTTAATACAGTCTTCACAAATTGCCCAAGCTGGGCTGAAATCCTCCTGCCTCAACTTCTCAAGAGTGCATGGGGGGGGGAAGAGTACATGGGAGTTCACGTTAGTGCTACCACTCTAACTATTATAATTGTTTTTTTGGGGGGGCGGTGTTGTTGTTTTTTTTTTTAATACCAGGGATCAAACTCCGGACGTTGTCCTTGCAAGGTAGGTGACAGCACCACTGAGCTAAATCCCCAGTCCTCTAAAATAGTTTTTAAAAAAGATTTTAGCCATGTGGATAAGTTTTCTTAATCTTATGTGAATAAAAAGAAGTAAGTCACTTACATGATGGGTTTAAAAACTATTAATTGCTAATAATATTTATTTTTATTTTGTAGGTTTTTTAAAAATTTATATTTACTTATTTATGTGAAGGTCCACAATCTCCTTCCTTCCATTCTGATATTTTAGGACTTGAAAAGTTTTCTGTCATTTTGTAATGAAACTTGACCTGAACTGACAATACTGATATGGGGATATCCATAATGCTTATTTTAAAAGTTCTACTAAGTGTAATTATTCACATTTGGCTCTAGAAATAATAATAATTTGATGCTGCATCAAACTCCAATGGGGTTACACAGTACTTGTTGTATATACCATATTAACTTTCTAATTGATAAATTCTGAAATAACTACAACCCGGGGTTTCTAAATAAGGGGCTGTGGCCTATAAAAGTCCTTCCCCCATAATGTGCTTAAGGCATGGTTTCAAGGAAAACTTACTCCAGTTGTTGTCTAATTATTCTTAAGAGACACTGTCAGCTCATAAACCTACTTAAAATTCCCTTAAAATATTCACACTTGGCATGCTTAAATGAAGAATGTGGTTGAACAGATCTAGTTTATCCAAATCTGCATTTTCCACTGGGAGACAGTGTACCCTGGACTTCACTCTTTGCCACACAGTTATTGCACAATTTGCTGAAGAATATTTTCGTACTCAGAGCTACTAACCCTATTAACTTTTTTTGTTGTTTTGATTTGAAGACTACATAACTAACCAGAAACTTAATTTGCACTGATATCTGAAGAAACATCTGTGTTCCCCTAATAAGAAATAATTCAACCTCCCAGCATTTACTTGTGTGGTACAAAGATCTACTTTTATCAGGACCCAAAGTGATCTTTGCTCTGACATGGCTGTTTCACTTTCAAAGTCAAGTGCTGCTAAAATGTTTCTGCCTACAGCTATAAACCTGTCAGGGCAACCGAGGGACTGCTGATGTGTGTCTTGAGAATGTGTATGCACAATATTTGCATTAATCTATTTATTTGTATATTGCCCCCATCCAAACACACACACATCTATCTTCCATCCTCCTTCCTTTTATAAACAGACAAGTTCCACTTCTTTGCCTGAATAACCAATACTGAGCAAAGGGGTGAGAAATTATGATATCTCAAGGTCATTTCCACAGTTCAACAAAGTTTCAGGCTCCTATTGTTTGCTGGCACCTTCATCAATGCACCCAAGAGTGCAAATGACATCTTTAGAGGACCTGCACAACACACACAGTAATTTCTTTAATACACATTATTATCATGTTGCAAGAACTATTCTAAGCACCGACAACAAATCAAAATACAATGTACATTTCATTTATGGATGTGCAAGAGAATATGAACAAATAAACAATTTTAACACTTGCCTTTGCTGGCAAAAAGAGGTTTGCAAGACCTCCTATATAGTCAAACAGAAGACAAAATGTAAAATACAAAAAAAAAAAGCTGTAGAAATATGCATAAGGAATGATTTATAGGTGATCAATCTTCCTGGATTTAAGGAGACGAACTTTTATTAAATTTGATTTGTTATCATTTGCATCCTCCAAGGAAATAATCAGCAATAGATTGTGAAACCAACAGGTGACAGATGATAGGAATCTTCATAATTGAGGGAGTGGGTGGGTAGCATTTAAATTCAATGGTCCATCTAAGCAATGTCAACAATGAATGATCAGATACTACGGTATCTGTGAAACGAAATGATGTGTATAAAATCACTAAAGACAAAAGAAAACCCATAAAACAGAAAGAAAATGTTATGAAGACTTTAGATCCAGCTATCAGTTTATCGGAAATGTATAGAGCAGAACAACAGGATAAAAGACCACTACAAAGAAACAACCAACTAAGTCCATGAGGTGGGCCATTTTGCAGGAAAATTAACACTGACTTAATATTAAAAAGGAAAGGAAAGGACAGAAGAAAAGGCTATGACTCTTCAAGATGAGCTGTGATAATTAAATGCAAATGTCCAGTCCAAGCACGCCAAATGTCTAAAGACATTGGCAAGACAACCAGAGAAAGCCCCTGTGTACTATGAAAAATTAATGATAGGATCACTCCCTTCAACAATGACACTGCGGTTATGTTAAGCAAAGCAGGAATTTGTCAGAGATGCTCTTAAAATATTAGATGAAATAAAGTACTATCTAAGCTCTGCTTTAAAATACTTAAAAAGCACAAACTGGTGAGGATGTTATGTAAAAAGGCTAGGAAAATGTAATCTGTTGAAACTGGTTGATGGAGACAGGATAGAGTATATTACAGTATTCTTGATTTTTGCTATGAAAAGGAAGATTAATATATCAATAAAACAAATTCTATGTATTTTGAAATCTAAGGAAAAGTACTGAGACTCAGAGCACCTTCTGAACACCAGCTGTAGAGTAAAAAGGTACAGATTCCTCAACTGCAAGGCACAAAATTTTTTTAACTGGTGTAGAGCCACAGTCCTCCGGCACACTAGACTAAGGGTCAGACAGATGGTCAGGGAAAGAAGGAGAAGTCCCACCTGATCCAAGGACCAGGTCACAAATGTGTCCCTTTGGCCCCTGCATCGCAATGCTAATTTCTTTTCCAAGTCAGTACAAGCGTCTAAAAGCTCCTGAACGGGTTCAGGTGACACAGGAAGTCCTTGCAAGGAAATGCACACTCCTGCAGGCACAGGAAACGACCAACTCCATACACAGGTAAGCTCTCCCTGAGAGTCCGCATTGCGCTCACACCTGCACAGGTGCTCAACAGGAAATTTTAAAATATTAAAATACTCTAATTTTGGCATTCAGGGAAAAAAAAAAGTTATGGGGGAGGGAAAATATCAGGAGCTGGATATTTTTAAGCTGATAAAAATAAAAATGTATTCATTAATATCTATTAAAGTCAAAATTCAGACACTCACTAAACTGGGTTACTTGGTGACTGCTCAAACATCAGCCCCTCAATCTGCAGGAGAAAAGAGCTGTGCAATTTTAGCTTTCAATGAAAAAGTGAACATTAAAGTTCACTTTTGATGCATCCTATAATGGATCAAAGGGAAGCTCCTGCCGTGTCCTACACTGAGCTCGTGTCCCACCCCATTCTGGAGGAGACCAGGCCTTCAGGAGTGGGTTGCTTTCACTACCCAGTGAGCAGCTTCACCCACAGGCACAGTCCACCCCCTAACCCCAACATTCGATTTTAAAGGCAGGAAAACTCAACCACATTAGTGTGTCCTCTACGGGACACTCATCAACAGGGTCACTGTCCCAAACAAGTATTTTAGGCCACTGTCACTAATAACTGATTTGCCACTGAGCCCTCAAAGTGTGAAGGAGAGGATAACAATGCCCCATAGACAGGTATAAAATTGACTCAATTGCTGGAAAAGGGGATGCACCCAAAGGAGGGGAAGAGGGTCAGTGAGGGTAGAGGGGAGGAAAGACCTGGAACAAAAGAAGGAAGAGAAGAATGTAAACACTTAAAAGAGTTGTGTAAGCTGTTCCTTTTATAAATAATTGGGAAGTGTTTTTGCAATGTTATAATCACATTTGAAGGAAAATGTTGCCTTTCTGATAACTCTTGCACTGAACAGAAACACTGTAAGTGAGTTGCCCTGGTTCGGGGCAAATGTCTAATAGTTCCAAACAAATAATCCACATACAAATCCAAGGCTTATTATTATTCAGGAGATCAGCTATTTGGATATTACTGAGGTCTCCTTTTTTATTTTTTAAAATTCCCTCTCTACTCTGGCCATTTCTGTGTCTTAATATCTCCTCTAAAAAGCAGGCAGACACATCTTCTTCACGAGTTTTCTTACTCTCAGTAGGCAACAGATGTTCTGAGAGGAAGAAGAGAGTCTGAAAGGAGAGGTGAAAGTATCTGTGTGAGACGGTGGGAGGCCATTAGGCATCTTGCATCTTGGGAGACACAGAGTCTCGTTCTCCTCCACAACTGGGCACAGGCATCTCTCCCAGGTTCCCCAACACCCACTGCACATCTCAAATATGCCTGGGGCCCAAAGCCACCCTAAATGGAACCATTATTTCAAGTCTATGTTGTGACCCACTTGCCTCTACCTTCAACATGAGGTTCCAGAAGGCTGTGTTTTGTGTGCTCGGCATGGAGAAACTGCGCATATGTAGGGGATAACTGATACAAATTTATCCTATGGATTGATAAACAAATGGAACAATAAATGAATTCAATGCCTCTCGGCAGTTTTCTCATGTCTAAAATGACAGTAATACCATTATTCTTTCTTACAAGGTACTGTATTCAAATTCATTGAGAATTTATAAAGTGTACCGTTGGGAAGCTGGCTTAGGGCAATAAATTAAACATACACTTCTACTCTTCCTCTAGCCTCACACCTCAAAAATGACTACGTGTGCATTTGTGCACCTGTGTGTGTGCACACACATGGACTGAGAGTTATACATACCAAATATTTCTGGAAAAAGAGAAAGAAAGAATACCTTCAGTGGACTAGATATTTTGAAAAGTTCTTAAAAGATAAAGTAGATGGATTAACACTAGAGAAGGGGAAAAAGACTGAATCATGAGCCAAGCCACAAAAAAGCTAAATCCAGGATCATCCAATACCAGGGTCAAAAGGTAGAAGCAGTGAAAGAAGGTGTGATGCAGCAATCCATGTGGCCAACTAAATGAAGTGTGTTTAAGAACTGCTAGGCAAGCAGAACAAAAAAAGAGATGGGTAAAATGTGTAAATAACTTGAAAATTCAAATTTTGTATACAGCCAAAAGTGAATTCCAGGAGCTAGGAAAAACAAATTGATGCAGCAATCCATGTGGCTAACTAAATGAAGTGTGTTTAAGAACTGCTAGGCAAGCCAGAACAAAAAAAGAGATGGATAAAATGTGTCAATAACTTGAAAATTCAAATTTTGTATACAGCCAAAAGTGAATTCCAGGAGCTAGGAAAAACAACAGCAATTTTGAAAGTGCAAGTATTTTGAAAATTTTATACTCACACTTCCAATAAATGAAATAAGGTTCTATAATGGCACAACAGCACATAAATCCCCCAACAGAACATCATGGTCCACAAAAAATAGCACCTTGGACAAGAAGATCCTAGTACCTCTATATAATTATTTATGTAACTAAAACAGAACAAAGTAACAGCTAGAAGGAAACAAAGATTTCAATATTGAGGTAAAGGGGGTGGATAGAAGGACAAACTCAGTGATTAAAAATATGTTAAGGTTCAGTCCCCAGTACCCCCAAAATGTTGATTCTTTGTTATCATATTCATCATATCAAACTACTGGATTCTAGATATTAATATAAATATGTAATTTTTAGTATGAACTAAAAGTAAAAGATTTTCACTAGAAAAATCTTGTATGATTTCCAACTCATTAGAAAAGAAAGTGAAGAAATCTCTTAAAAGACATGAAAAATTAAAACAAAGGAGATCTGACCAAGCCAAAAAAAAAAGAGAAGAAAATTAAACAAGAAAGAGAGAAAAGTAAAAAAAAATTAGCATGTCAAAAATAAGTTCAATATATATTAATGACTATCAATGTAAACTTATTTTCTTGTGATTATATATAGATTATATTCCTAAATTTACAGTGGCTATTACATTAAGGTAGAAAAGTGTAAAGTTAAATGATACGTTTAACAGGATACAAAGAATAAAACATAGACTATAAAAAATAGAAAACACAAGAGAAAAATCTACAAAAAGAAAAGATAAATAGCCACATTTACATTGAAAGCCAGTTCAAGGCAAAAATTTATATAAAAAGATTTTTCATATTGTTAAAACTTACAGTCTACTGAAAATATAAAACATTCATGAAGCTTTACTCATGTATGACATGTTGAGGTATATTTAAAAATATGAAATATGAGAAATTGATGAATCCATAATCAAAGTGAAAGACCATAACAAATCTCTCAAACACTTCACTTAGTACATTAAAGTAGAGAACATAGTGTTCATTCTTTTCTAATGTACATGCAATTCTGTTTAAGAAAAAAGAAACTGTATTAAACCGCAAAGAAACTGCCCCCCAATAGGATATATCCATACTATTTCCCTACTCAAAATGCAATATAATAAAAAAAAAAACATAGCTATACTGCCACCAGGAAAAATATTAAAGAAGAAAAAATTTCAAAAGGGTTTTAATAAATCTTGGGATAAATAAAATTTAAAATGATATTTTAAAAGATACAAAAATCAATCACAATGATAGATGTATAGAAAAACTTCACAGGATACAGACAAAGCAGTAATCCAGTGAAAAATTATGCCTTCAATTGCATAGTAGAATATGTATAATTTTAAAACTAAATGAACTATACATACACTATAACTAGAAAAGCGTTTATGTAAAATATTTTAAATAAATGAAATAATAATATGTAGATTATCAATAAAATTAAGTTTCTTTGAAACTTCAGTAAATTTGAAGAAAGAAAAAGAAAAGAGGAAATGCAAACCAATGTGATTACAAAACATATCTGTATTTGAATCTTAGATCTGGGTTAAGAATGTTTACTATAAAAGAACTATATGTATAATTTTGTGCAGCCAATTATAAAACCAGAAAATGAGTATTTTCTAGGACAATGTATAATGAGCTTGTGTGTGTGTGTGGAACACCTTCAAAGAGTTCCACCATAAGAAAGTTTCCTTATCTACTGGAAGTCTGCAGAAAAATCTAATGATGGAACAATACAAGATCCCCTATTTAAACCAGAAAAATCCAAAGCTGACCTACATTCCAAAATACCTTTAACAGTGCACTGCAGGACTTTACCAGAAGGGAAATAAAATGGAAAGATACTTTAAGAGATAACATTATCAGTATTTGCCAATGATTTTCTGCCTAAAATGTCTTTAAAATACTACCAGAGTCTGTTAGGAAATTATGACATCAATATAGAGCAACAAGACAAAATTCCTATATCTATGCTTTAACCAATTAAAACTAATTAATGGAAAAATAAAATCCTATTTTAAAAAAATGATACCTAAGACCAGAATTAACAAGAAATTTTAACAAGTATGAAACTTTATTGAAGTCACAAAAGAAAACCTTTATACCTAAGGAATGGAAGAGAAGGAAATTTTTCTAAATACAAAAGCAAAGCTCTGAACTAATTAATCTATAAATGCAATACTGTTACTGCTTTCACATTTTACTCAGTATCCTTGGGTGTCTACATTTTTCAAAAGTAACCAAACATTATTTTCACAATTTTTTAAAGACACAAAAGTAGGAGAAAGAAAAAGCCATGTAGTTCTATCCCAATGGATTTGGGGACTTGCTAGGTGTGGGCCCTGGGCTGCTGGGCTCAGCAGGCTGAAATGCTGGGTGGCTCAGAGGCAGGACCAGAACCCAGAGCCTCACTTCCAATTCAACTCCTTTATTACAACACGATGCCAGTCACTTCCCTTTACCTCCTACTCAAACATACTGAAGGGGTGTCATTTCTCATCCATTCACGACTGCGGCTTTCCAAAAGGCTCCTTTCCACCTGCGTATCTTACGTGCCGCCCTCCCAGACTTGACTGTGGCATTCAGTGTCACCCACCTGTATCACAGGCAGGCCAGTGAACCTGTGCACATCTCTTTCATGGCCATGGAAAACCTGGCCTCTCGAACCGTGATATGCTCCTGCCATTTATCCTGAAACACAGCTTGCAAGTTTCACTGTCAAATACTTAACCAAACTTTGCTTACAGACAAAAGCGAAATCCTTCCTTCAAATAGTCACTTTGGAGTTTAGCTTTCCTGTGAGAATGTTAAGAGGGACTTACTACTTCCACCCTTTCTGTAATGTGACTCAGCAAGAAAAATACAGCAACTCAAGTGACAGCTGGGATGCTACACTGTGGGGCTCAGACACACGTAAGGTGGAAATTCATGCACTTCCAGAGGGAACTGCCTACCCACCAGCTCTTCCTAGATTTCAGCTTCTCCTCCTTAGTTCACAATTAAGTGACTCCAGAAATGTGTTATTATTGAGCTAAAGCCTGAGTCATGTGGGGAACTTGACAAGGTAAAAGCACAAAAAGAGATCTCTGATGAGAAGTAAGGGCATTAAACCTTTCTGTCTGAGATTAGATGGAAAAATTCTGGTGAGACACCAGCTTTTGTTTCAATTCCAGACCACATTCTCTCCCCAGCTTCATCCAAGTCTCCCTTTACCCTATAACATCACAGCTATAAAACAAGTCTCCTAAGGATAATTTCCAAACCTTCCCTCTACGTAATGAGCAAATTTTTTCTAGCAATATACAGCGATTCACTCTGTGCCATTATTATCTAAAAAAAAAAAAATATGAAGTAAACTCAGCACAGGTGAGTTTTATAAATGATAGTTTAAATAGCTATACTTAAGTTGAACTGATGCAAACAGCCACTCGGGCATATCCCACAAAATCTTCAAAGAGGCTGGCAAAGCACCATAGCCTTCGTGCATGCCAACCTGTCTATTTCGTGAAGAAATTTAAACCCACTACTGTTCAGGGAGCAGACAAAACCATGTCCTCCACCTCTATTATGCTGTTAAGGAAAAAAAAACTCTTCATTTTAATTTTGTTACTGAATACAGACAAAATAATTCAATAAGTGCTACTATGATCTGAAATCAAGGGCGATTCCATACTACACTGCACTTGGTATGGAACAAGACCAGTTATGACTAGGTGGCTGAAAGTCCAAATGTGGCCGCCATTAGCTATTCTATAGATCTAAAAAAATTGATTTTCTTTTCTCCCTTTCACTCTGTAGAACAAAAAAAGACAACAATCCCAACTTTTTATTGATGTTGCTAAGTTATTTCCTTTTACTATGTCAAAAATATGTGCTTTTAATATGTTTTCTTTTAATAAGTCACTCATTTTTCTTTTAATATGAGCGCTTAATCAGGAAACTGCGAAGACTAATTAATATCACAGAAGTTATGAGTTGGACCAAGCTGAAAAGTTTCAGTAAGAGGACTGGAGCTATACAATGACTTACTTAAAGATGCTGCCCACTTCTGTTCACGTGAGGTCGAAGATATGCTATGGCTTGTCTTTTCACTGTCAGTTTCATAATAATAGCCAGTAGTGGTTGAGCATATCTATATTTAATGTGTTCTTTGTCTTAAATATATTAAATTATTAAATATTCTCAAAACCCTATAAAAGTATTTAGAATATGCTTTGAGTGTCTTCTATGCTTTAAACCACTCAATTTATCCTCACAAACCCCCATAAAAGATATGCTAATGTTAACAGCATTTCTAATCTGACGAGACGGGGGCCAGGTATTTGTCAGGTGGAAGTAACAAGGCTGTTGGAAGGGCCACGTCCTTCGTTCTACCCAATGCACCTTTCCAGTAGGACTTTGGTCTCCAAGTAGCAAGCAAGGCAGACCAGTGGATGTGGGGATTATCTCACATACACCAGGCAAATCCTCTACCCTTATACATGGTAGCCAGAAAACTCTAGCACTGATGCCCAGCTCTAGAAAACTTCTTCAACAAGAGGATTTCAAATGAATCTTTCAGGTTTGAGTTTTTGCTCACTGATACAGCATGTGCTTACCCAGCTCAAAAAAAGAAAAAAAGTTTAAAAACAGCCAGGCATGGTGGCACATACCTGTAACCTCAGAACTCTGGGAGGCTGAGGCAAGAGCATCACAGCTTCAACCCCCACTTGAACAACTTAGTGAGAGCTTGCCTCAAAAATTTTGAAAGGCCTGACGATGTAGCTCAGTGTGAAAGCACTGCGGTCGATCCCCAGCAATGGAAAACAAAACAAAACACTATCACCCTTTGCTAAACCTTAATAGAGCATGCGAGCGAGAGCAGGTTAACACAGAAAAAGTAATGCTTCACAGAGAGACACAAGGAAACTGGTCTTTTGAGGAGAGACTAGTTTGAGAGCCACAGGAAATGCTTGGATAAAGATGCAAAACAAAGATATCTTACAAAACCAGCCAAGCAGTGTATTTATCTTACATCCTATTAAAAAAGATATCACACTCTCAGGTGTGAGGTATTTCCTGGTAGACATCATTTCCATTCATTTGATGATCCTCACTCTTTCAAATAACATTTAGACTTAATTGTGACTAAATTTACTAGTAACAGTTATTTATATCAAAACAATGTAAAAAGTGTGAGGAACATTTTTTAAAGAGGTAAAATCATGGCAAGTGGGCAGGGGGCAGAAAAGGAGGCCAAACGATCCAAATCCACACAGAACACAACACAGCTGATGAACTCAACTGGCCTGTCAGCCAGGTTGTACTTTAGACCCTGTACCTGTAGAAATGACTAAGAAACCCTCCACTTGGGGCTTGCAGGTGTGGGAAGGAGCCAAATCAGGTAATGATGACACCTCAGGGTGGCAGAGACAGAGGAACTCCAGGAGCACCAACAGGGAGTGTGAACCTGAGAAGTTTGGGAGGAAAGGAGAGCAACCCAGAGGGCATCACCGTCTGGGAAGAGCATGGACCATTTCAGGTTTTTTGCAGAATAGTTAATTTATTCAGCTTCATAATCATTTTAAATACCTGAACTTCAGAAAGTGAAAGAACAGCACTTAAAATGTATAATCAATAATGCTTTAGTCAGCGTGGACCAGTACCGACTGCTAAAAGAAAATGCCAAAGATTAGGCAGCCTCAACAACAGGCATTTCTTCCTCACAGCTCTGGAAGCCTATGACCGGGATGCCAGCATGGCCAGACCCTGGGGAGGGCCCTGGTCCTGGCTGACAGGCAGCCGGCTTCCAGTGCAGCCTCACATGCTCACTTGGGGTGCAGGGGGATGTTCTCCTCCCTCTTCCCATGGGGACACTAATTCCCATGACCTAATTCCACCCAGAGGCCCCACCTTCTAGCATCATCCCAGTAGGGTTAAGATGCTAACACACTGAAATGGGGCACAAACACATGGTACACAAAGGTGATTAATAGCAGTAAAATAAACCAGTCAGGCACATAATAGTCATTCTTAACCACTGCAATGCTGTACAGATTTCCATGTGTAAACCCCGTCACAGTGGCCCATCTCAAACGATGGTTTCATAGCCAGCTCCCCAAGTACTAGAATATTTAAACTACCACCAACTTACATCCCTCATACTACAGCTTCAGTTGGTTTGAGTCTTAAAGATTAATTACTTAAGGAGCTGTGTGGGAATTAAAACTATGAACCTACTCATTTGAACACTAATTTGTCTCTTCCTTGTGATGTCCAGGATTCCAATCATCTTGCCCTCGTTTATCAGTTTTAAAATTAAGCTAGTATAGACCCTCTAGTAAGCCCACCCCTTCAGCCCAGCACAGCAGAGGAAACCTGAAGCACCTTGTAACCCACTGGTGGGCCCACCTCTTCAACATGGAGCAACAGAGGAGCACGGGAGCAGTGCAAGACCATCTGGTAGGCCCTCCCCTTCAACCCTGCATAGCAGAGGAGCCCAGGCAAGAAGGCACCAACACAGCAGTGTCTGAGTCCCTGCCACCTGCACCTTCCCTGTGAACAAGAGAAAGAGGGCCTCTCTGAGGTTCCTAGATGAAATGAAAATTGAAGCCTACTGGAAAAGTCAAGAAAATCTCTGCAATAAAGGTACACCACACCACCATAGTTGGTAAGTTGGAGGGACCAGCACCTCATATCAGAACCTGATCTAACTTTAGGAGAAAGACAGCAGGAACCTGCAGTAGAACCTTGCAAGAGTTCAACCCAGCAGGAGGTCAGAGATCTCAACTTGGGCCATGCAGACAGAAATCAGTTTGAACCTCATGGGACAGCTTCTGGCTTGCTGTGACTAATTAGCTTGGACCTGCACACTCCTGCCCAAACTGTCTCTTGTGTCAACAGAGGCATACTCTGAAGGAGGCCCTCTATTTCAATTTTTATCTTTTATTTTCAAAGTAATATTTTTCACTTAACTTTAATTATTTTTAGAATTTTTATCTATCTTTCTCTAGCCTCAAATTTGTCTTATCTGCTTTTACTTCTCTTCTTTTTCTCTCTCCCTGCCTCCCTCTCTCTCCCTCTCTTTCTCTCTCCCACCTTGATCTTCATTTCACTCCCTTTTCATTCCTGTTGCTACTGTGATTCAAATTTATTTTCTTTTTCCTTCTCTCAATTAGGTTTACAAGAAAGTGATTACAGTCTGTAGCCTATTGCTGTTAGTTTGTTCTGTTTTTTGTGTGTATATTTTGTTCTACCCTCTCCTCCTCCCTTCAACAGCTTCCTAGAGTTTGTGTGATTGTCCTGTGTCCTCTAACCTCACTTCTAACCATTCTCTATCCTATCTAACCCTCCCTCCCCAACTCTTTCCAAGTCCCCATCCTGAATAGTAAAGTTGTTATATTGACGAGTTTATTCACTATAAACATATTTTGGGCTGGTCCTTGATTTTGATGTAATTCACAAAGTTAAAGGTGACAGATTGATAACTACCACAAATTGTCATTTTCTAAGCTGTGCTTGATGCTACTGTGCTGCTGATTGCATCACTTGGGCTAAGGTGTTGTGATTGACCTAATCAGTTGTCCTTCCTCGTATAATGAAAATGAGATTGCCTCAGAGTCATTAAAGACTCAAAACATAAAGACTAGCTATATCTAGAAGATTGAATTATTAACCTAGGAATTAAACCAAGGACAGTACCAAAACAAAAACAGAAATGAGAAGACATTTAAACAAGGCACAAACATAGACTTCCACATCACCAAAGGTAAACTCAGGAAAATATGGTGTAAAAGTCTGACAGTCAACCATATGGACACCCTCAACTGACAGCAAAAGAAGTAAACAGATACATGAGGCTCTAGAAAAATTCAAAACATAAATAGTTTCCCAAATAACCACACAGATAGTGAGAAGAATGAAAGGCATGATTAGAGACTTTAGAACAGAAACAGATAAACAACAACAACAACAACAACAACACCAGATGAGCTCAGGACCATGATGGAAACCATGAATGTCCAGTGTAAGCAGGAAATGGAAACCTTGAATGCCCAATATAGGAAAGAGATGGAATCCATGAAACAGATTCAGATATCCAGGAGATTAAAAACTATAGAAAGCATTTGCAGCAGAGAGAACAAATGTGAAGGTAAAATTTCAGAGATAGAAGATAGGACTACGGTCAGTGATCATGAAAAGAGAGATCTCTTAAAAACAGTAAAGGATCATGAGAAATCAGTCCAACAACTCTTAGATGATGCAAAGAAGAATAATATAAGACTGACAGGAATCCATGAAATAGCAAGAGAAAGTACAAATGACATTAAAAAAAAAAAACACTTTGCAGAATTAATGACAGAAAATTTCCCAAACAGAGAGGAAGAATTTAAAATGCAGATAAGTGAGCCATACAGGAATCTAAATAGCCATGATCCAAAAAAAAAAAAAAAAAAATCTACTCCCAGACAAATAATCAAGATCCCAAAAACCCAACGTAAGAACAAAATACGACTGCAGTTAGAGAAAAGAAACAAATCACATGCAAAGGAAAGCCTATCAGAATCACAGCAGACTTTTCAACACAAATGCTCAAGGTCAAGGAGAGCCTGGAGTGAGGCATTTCAAGTCCTAAAAGAAAACAACCTCCAACCTACACTGCTGTATCCTGAAAAATTATCTTTCAAGATTGATGGGGAAATAAGATACTTCCATGACAAAGAACATAAGAAATTTCATGAACACCAAACCAGCACTCCAAACACTTCTAAACAATATCCTGAATGAGAAAATGAAGGCCACAACTCCATAAGGGCACATAGAGCAAATACACAAGGCAAGGCAAATAACTTTAAAAGTTCTTGGATGATAAATAAAAGAATCTGATGCAGGAAATCTAACAGAGGGATAAAAAAAGCGTGGAAAATGGAATTGAAATGTGGTTTGTACATGTACATGGCCAATTCCCTACACTGAATATAATCATTATATATTGCAAACATGAATTAATAGAAGTTCCCCCCCCAAAAAAAGAACCAACAAAATGACCATGAAAAATCAAAACATAAAAGTTATAACCATCAATGTTAGTGGCCTCAAACCACCAATCAAAAGAAATAGGCTGGCACAATGGATTAAGAAGCAAAATCCAAAAATATCCTATATACAAATACCCACTTAATCCATAAAGAAATTCATAGACTGAGAGTAAAAGAATGGAAAACAGATCTCCATGCAACAGGAGCCCAGGAAAAAAACAGGGATAGCTATCTTATTTGCAGACGGGATAGATTTCAAAAACAAAACTAATTAAGAAAGACAAAGAAGGCCACTACATCCTTGTAAAGGGAACAATACAAGAGGAAGAAATGACAATCATAAATATATATGCACCAAATACTAATGCCCCCAATTATATAAAACACATATTAATGAATATGAAAAACGAACTAAGCACTAATACGATTGTAGTGAGGGACCTCAATACTCCACTGACACAAATAGACACATCATCTAGACAAAAAAATCAACAATGAAACACTAGAACAAAGCCAGGTATTTGAACAAATGGACTTAGTAGATGTCTACAGAGTGTTCCATGCCACAAAATCAGAATATACATTCTGTTTGGCTGTACACAGGTCATTCTGCAAAAAGACCACATGCTAGCTCATAAAACATGCATAAGTAAATGCAAAAGAACTTAAGTTATCCCCATATATCATCAGACCATAGTGCAATTAAACTGGAGATCAACAGCATAAGAAGTCACAAGAACTTCACAAACACATGGAAATTAAATAACACCTGCTGAACAACCATTGGATTGCAGAGGAAATTAAAGAAGAAATTAGAGAGTTTCTACAATTAAATAATAATGCAAATGGAAAGCAGTTCTATGAGGATAATTCATAGCATTGAATGCCCATACTAGGAAAACAAAGCGAGTTCAAATAAACAACCTAAAGCTTAAACTTAACATCCTAGAAAAAGGAGAGCAAGACAAACTGAAAGCGCATACAAAGGAGGAAATTATAAAGATCAGAGCAGAAATTAATGCAATGGAGACTGAGAGAACAATACAAGAAAAATCAATGAATCAAAGAGTTGGTTTTCGAAAGAATAAATAAAACCATTAAGCCCTTTGCCAATCTTATAAAAAAACGAATTAAATGCAATTAGGAATGAAAAAGGTGAAGTCACAACAGATCCACCAGAAATTTAGAGGATCATCAATACCTACTGTGAAAATCTGTATGCTAATAAAATGGAAAATACAGAAGAAATACACAGATTCCTAGATACATATGAACTTCCAAAGTTGAACAAAGAAGGTATAAAAAGTCTAAATACCCCAATTACATTCAATGAAATTGAAATGTAATTAAAACATTACCAACAAAGAAAAGCCAAGGTCTTGATGGCTTCACTGCTGAATTCTACAAGACATTCAGAGAATTATAGCCACTATGCTTTAAACTCTTCAATAAAATTGAAAGAGAATCAATACTTCCAAATTCATTCCTGGAAGCAAGTACTATTTTGATTCCAAAACCAGGGACAGACGCAACCATAAAAGAGAACTAAAGGCCAATATCCCTAATGAACACAGATGCAAAAATCCTCAGTAAGATATTAGCAAACAGAATACAGAGGGTCATCAGGAAGATCACACACCCTTACCAAGTTGGATTTATCCCAGGGATGCAAGGATGGTTCAACATATGTAAAGCAATAAATGTAATACACTATATTAACAGAGTCAAGGACAAAAACTGTATGATCATCTCAATAGATGCAGAAAAAGCATTCGACAAAATTCTATACCTATTCATGATAAAAACCCTGCAAGAAATTGGAATAGAGGGTCTTTATATCAAACTGATAAAGGCTATCTATGAAAAACCAACAGCCAACATCATACTCAATAGTCAAAAACTGAAAATCTTCCACATTAAAATCAGTAACAAGACAAGGATGTCCACTACTACCACTCCTTTTCATATAGTCCTAGAAAAAGTAGCCACTGCAATTAGACAAGACAAAGAAATAAAAGCAATAAAGATAGGAAAGGAAGAAGGTAAACTATCACTATTTGCTGATGATATGATACTCTACATAGAAGACCCCAAAAAGAAATCTGCCAAAAGACTTCTACATTATTAAAAGATTCAGTAGAGTTGCTAGATACAAGGTCAACACTCAAAAATCAATAGCCTTCTAGTACACAAATAACAGATTCACTGAGAGAGAAATTAGGAAAAAAAATCCTTTTACAATAAAATCCAAAAAAATGAAATATCTAGGAATCAGTCCAATGGAGGAGAAAAAAGACCTCTACACTGAAAACTAGAGCACTCTAAAAAAAGAGATAGAAGAGCATATAAGAAAATGGAAAGACATCCCTTGCTACTGTGTAGGAATTATCAACATAGTAAAAATGGCCATACTTTCAAAACTGTTATACAGATTCAATGCAATCCCGATTGAAATCCCAATAGTATATTTCACAGAGCAAGCAAAAACAATCTAACAATTCATTTGGAACCAGAAGAGATCTAGAACAGCAAAAGCCATTCTAGGCAACAGACATGGAAGGGGCTATCACAATTCCCAACTTTAAACTATACTACAAAGCCACTGTGATAAAAACAGCATGACAAAGAACCATAAATGGAATAGAATAGAAAATCAGTGGAATAGAAAATGAATGGAATTGATCAGAACATGCAGAAACAACATCAGACATACTCAGTTACCTCATCTTTGACAAAAAGCCAACCATCTTCAATGGAGGAAAGATAGCCTCTTCAATAAATGCTATTGGAAAAATTGGCTTTCCACTTGCCAAAGACTAAAACTAGATTCCTATCTTGCACCATGTGCTAAACTAAAATCTAAGTGGGTTAAAGATCTAAATAGCACAACAGAAACACTAAACTTATTGCAAAATAAATTAGGTAGAACTCCCAAAGACACTGGCATAGGAAAAGACTTTAAAAACAAATCCTCAGCAGCACAAGAACTTGCACAAAGAATCAACAACTGGGATCTCATGGTAGTAAAAAGTTTTTGCAGTGCAAGAGAAACCACCAACAGAGTTAAGAGACCACCTACAGTGTGGGGAAAAATTTTTACCAGGTATTTCTCAGACAAAGGACTGCTATCTAAAACATATAGAACTCAAAAAAATCAGACGGCCACAAATACAAAGACCCAATTCAAAAATGGGCTTCTGAAATGAACAGACATTTCTCAGATAAAGAAGTAAAAGCAGCAATTAAACATATGAAAAAATGTTCAACATCATTGGTCATTCGAGAGATGCAGGTAACACTGAGATTCTACCTCACCCCAGAGAGAATGGCTGCTGTCAAGAAGTCAACCAATAATAAATGTTAGCAGGGCTATGGGGGAGAAAGGAACCTTTCTCCATTGGTGGGAGTGCAGGCTGGTGCAACCATTGTGTTAATTAATACGGAGATACCTCAAAGAACTAGGATTAGAAGTCCCACTTGACCCAGCTATCCCTCTTCTAAGTATCTTTCCAAAAAAATTAAAAGAATCACACCACAGTGATATATGCATACCCATGTTTATTTACAGCAACACAATTGTTAATAGCTAAAACTTGGAAACAACCCAAATGCCCATGAACTGGAGATTGCATAAAGAAGATGGGGTTTTTCTATAAAATGGAGTACTAGTCAGTCGTAAAAAATGAGAACTAGAGAAATTTATAGCTAAGTAGATGCATATCGAGGCAATACTCTTAAGTGAAATAAAGAGGACACACGAGTAAATACCGAATAGTTTCTCTGGTGTGAGAAACTGAAAGTGCAAATAAGGTTTAAATGGTATAACTGAGAGGGTGAAACAGGAAGCAAATGGTTAAAGGGGAAGTTGGAAGGGGAGGGGTAAGGAAATAAGTGAGAATAAAAAATATGAAAAAAAGGGAAAACATGGAAACAAAGTCTTTGTAAATAGGGAAGGGTGAAGGAGGTGAAGGGAGGGCAGGGGTGTGGGGAAAAAACAAGAACCAGGACGTACCATGTAAAGGTTCAAGATCCCAGTGATAAATGTAACTGTATTGTTTCCTTTAAGTGTACCAATAAACTTCAGAGGAAAATAAGTAAAATTTAGTGGCATTTCACACTCGGCATCTATCTTCAATGAGAGGTCTGAAACAAAATCCATCTCTATTTTTTTAAATTACATGTTAATTAATTACAATAATTAAGATTCACCTCCTCATTCCATTAGTTGGTTTTCACTTATTTTAATTTAATTTAATTTTTGTGTTGCGCAGTCAAACTCAGGACCTCGTTCTTGTGAGGCAGGCACTGTGCCACTGAGCTAAATCCCAGCCCTCGCTCCCTCAGTTTTGTTTTGTTTTGGTACAGGGGATCAAACACTGGACCTTGCGCTTGCGAGGCAGGTGGCGGCACCAATGAGCTAAATCCCCAGCCCCATTCCATCAGTTTTAAAGCAAAGAATTAGGTAGAATGTCTTGGGAAACCAATATTAATAAAATTTTTTAAAAATGTTTTTAAGTAGTATTTAATAATGAATGTGTATGCAATGTATTCCTCTTGGGTTCACATGAAAAGCCTAAATTTTTTCGTCCTTCTATCCATATCTCTGCCTGCCTCTCCTCCAAACCCCCCACACCCATCTCTCAGAAAAAGCTAAATACAGATTCACTTTTTCGAAGTGAAAATACCTAGCTTAGCAGACATACACTTCCAGACTAAGGTTACAGTAAGCCACTGTAACATTACCTGCACTGAGAGCATTTACGCCAAACTTGCTAATAAGCACAGAACTATGCCACACTCTAGAGCCTGCTGCTTTGGCATATTCTCAACAATCAGAGTTCACACAAGAAAGATCCACTGGCATACTGCAGCATGAAGTGTGGTATACATTAAACTGTACCTGGCAAGTGTGGCTTCTGTCCTTGTTAAATCACCTATGAATTTAAAAGGGCAGTAGCCAGAAAACAGTGTTGCATTCAGGAATACAAAGCAAAAGGACCCAGCTATATGCATTCTGTAAACACATGTGTAACAATCAGAAATAGAAGCAAAGGATGAATATCTCTGTTATACTCAATCCCGTCTCCACTGCAAAGAATCCCATGATCATTACACACAGAGTCCAGTGAAAAGGATGCCAAAAATACACCCCTTATCACCCAAGTTCTTTCTAGTTCCTGAAAAAGTAACTTAAGTTCCACTGTTTACTCAGTTGTGAAATGAAGAGTTGAGTTAGACAATCTCTAAAGCACGAACAAACGCTAAAGGTAAATGAGAATACATACATCTAAATGATTCACTGACTCTTTCTTTTCTTTTCTTTTTGTACCAGGGATCGAACTCTGGACCTTGTGCTTATGAGGCAGGCAGAGGCACCACTGAGCTAACTCCCTGTCTCTGACACTTTTGATTAATATTAGACTAGGTATGAGAGTTTCAACTTGGAAAGTCTTCAAGATCTCTGAATTTCCTTTGAGGAAGCTATCTGGCATTTCTGACACAATGAAAAACAGAAATAATGCTACAAAGAAAAAGTCAAGGTGTGGAAATTACTAGATGAGTTTCACTACACTGTTCTTACATTAGGACAAATCAGCATGTGTTTCTCTCCCTCAAGTGGGCAGTACATGCACAATTCTGGGAGATGCAGCTTTCTGAGTGGACTGTCTTCTTAAAGCAACTTAGATCTTTCAAAGTGACTGCAAAGGATATTCACAGCTTTAGTTAACATTGAAGGAAAGAAGTCACCTAGCATTTCTCAGTTTAAAAAAATTGTTCACTTCCTTCAAAATTGTATTTTGTCAGATCTGAGATGCCACTGAATGAATACAAGGCACACTGTTATCCATTTGTTACCAAGAGAAAAAGGCTGCCGGTTGAAGTAGTACACCATGAGTTTTTGAGATACTGAACTGTGAAAAGTGTCTCAGAAGCCACTGACTACAGCAGTATAAGGCTTTGATACGTTTTCCCGGGACGTTGCACAAAGCCATCTCCCAAGTGCATCACAAGCACACTGGTGCATCACATATCCTACTGGACTTAACCCTCTCTATTAACCCGGATTACCTGCATTTCACAATTTAAAAAGAAAGAATTTGACTTTTATACAAAAATAGCAATAAAATAACAGTGGAGATGAAATGTGTATCCCTCAGACACTTTCTATGTTTATTATTTCCTTCAGGGTCAAATAATTTTAGCCTCCTACGTGCCATGCCAGGAGTGTGGCATATATCTGTGATGTGGCTCACAGCAGCCCCATTCCTCACTACCTGTTCTGACAGCCACAGATCCTTGGAGCTAGACGGGATCTCATGATGCGGAGGTGGAAATGGAACTTCTGCAGGGACAGAAATGCACAAATGGAACGGAACTTTTCAAAAATACTAGTTAGTCTAGAAGTCTGGACAGAAACTCAATTACTGAACCCCAGTCTACAGACTGCAAGATTGCAAACACTCTGTTCAACTAGTCTTTCTTGGTTTGGAAGAGACAATTAGGAAGAGGCATTTCCTGTCTACTTCCTGAATTTTCTCCAGCTATTATAATGATGTTCTTTCCCCCAAAAAAAACCCCAAATAAGATCACATCTATATAACTCCAGAGTAGTAGAAAGAATTCAGATAAATTACTCAAGGTGTCTCCTGTCTTTTCTTGTTGCTTAGGTTTAATAATAAAGGATTGTTAAGTTACAAATAATGAGTGAGGAGAATCATGTAAAGCAAAGGAAGAATAAAGGTAAGGTATTCAATATTCCATATACTGTCCCTTTAATGAAACGCAATGAAAGTAAAATTTCAGTGACTGCAGTGCAACATTTTCTTCCTGTTAACCTTAAGATGCCATTAAATCAATTTCAAATGTGGGACACATCCTCAACCTAGGAACACAGTTGACTCCACCCAAACTAAGCCAGCTTATCTGTACACATCGAGCCAACCCCAGGAGTAGATCAAATAAATGACACTAAAAAGAGCAAAGAATTAAATATTCAAATTCCCATGTTGCTATATGTATAATTTAAACTATCTCCAAATCACAAAATCCATCTTGATATCTCTGGTTTACAGGAAATGTCCTAAAGAGATAGTTACATCTCCATTGGGTTGATCATACACTTTGTGCAGTACAGAGGCTGAAACTCAGAAAGGGGGTTCTCCAATCTGTCCCCAAGGGAAGAGGGTCAGGTGTGGATGGGAGGTGAAGAGCAGCCCATATCCAAAAGCACAGACGGCTCACGTTCCAAGGTTGTTATACAAGCCAAACCTGCCATCATAAACTTTAAAGAAGACATTTATGAGGGGATCCCAGGAGTCAGACAGGTTCCTGCTGTTACCCCACCAAGAAACACTGGGTCTACCTTAAAAATGAACTTTTCAACCTCTTCCACACACTCGGATCAACAGAAATCTCCCGACCTGTTACAAACTACAAGTTTTATCTCTACTAGCCTGATTCTTCCTGACACAAGACACCATGCCCACCTCTACCGAATATACGTTTGTAGTCACCTTAAAGAGAGATTCTTCCTTTTGCCAACGCATCCCTATTCAAGAGGGCCAGTGGGTTGATATGATTTTCTGAGGTCTTCGATTATGCTGCCTTCTGAGCCCAGGGGCTGGCAGGCAGGGCAGCTCTGTCAGAGCGTCAGAGAGCTCTGCAGATGTCTCTGTTGTACTCAGTCAAACTGAAAAAGAGAAAAGATGGCCCTCTGACAAGGGACAGCTGTCAGTTAGGTGGTGCTCACATTTAGTAGGCCAATGAGCAAGAAAGGAGGTGACAAGTGCTTGGCTAATCACTCTGCCTGTAGAAATCACAGCCCTTCCCAGTGCTGCTCGCACCACACATTAGGTGACAGTATGCAGAGACTTCATCACTCCTGTTGGTGTTCATGCTCATCCTCCCTCTCTTTCCCGCTCTCTTATTTCTACTACTGGTCTGAAAACTAAGGCCAATGCAATACACCAAGAAACAAAAATCAGACCAAGGGAAATATGAAAAAAGGGAAGAAATGTGGCAAATGATCTAAAAAGACATATAGCGATACATTAATTTGTTCAGAGCTGGTCCACATGCATACTGAGAAGAAAACTCATTAGGTATCAGTAATGAGAAATACATATCAGGAGATTCAAAATTATCCCCTCACCTTATCCCCATCCTCCATCTTGTCTTTCCCCGCTGTGGCCACCAGGGGGCACTTGGGGGCTGGTCCCTTGTAAGGGAGCCTGAAGATTCTGAGCTCTCAACAATTCTCAGACATTGGCAGTGGGTACATGGCATGAAGTGCATAGGAAACCAAAGCCAAAGGAGGAAACTCAGAGAGAGTTTCAAGTAGAAAAGTTAATTCTCCAAATCTTACACTATTTTCTTCATTAGCAAACTCTAAAGCTCAAACATAACCCCTCCAAACCACTCATTAAATGCTCAATTCGCGAAGGACCTACCTAAGCCATTGGTATTTTTATAACATTGACAAAATACACGCCCCCTTCTCTCTCCCCTCTTTTAGTTTTTAAAAGAGCAGCTAAGTGGAATCAGGAAGAAAAGCAGGGAGGAATAACAAGGTAAAGAGGAGTAAAATTTGTGGCTGTGCAGCTCAAGAATAGAAGTCAAAGAACATTTACTAGTTTTAGGCAAAGATGAATCTAAACATAACACAATGTCATTTAAACCACACCTCGATTTAGCCAGCACCTTCTACAGCTCCTCTATGTCCTTCTGCCTACCATGCCAGAGATAAAACCCCTAAGTTTGTGGGGTTTTTTTTTTTTTGGTACCAGGGATCGAACTGGGGTCTTTGTGCTTGCAAGGCAGGCAGCAGAACCACTGAGATAAACCCCTGCCCTCCTCCAAAGATTTTAGAAAATAATTCTTAAGGACCACTGAAGACTAAAGAGAGCGAGTAGAAATGGGAGGTATTGGTGATGAGTGTCCCTGAAAATGTGAGAACTCCAGGCACAGCTCTGCCGCGAGGCTTGCCCTCTTCCAACCCACAGGCCTTGCAGGGACCACAGATGAAAGACAGTCAGACCAGCACTGCTGGGTGCCTGAGCTACAGAAAAGCACTCCTGGTCACTGCCATCCAGAGCATCCCTGGAAGACAAAGCTGCCTTTCTTTGAGGAAAATCCAAGCATCTATTCAATCTCTGTTTGCATTCATGACCAACAAGCGGGAGCAGGGCCAGGACACAGCCTGAGACTGGCCACCATTCCAACAACGCGGACACCTCCACCACATCAGCCGAGTTGGCCCAGCGGGCTCTGCCTGCTACCAGCTGTCAGGTACCTGAGACACACACTGCATCCCCATCCAGGTAACCCCCATGGCAAGGGTGAATGGCCATGTTCGGTGTTTTATCCTAAACTATAACGTCATCCACTCGAACCCTCTTCACAGAAAATAAGATGTGCCAATATTCCATAGCTTTGGTCAATCCGACCATTTCAAAGTCTTCACTACTGTGCCAGCTAATTCTAATACGTGCATCTTCTGGCTGAAAGCTTTTCTACTCTTGTGGATTCTTACCTAAGCGCAAATATCCAAGAATCATAATTATTTCCATTACGTCTCGGTTAGATATCAATTTGCAATGTACAATTTTGTGGTTTTCCAACTCTCATCAGGAGTACTTCTAGTATCATAGCTTTTTAGTTGTAGGTAGGAAGGCAATGATTACTGTAAAAAAATAATATAAGATCAAGTCGAGAAGAGAAGAAAAAGGACTTTCTAAGTGCACAGATGCCAAGGAAGAGGTCCAGGCAGCCCCCAGCTCTCCCCATGCACAGCCTGTGGCAGAGAAGGGAGCAGTTCCTTAGGATGAGGAGCCTGGCCAGACTGTGTGTCCCCTCGCCCCCCAGCCACATGTCACTCTGTCATCAGCTGAAAAACTGGGAAGGTGCAAACCCAGGTTGTTTACTCTTCACTCTTTTGGGGAGTGGAGAACCTCAGGGCATCGAGAGCAGTTCCATCATGGAGACCAAGGAGGTGCTGACCTGCCCCTTCACACAGGTTCTCTTATACTCCCTGATATCCATGCACCACCACCTTTACACTACAACAGAAAAGGGAAAAAAGCAATCGTCTTCATAGACGAGGAAGTGATTATCAAGAAAAGGCCTGGGCTACAGCAGTGTATGGACTGGAGGGAGATCTGACCATGACTATGCATCTGACACTCAAGAGTCAAAGTCAAGTTCAGGTTCCCACTGAATCTTGCCGTTTGGGGCCCTGAAGTTTCCATTCTGCATTTTCTCTGTACAGCACAGTCCCTGCGTAGGGGCTTGTGGCAAGTGGATCTTCTAGGGATGACTTGAGCTGAGAAGAGAGAAGTGTCTGCCCCGCTGGGCTCAGCTCACAGCTTGGTTCTGAGCAGAACAACGGAGGCCTTATCAGTCCTCCAGGGTGTGGGGATAGCAGTGGCTCTCTCCAGGCCCATTAGGGCTGACTGACACCCTCACTCACATATTGCTTCTTAGTTACTGTAAAGCTTTTACATATTTAGGGAGCTTTTCATCAAAATATTCTGGAATGGCTAGAGGCTCAGACACATTAATGATATCTGCACACATGTGCTTTTTATCCAAGTTCACAGCTCCTGGTCACCGAGGGTAAACAGTGTTATCAGTGATTATTATGGATTTAGTCAAGTATATTTTATTCCTGTCATTTATGAGCACTTGTGTTGGCTGGTATTTACAATGTCGGGATTCTGTCACTTTGGCAACCTTCTGAGACAACATTTTTCCAGTGTTACAGTGACATTTCAAAAATTCAGTATTTACAAGCAAACGACACCCTCTGGCTCTGTGACAGTGCAATTCAGTGGTAGCTGAACAAAGGGACACTCGACTAGAAATTTCTTCAGGATGTGTTTTCTGGCTGCTACTGACTACTTCACTCTTTGGAAGAAAGAAAAAACAGACACCAAGGGAAAACATTAGTGCCACACTACTGGAATTTTCCTTGTATTGTAGGGGTCTATGTGAGTGAGGTCCACCATGGATGTTGACCTAAGTGCTTAACGTCTCTGACCTTTAGTTTCCCATTTGCTACAAAGTGGTATTGGGCACCCAATGGCATTCAGGTCCTTCCTGATGTGAACATTCTATCTTTAAGGATTTGGAAACTATAAGCAAAAGGTAAACAAGGACCTTCGCTCTTCCCATCTATCCTCGGCCAAACACCATGCGCAGAGAGTGAAGGGTACAAAACCTGGAGGACAAGATACAGCTGGTGTTGTGCTTCTCCCCAAGCTGCTAGGCCTTTTCCATATTCAGGAAGACCATGGTTCTTCCTATCACTTACAGGGACACAGAGTTACTACCATGAACAGGTGACAGAAGACATAGGAAACAGGCACTGTGTTATTACAATCTGTACTTACTTAGGGGAAACTTTGGGTTCTGGAAAGACAACACTGTTGATACACAGAATGCTGGGTTCCTGGTTCCTCAGACCCTCCTCAGAAATGTACATGTTTTTTCCTGACAGGGAGAGGCCCAACCCATGGTTGTTGCCCAAATGACCATGAAAAAGGTCTAGAACCAGCTACGAGAAGATGGTGAACTACCTGCTATGACCAAAAGCTACCTCAACTTTAACCATAGATTTTTTTTTTTTGAAAAGTAATGCAGAAAAAGACTAATCTGGAGTCAAATCTCTGTCCTACTCCCATCTCTTCCACTTAACATTAATGGTGAAGAAAACTCTGAGTTGCAGATCATGAATAAAATATAATTATAAATAGTTCTTGCTTCAAAGGGTATGGGGGTGATTTAAAACAAGATATTTGTTCATCAGTATTGCAATCAGTTGTGTTCACACGGAATTCGTTACTTTTGTTGGTTCAGCTACTCATTCGCATATCTATCCACTGACTCAGGAGCACAGGTTCATTGCATGTCCCCCATTATGTGCTGGACACAGAGAGGAGAGGTGGAGACACTGCCCATCTCCGGTGTAGAGCAGGAGAACTGCTGCCAAAGAGTAGTATTCCGAGGCCACCAAGCACAGTGAAGCGGCGCTCATTCTGGCGGGCTATAGCATCTAAGAGGGTCCTTGGAGGAAATAATGCCCAAGTGGAATCGTGAACAAAGTCTGTGAATTACTTGCTCAAAGACATGTAAGTCAGCCGAGCACGTTGGTGCATGCCTGTAATCCCTGCTACTCAAGAGGCTGAGGCAGGAGGATGGAAAGATGAAGTCCAGTCTGGGCCACTTACTAGACTCTGTCTTAAAAATAAAATGTAAAAAGGATGAGTTGATGGAGTTCAAAACTGCAGAGACCCTAGGTTCAATTCCTAGTTCTGTGAAAGGCAGAGGAGCTGAAGAGACGAGGAGGCAGGACGAAGATACTCCAGGCCAAGGCAGGGGCCTGGGAAGACAGACTGAACTTCAAGTGAGCTCTTCCAGGACTGAGACCCGCCTGGCTACCATGAGCCTACGCACCAGGCTAAGGACAGGACCTTAAAGCCACGAAGGGAAGCAGAGCAAGGGCACGACAGCTTTAGGAAGTTGTGGAGAGAGCTACTGCAGCAACGGGGGAAAAGTTATACAGGAAGGAGGTGGGAAGAGGCACCCAAGGTACAGACGGGGCGCCAGCGGGTAAGAAGCAGGGTCACTGGTCTCCTGCGGGCAGAACTGAGACAGTTTAGAAACTGGGGCTCACGGGGGTGCAAGAGACTAGTTATTCTCCACTGGTTGCTGTGAGGTTGGTGAGCAAACCAAAGAACACAGGTGGAAGGACTAAAATCTGAAGGGAAATTCAATGAGTCCAATCCAAATTCAGAAGCACAACTCCCTCAGTGAATGATTTGTTTTTCTTTATTCGCATATGCTGGATGACTGACATATTTTACCTTAAAATAGATATTAAAATATAAATTTGAAAGTTGCAAGTATTAGAGGCTCACATTCGGTGATTATACTGTTAGTTCAGGTCCTCTACCTACACCGTAATCTCAGTTGGCGCACAGGGTGGTATTGTGTAATAAATATTTATTGAGCACGCACCATGAACGTTTTATTGTTGGATGTTGTAGAAGGCTCTAGTATCTGCCTAAGGTTCTACAGGGCTAGGTTGTCTGCATTTTATTTCCACCTATAACTATCTCGAGCAAAAATAAGATTATTTGCAGCAGATAACAAAGAAAGACATACTGGATGAAGCTGCATAGGAGCCTCTGATTTTGGCAGCAATGAATTTCAGGAATGCGCACCATAAAATTTTAAGAGATGAAACACCTAGGATATAATGAGATGAAAATTTGCTTTATAAGCTGGTCTGAACAGAGGCAGTCAAAGGCTCAAGAGCTAATAGGTTTTGTGTGTTATCTGCAAAAGGGAGTAGAGAACACATTTCCTACAAACAAATCACAGAAAAAGGCTTTCTTGACATACAAAAATCCCAACTTAAATGTTCTTCACCTTGGAAAAAGAAAAGACACCCAACACTTACACGTTCAAAACAAATTCAAGCAAGTGTTATTTGGTGGTTAATGGGTGGGAGTTATTGAGGGGAACAGGTCCTTATTAATGGCTTCTTGCCTGAGACAGTTAAGTGGCAGTGTTGTAAGACTCCTTGGGACGGTGTCCCAGCGGTGGCAGCTGTTGACATTCTCCTTTGCCACATGTCGCTATCCATAGCAAATCTTTTACCACCACCAGTGTCGTGTTGTACCACTCACCCTCTTCATGACAGCTCTGAGTTGCAGAGTGCAGTGTGACAGGCTGCACATTTCAAAAGTACTAGCGATATAGGGGTGGATCACATGCAGGGGAATAAAGTCAACACTGATGGAGAAGCAACTGTCCTGAGTAAAGTCATAGTCCCCATGGTGTGCCTAAATTTCATTCAAGAAGTTGGTTTAGAATGAAAAATGCATGTTTCTATTAAAAAGTCCATGTGACTAAAGTTAAAATCCTTCTCAGATCTTAAATTCTGATACCGTGAGCATTTGGATCCTAGCTGTAAGCCAGGACTTCATCGAAGACTCAGTTCTTTATTCCCAAGAAATCTTGAATCCCTGGGAAAAATGAGTGGAACAGAATATATCACAGGAGAACAGAGATAGAGCATACTCTCATGGGCTAACGGAACCTCAATTAGAACCAATGACTACTGGTTTCAATCTTCCTATCAAAAAGAAACACTTCAGGGCCAGGGATTTACCACAGTGGTACTGTGACTGACTTGCAAGCGCAAGGTCGTGAGTTAGATCCTGGTTCCAAAAATTTAAAAAGAGCATTGTTTCAACATGCAGCTATTTCTCTGTTGGACTATTTATCAATACTTGATTTTTTGCCCTCTGTAGCAGTCATCACTTAGTCTTTATGTGTGATGTCATCCAGTGAAATCATCTACTTTTTTCCTGTCCTCATAGGATCTATGTTCTAAGTCTATGCTCCCTTTGGGGGAAAGTGTACACCTGTCAGTTCCTCATCATTCATGCATAGTTCTTTTTTTTTTTATTCCTGCAAAACTATACAATGAGGAACCTTCTTATTTTCTCTTAAGTGTATGCATTTTCCCTCCCATAGAGTGGGCATCTTGTCTTTAGACTTCTTTCTGTGACAATATAAAGCAAATTTATAAGCTTTTCTTCTTGGTCAAATCATTGCAATACTGGAATGATTAGCTCCAATAAAACCTATATAGACATCCTATAAAATAAGTTTATAGTAAGAATTGCTTTGGTACCACTAAATATTTTACTTTTACTCCTTCTTTGGATAAAATCTACTTGATAAATATCCATTTTTTTATCCAATCTTTACTGAAAAAAGAGGAAGTGGTATGATAAGGCCTTTTCTCTAACAGGGATATACTATCATATGATTTGAATGACCACCTAACGTATTTCCTACTCTGCCATCAGGATGATCACACAGGTCTCAAAGAAGCTTGGAGGAAAAAAAAAATTCAGTACACAAGATGAGTTAGGGATTTAAACCTGATTTTGTAACCTTTATGCTTATTTAAATGATCACTTAAGAGATAAAGCTGCATGCTAACCTTTCTCATTTACTTTATTTAGCCAGTGTCTACTGAGGCCAGACTTTTCAATGTTTGCTTCATGCAGCTTGCATAGTATCGCTTTATATGTAAAGATGAAGAGAGAAGGAAAACAAAAGTGAGAAGAGCTGAAGGTACGCTATCATCAAAGCATGAGAAAAAGCTAACTATTCAGCTAAATAAAAAATAACATATTTAGTGATTTGTAATGTAAGAATAAAATGAACTCACTGGTCTCAAGAGGTCTGCGATATGATCTCTGCAAAAAGTAGCTTGCCAATTCAATTGAGGTAGGAGCTATTTAATTTTTTTACAGGTATAGTTTTCAATAAAACTACATATGCCTATAATACTGCAATGGCAGATGTGTCTCGATTATTAGAGGTGGGCTCAAGGGAATATATACAATGGATCTTGAGATCTGTAAGCAGCTGTTGGGGGGGTGCTGAAATGATAGGGGAGGGCACTGTACCACACACACATGTTCTTTAAGTGCAGCAATGTTTTGTTATTTTACTGCAGGTGTATTACAGAGATGAAATTTAATAACTTACTCTATACAATGCCAATAAAACAGGAAAGATTCAATGCCCTGCTGTTCATTACGGCAGTACAAAATGGGCTTGGATTATTCTGCATGCATGCATGGTCAAATCCCGATACACAGAGACCCCCACACAGAGTGCTCTAAAGGATGGTCACTGCTGAAAGACCTCCATGACACGGCTCCTTAACGGTTCCTTATCATCGAATCGCTGTTGTCCCAAATGCACATAGTCATAGAGTTGAAGTAGGCTGCAAATAAGAGATAGCCGGTGTGTAAAATCATACCGATCCTTTACTGAAAGATGTCTTATGAACAGAGAGAAAAACTGAAACGCGGGACATGTGGCATTTGTCTAAGTACCGTTAGAACAGAACAGTGATGATATACACAATGCAACAAAATCGGGGAAAGTGCCACATTAAAAGTCACGACCCCACCGAAATGTGACGGCTCCCTTTGTTACTACAAGGGAAGTCTGACATAAATAAGGGCCACGCTATGAAAACAGCAACATTTGCACGAGAGTAACGCTAAGGCAAATGCATCTAAGTAAGCCTGCCTGTTTTGGTTCTATCCTCCCACAAAACTGCTCTGTTAGATAAAGAACACTAAAGGCCGTATGTGGAGAAGCTCGGTTTAGTCTATCTGAGAGTGGAAGCCTCTGTAAACAAATCCACATGAACTTCCACAGAGCACAGGCAATGTTTCAAAGACGGAGTGCACTGATGTGAAGTGGGTCACCGCTACCAGGCACAGCAGCAGACTCAGTCATATCTGTTCTTGTCCAAAGTATTTCTTTTTTTTTTTTAAGTCACTCAAATGTCTTTTTAACTTCAGATTAGGGGGCTCCGATGGTATCTTCCAGTATTCCTCATAGTCTGAGTTTTAGAAAAATTTCTTGAATGATGGAGTAGCAAACAAGCCTACCTTAGACAAAGGAATAAATATTTCTGTCCTTTCAAATTAAAAATTCCTGATGCAGAACTAACTACCTTTCTTAGAGCAAAAGGCTATAAGATTACCCTGATTTCTACACAATATATTTCAACATGAAATCCAGTTACACCTCGGAATTAAATCAATGATTTGGTATTCACTGACTTTTTCCCTCCATTCTGTCTACATATCAGAAATATGATGAATTGTAGTCCTAATTGTAGTCACTATTATAAGCCCCTTATAGATGCTTGCCATAACAATGAATATGTTAATCCAAAAATTCTAGTGAAATTTCAATTCAGAAACCAGAAGTCTATCTGTTTGGTATCACATAAATCATCTCACAACAACTTCAGTGCCTTAATGCATTAGCTATTGTGAACTGTTGTATAAAACTAGCCTAGCCTTCCAAACACATACTCTGTCATTTAATGTATTTCACAAGGGTGTTAAATTCCACAATTGAAAAGTTATTGGGTCCTATTTAAAAGCCTGCCAAAGGTACTGTTTTAGAACTTAGCTGAGTTTTGGGAACAATAATTTGATCTATGATAAACCCAAATGTGGGTAACAGAAAAACATATTCTGCCTGCGCTGCACAAAAATCAAATATATAATCTACACATTTAAAGAAAATCTATATATTTGGCTGTTGCTAAAATGTGAATTGGCATATTGCACCCCAGCCATTTCACAGGAAATCCTCATTGGTTTTCAGAAGAGTGCACGTGTTAAGACTGAGGATGATGCTGAATAGACTATTCATATAATCTTTTTTTTCAAAGGCAGGAGAGTCCGGAGCAGTGACTCGCCTCCTCTATACTCCCCCTACCTCTGCCCCGCAGCTGCATTCAGAGTTGTAGCCAACAGCAAAGAGACCCACTGCATCCTGGAGGGGTGTGCTATGCACAGGTTCTGGAGGGAGTTTGAAACCCACTGCAAGTGGTTTTCTAGATAAGATCTACTGGAGACCTTTAAGCACAGACATAGTATCACGGAAGCAGGGAACCCAAGGTGGAAAAGCCCTGACTCTGAAACCAGGCATATTAGAAGTCAAGGCCCGGATCGGTAACTTGGAATGTGATCTGGCATATGCTTGCCTTGATTCTCTGATCATTTTTTAAATTATTAAATGAGGAAAGTTAGTAATTTCCTCAGAGGTTTACACTGATCTACCATTAGTCCCCCAGGCTTCCTTTCGACTGAGCCTAAACTTTCTTTTAGAAATATATTCATTTTGACATTTACTCATCCACCACAACTGGACCAGGACAGGGATTATTTCCGATAGCTGGCTGATCCTTGATAGAGCAGCTTCACAGAACATCACAGCAACCCAGCAGAGTGAGCTGCTCTGCCACTGATGGCCAACCTTGTGAGACGTTTACCAGCAATTACTGCCATACAGAAGGGCAAAATGAGAATTTAGAGAAACTCCAGGGCTTATTGCAAGATTAAGCTAAAAGCTAGGGATGCAGAGACTGTCACAAAGCTGCAAATTTCAAGACAAGAATACTGGAGTTGGGTTCTCAAGGAAACCGACCTACAATTGCTCCAATTCTTTCCCGTCTCCGATAGTTCAGCCTTTTCTGTCAGCCTGAGCCTTGTTTCTCTTATCAATCTTCCCTACGAAGAATGCTTTAATATTGATAGCAGTCTCTAGGTAAGGATCATACTAAAACAAGGATAATAAACATTACACTAGTATAAGTATGAAGCACTAGCACTGGCATTTACTATGAAGGATGAAAGCTCTTCTCTGCAGAAGAATGTCATCTGTACATGTACACAGAATGACAGAATTAAAAAAAAAATCACCAGTCTGAAATCCACTGATTCAGGCAAGGGTTATCAATGTATGCTAAAACTACCAGGTCAAAGGCTGCTGCTTAGGTGCTCAGCACCTAAGTATTGACATAACGATTATTTGCCACTTGCAAAGTGGGAAAGGTTTCCGTACAGTGGAGTGATCTACCGTTGCCACTTTCACCAAGTGATCCCGTTAACATCATCACTGGCACATAACCTGATGGGATGCAATACTAAAGCGCTCGGTCTCAACATGAGCTCCTCTAGCCAGAAATGTACAACCTAATTTGAATCCTTTAGGCTCAGTTTTTAGTTTGTGGGCAAAGCAAGTGACGAATGCGTTAAATAGCATCACAAAGAAATAACCCAACAATTCTAGAAAGGAGGATATTTTATAAGACAAACTAGCCTGTTCTGGCCTCTTTACAGAAACTAAAAGAAAAGAAAAAAAAAAAGAGTGAAGCTGCTCTAGTTTAAGAAATTATAACAAGACATAGAAACCAAATGCCATCGTATATGTAATGGGTTTTTTTTTAAAGGCAGTGAAATAATTTTCAAAGGGACAAATGAACTGAAGCAATTTGAATATGAATTTTGATTAGAAAAATCACTGCTAATTTCTTTAGGGCTGGTAACTATTTTACCTAAAAAGAAAAGTATCTCATTTTATTATATATATATACATATATGTAATATATATATATATATATTATGGAGAGAGAGAGAGAGCGAGAGAGAGAAAACCAGAGTTGAAATCTCAGACCTGCCACTTAAAAAAGAGTCCCTGAAAAACATAGGTATTTTATCATATGCACATAATACAAACATAACAAAGATTCACAACTGCTTCACCTATGTAATGGATATATGACACTTTGTTTTATTAGTTTTATAACTTTGCGGGGTGTTGAAATTTTTCACTATGTAAGATTAAAAATTAAAAAAAAAAAAAAAACAAAAAAAAAAGAGCACTGGCAGTCTCTGGAGGATCATTTGGGCCCAGAAGTTTGGGAATACCCTGGACAATAAGGGAAGACCTAGACAACCTTAACAGAAAAGGAACAGAGCCTAATCTTCCACTCCAACATCCAGGAGGCTGTTGGAACTAAAAGGAGGGTACGGACGGATCTTTCCTCTGTGTTGCTCCTCACTATCCAGCACAGTACTAGAGAGAGAAGGATACACTCATGGCAACCGCTCAATAGGAACAAGCTGCTACCTGAAAAACTGCAGAAGGGCAGTGTGCTGGGGCCATATACCCTGCAAGCTCAGCTCCTACAATGTCTAAAACTATGAGGATTGCAAATATCTTTTCCTGTTGTTCACAGTGGTACATTTAAAAATCAGACCAGAATTCTGAACTTTGGTTGCAATAACAAGCTTACCAGAAACAAAAGCAAAGATCTACAGTTCCATTATCTACATCTGTCCACACACACAGGCCTAGCATGGTGACTCCAGCAGGTAAATACTCTGCTCAGAGAAAGCTGGAGGGAGGATCTCTCCAGAGCATGACCCCGGTGCCCTTCCAGGGCCTGCAGAACAGGTGAGGAGGAAAGAGTTCCACACAGAGTAATATTTTCTGATTTCCCTAAGCCTAAAAAATTGCTCACTGTTTGGTTCACATACACTGCTATTTAAACTTTACTCCTTCAAAATGTTTTACAAAAGTGATGCTAAAGAAATAAACAATAGATCACAATTATTATCCTACAGGGCATAGAGTACTTTGGTATAAAATAAAGCAAAGCAGATACGGCCCCTGCCCCAGGAGTTTACAGAATCCTGGTGGAAAAGAAGCATCCAACAAACACAAATAATAGCACATTTGAGAAAATTCTCCAAAGGGAAAGCAGAGAATTAGGGTGGGGTATAGCAGAGGCTCTGCAGAGAAGAGGTTCTAATGCATAGAAACTGGGCTGAATTACTTACTCAATGATGAGAACAAATATTTATGCTCAATATCAAATTAAAAAGCAATATTCATTTCTGCTTACACACATCCAAAATAGCCATATTCATAACAGACAAGAGGATTTTGTGATTTTTTCTTATATCCTATCTTATTTCAGATAAAAATCTTTACGAGGAAAAAAGTTTTATAAATTAAGTCATTTGTAAAACCTTTTATATCAAAAATAAAAATAATTAAAAGAAATCAGTTCTTAAATGTGGAATTAATTTCACAATCAGCCATATATTTAACTTTGAGAATAAAAAATGAATAGGTTTATGAACAGCTCATTAGACATAGAGAAGACCCATTTCCTCTATAGCTTCAAAGTCTGGGGAATTTTAAAACAATGTACTACTAAATGAGGCCTACTTCTTAAATTCTATCCATCCATTTTAAGATCTAAACATCAAATAACTTTATCAGCACAGTACTGCTTGATTATTTGCTGAGAAAGTAAATGAATTTAGATGAGAGTGAAGTTTGCTCTGCATCAAAGAAAACAGGATATGGGCTGGGACATTCAGTGGTAGAATTCTGTACACAGATTTCAAGGCATCTTACTGATTTTCAAGAAATCACAGATTTTCGCTGCCTTTTAAATGACGGCCATGTGCAATGTCTCCATGTCCTGAAAATCTAATTAAGGTAAGAAGTCTAAAAGCTTTAGCAAGGTCAGCAGTAATGCCAGATTTTGAACACAAGTCATATAAAATATATTTCTAAAGAACATTCTCAGAAATGATCAAACCTAGCTGCGTATTAAGATCACCTGGGGAGCTATCAGAAAAACACAGGCCAACTCCTAAGCTTCTAATTTGATTGGTCTCAGGATCCAGCTTTCTGTGAATCAATCTCTCTCACTCGTATCCATCTTGCTCAGAAAATGCTAATAAAGAAACTATGGCTTTAGACTCAGGCTGTGTCCCAGGAAGAAAAGACAAACAATTCCTCATTGACACTGAACTTGTATGTAAGGAAAAAACTTCTGTCCTAATAATGGTCATTTGCGTTGATCTCATCTCTCATTCAAAAACGGGAGATTCAGCAACGTAAAAAGTTTGCAAACCACTAAACATCCTACTCAAAGCAGGAAAGACTGCAAAGCAAATGATAATTTGCCCCTACTGTCAATGCAATGATTCCTATTAGGAATTAAGTATTTGCTATTAGGATTAAGGTTGGGCTATCATATGAAAAAGTTTATTTCCACTCATTTTCGTTTCTGTCACACTTTCCATTTTAAGTTTTTTCTCTGCCCGTTAAAGTAATATGAGGCTGCAACTTGGCAATAAAGTTTTAAGCCGGGGTATAATTTCCATACAGTAATTTGACTTAAATATTTCTTCCCATATTTAGTGTAACTTTAAAAAGTCTCTTTAGCCACTTTTTTACCTAATGGTTTATTTCACTGTTTCATTTTCCATAAAATTTCAAATGTCTCAAAAAGTGGCCACATTTATTTCTGATAATTTCACATGGAAATACAATAATGAATTTGAATTATTACTCACAGTTTTACTGAAAGCAACTTAAATGATGATAAAGAACCTGCAAAATTTTGTTTTTCTGCTAAAATATCCACTTTTAAAAAATAGATTAACATTATATCCTTAAGAAAAACTATATATATAAAACCTGATGGACCTTTGAAACCATATATATATATATATATATATATAGATAGATAGATAGATAGATACACACATATATATATATATCCCAGTAATAATTCCTCCAAGACAGTGTCCTAATACCTGTTGCTTACCACCACTATTTCTTTATCCCAAACAAAAAGCCACCAGGACTGAAAAAATCATGTTCCCTTACAACACTGCTCCCGCCTTTAAGTCCACAGGACACACTGTTATAGTACAGAAAGGCCAGTTCCTTAGGGCAGATCCTCCAAAGGTTTTCTGCCCAGCTTCTTAATAATGTAGCAAACAGGAGAAAACAAAAGCTCCTTCCCTAGGAGTCACTCACCTTGTCACACAGTGGGGAATCATTTCAGCTGTGATCTGCTATTTGGACATGAAGCCCAAGATACTGAGCTTTTTGCCTTTCCTGTTTGGTTTGTATTGCTGGTGTAGGAGACAGAGATTCAAAGAAGAAAAGAGCACAAGAGAAACTGATTCACTAGAAGACACACTATGGTCTGTTCTATTCGCAAATTTCACAGAAGGCAAAAATAAATAGTATGTGCACTTCTCCTCCTCAGGCCCTAGTTCTCCACACAGGCCATTTCCAACATTTCCCTTTTATTATCCTAAAGTAATCACCTTGTTTATGAATACTCTTGGGCCCATGCTGAACACAGAGACAGTCCTTGTAAGACTCACAATTCATATAGCCCAAATAAGAGTGACGGAATCTCCACACTCCACAGCTAGATTCTGAAGGCATTTTAAGAAAAGCAGATATAATCATATCCCCATACAAAAGAATTTTCCTGGACACCAATGTCTCCAAAATAACCTCCCAAGGCCCAGATATTCAGCCACTGCATGCCAGTCAGCCATCTCGATTCCCACTTCTGCCCCTCTCCACTTCTCACCTTGTGTTAGCAAAAACAAAAAAAAATAAAATAAAAAACTAAAATCCTCAGTTTCACTCGAGGGAAGTATTTCCCACAAACAGAGGGAGGAAGGTCTGTGTTCTGCACACTCAGACAGACTCACACGGTCTGGGTGATGCTTTCACAAGTTAAGGGGCCTCACGCTTACTCAGCAGAGGAAATCTTTGTGTCTGTGAGGAATCACGCCAATTCCCATTAGTAAGAAAGGATGCAGGGGAAAGGAAGCCTATACTCTCAATAACCAGCCAAAGGGGCCCAGCTAAACAGAGACCTCTGCCATGGCCATCTGCAAATAGGAAGGATGTTGTCGACTTTCTTCTCCCCAAAACTCTAGTGACCTCCGCCTTGACCCTCAGAAACCAGATCCACAGGAACCAGCTCTTGTGCAGGAATTGAGAGCTTTACACCAGAGACCCAGCCCTGAGAGGCTTGTCGCCCAGACTATCTGCCCCGAACATGTGCACTCACATTCCAAAGATGTTTCCGCTGCGCTGGAATGGCTGTAAATTTCTTTCCTGCAGAATTCTTTCCAAACAAACTGCCATGAACTGCACTCCGGCAGGAGATCTTAACTGAGCACTGTTCACCTCATTGCAACAAATCTTTTAGATGCCGAATATGACTTAATTGGCAACTGAATTGGCCAAAGGAGTCAAGTTTAAAAATGCAAATGTATAAGGGGAAGGGAAAAAAGAAAACCAACCCACCAGAATTCTACCTCTCATGATAGATGAGTGACAGGTAAAAGAAACTTCATTCAGATGCTCTATTCCATTACTAAAATGCATGTGTGGTTGCATTCCTTAGAGATACACTAAACAGGCTGTTTTTCAAATCTCAAATGGATTTTTACCATATTATTAAAAAACGAAAAGGACGAAAGAGTTCAAAAGAGTCAGAATCCTTTCTTCAGCAGAGAAAGAATGTACATTTTGTTTGGGTGAATAATGAAACAGTAGAGAGCTTTGTTAGAGTATTATTAAATTATATCAAGAGTTTCCCAAAGTAAGAAATCAAAGCTCTTATAAAAAGTATAGATTTTACAAACTAAAGTGTATGATTACTATCCACACTGAAATAAAAAAGAAAACATCTATAAAATCTCAATTGCCTTGAAACGAAGCTTCCACTTTCACCCATTGGTAGTATTTTTAGAAACAGGTTCTCTCCGGAGAGTTGGAAGTATACAAATGCATAGTGTACAGAGACGCAAACACACACATGCTATACCTTTGTGTTACACTGGCATTTTATTATTTAATTAAAGTACTCTTATTTTTCTAGCTCACGCATGCTTCCCTTGAGACGGCTTTACTGTTAGCCTGCTGGCCTTGACTTCCAGCCAAAAACAATTCAGAAACAAAAAGGGACAACAAATCATATTTTCACAGGCATTTTTATCCCTCACTACCACCCTGTTTTCATACAACATCATACAGTCCCTATGAAAACTATATTTTAGGGCAATAGCCACTGAACCCAGGGGCTGACACATGGATCCACGAAGCATTTCCTGGGTAAAATATTCTTACATTCTTAATTGTAAATAAACTCCTTTAATAGAACCCGACAATGCTGGTTTGCAAACAGTGCCACTGGTACTGGCTGATGGATTAAAAAATAAAAACAAGCCAGTGGGTGTAGTTCTGATCCGGCAGAGATCTCAAGATGAGGTGTTTATTAGTTCTAAGCTCTACGTTATTTCATTACTTAAACACAGTCACCAGCAGAATTTCAGGGTCTCTTAGTGTCACCGTTGAAAATGCACAACCGAAAATTTACAAATCGCACCGACTTCTCAGATTCATTCTCTCAGCCCTTCCCCAGCCAAGGATCACACTTACCTGGTGACAACCCTGTAGGTTTGATTCTCTCCCATAAGATGAGTATGAGCCCCTTTCTGTTTTACCTGCCAAGAGAAACAACAAAAAAAGGTATAAATTGTGCTTTTCCTTTTAAAAAAAAATTATCCTTCAGGTAACAGACATCTACTTCTCTTCCCCGATGTTTACATACGTAAAGTAGGCACTACTGGCAGTGTATGCAAGCAAGAGAGGGAATAACACTTCCTCACTCTGGCGATGATAAACTGGAAAAAAATATCCTTCATTCCTATTCTTAGCCAAACTGCTCCACACTTCCAAAAACTGTCATTCCAATGGCCTCCACTTTCTCTAACAAACAAATTGTCATTCCTTATTTTCACTTTCTTTCTATCTCACAAAATTTAAACAATTTCATTTTTATTTACACAGCAGGCAAATTATATATGTAATGACCCTCTCCTCGTAATTCCCATTGATTATATTGACACTTAATGGGGAGGCCAAAGCTAATCAATCACAGGCTTTCCAGATGGTGAATTCAGGGAAAAAAAAAAAAACTATTCAAAATTCTGAGTCTCTCTCTTTCTTTCTTTTTTAAACTCCCTTCCCCAGGAGTAAATCCCATCATGATCAAGATGATGATGGGGCTCACATTTGAGAAAGTGGGTTTTTGAAAAATCACCCACTCTGAACCCAAGTTCAGGACACCCAGAAGGCACTGGCATCATGGAATGTGAATGTCTTACTCCAGTTGTAACACCCCAAATTTCATCTGCAGACTGCTCTACTACAGACCACATACAGAGATTCTGCTGTTATTTCACACCAGGTAAGGATAAAAATCAAGGCTTCTCATTTATTTCTTACAAAGTATGTTTAGCCTTAATAATCAGCAGGGAAAAATAATAAAATCACATCACAAGAGATCTAAGCAATAGAACCCAGCTGGTGATTTATGAAGAGGCTACATAGAAACTGCCCACAGCAGGAAATGTCAAGGAGCTCCTGAGGCAGCCCACCTGAGATTGAGGGATACGTCTTTCTTCATGACTACAGGTTTAAGGTGCACTGGACTTCATTCACAGAACTGTATTATTCCATTTTCCTGATGGGAAAATTCCAAAACTTGTATTTTGAGGGGCTGAATTAATATCCTCTTAAAGTCTACCACCCCGACATTTCCCCTCCCAAGTTAACACCTGCTAAAAGTAATAGTACAGTAGTCTCTTTATATTTTGGTTAAATGGCAATGCTATTAGAGCATGACTTTCTGACAAGACACAAAGGATGTGTCTTTCAGAATTCTTACATCTAGTCAGAAATGCATCTTGTGTCTAAGTCACACACACACACACACACACACACACACACACACACACAGGTAGAAGGCGATTTTCAAAGAAAGCCAAGCTTAAATCTTAAAATTAACAGTCTCTCCTTCAGTGCTAACTTTTTTGCTGATTTTAATGTGTCTTGAACTTGGGGAAACATCTCCTCCCTCCATTTCTGATACAGTATTCAGTGCAAAGTGTAAAACCAATGTGTGTATCGGTGTCAATTCCAGCGAAACAAGACACCAGCACAGAGATTGTCCATCTAGAGATATCTAAGAGGGTAATTTCCATTGAACGAGGATTGTGCACTGAGTAGGTGCACATATCTGTATTAGCAGTCCAAAGCCGCCCCATCCCTGAAAGTCAAGAGTAAGCTACCCCTAACCTCTAAGAGCTCCTTATAAATATCACTAACAGAAAAAGCTTGACCTCTATAAGATGTATCAAAGGACATGAGTCTTTTAAACTCTTGTATCTAAATATGTTTGAGTATAATCATGGCCTAATTCATTTTGATGTGATATTTTATAGCCAGGCAGGTAGGCGGATAAAGCAAAGAAAGAAAAAGAAAAATCTACTTATGACTCTGTAGGTAACTGAACACCTAGCATCCTGTTTTGAGAATTTCAGAAAATTAACTTAGAAAAGGCAAAATACAGTTTGAGAAAGAGAGACGATCATTTTATTTTCCCTACAGAAGGAATTGTTGAAGTGACTTCCTATAGAATTTTACCTCCAGTATTGTTTTCTAAACCCAACTCCAATACCAGAACTGAAGAGAAGGATTTTCCAGCCAGGATCTTTCTCACTCCATATAAATAAGTTGGGGCATTTCTTCTATTATTTTAAAGCTAGAAGGGCAATGCAAACAGGTTTTGAAAAAAAAAGGAACAGAGAAAGAGAATAGGTGGAGGAGAAAGACAGGGAGGAGGAATGGAAGAGAAAGAACAAGGAGGTGAAAAGGGAGAGGCAGGGAAGAAGAGAGGAGAGAAGAGTATGAATTCATGCTGCATGAGTCCCAAAGTACACTTGGCTACAGGGGCCCAGCATTCTTTACTATCATATCAGATACAGACTGCTTAATCTTAATTTTGCTTGTTAAAAAATATTTATCCAGATACAAAAATAAACCCACTGCAAATTACAAGTTGTCAGGGTTAAAAATCTACTCCTGTTTGTGTGGGGGAGGATAAGAGACCAGCATAGACATGAATCATTCTCAGTAATGTGAGTGTTTCCATGACATCAACGGGCACCCGTCCAGGACTCTGTCGAAGTCTGCGAGGTACCAAAGAGGCAGTGCAGCCAGCAGGAGGCTGGGAGGTGGACTTTTTTTTCCCAAGGATTATGCTCCTTGTGAAGATTTCATCTGTAGCATCCCCTTTCACCATCAAATAGATCGCTCCAGAGATCATGAGCGAACACATTTCATTCTGATAGTGTAAGCCTTTAACTTTATTACAGCTTTTTGTTCCCAAATTCAACTATAAAATGCCCTCAGAACCCAGACCCCTGTTTGGGAGCAAAATAATCAGGAACTGTGGACCAAAACACAAGACCTTCTCAAACATAAAATTTTCATTCCTATAATTTTTTTAAATGATAAAAAGCAGCCATTTTAAAATGATACCTCTGGTTCCAAATACATACAGATACATACATATATACATATATACATATATATACATATATATATATATCTTTTGTGTAAATTGTCCATTAAGAATTAGCTATGGTCTTGATGTTGATTTTCTGTTTAAAATTCACTGGAACACTTATTTCAGATAATAACATTTTCAAGAGTGCAGATAACGTGTTTGAGTAGGATCCTTAAGTAACTATCCGTGCTCAGGAACACAAAAGATCCTAAATATCTGCATTTCCTCTATGTTTGTCAGGCATGGATTTTGTCACTTATACCAACTGGCTGCTGAGGACAGCCTTGTTCTTCACCATCCACCTCCCCCTACATCCCCACAACCACAACGGGCACTTTGAAAGAACTAAAGATTCCATTTCCCCAATATTTAAAAGAGATAGCAGTGATGAACAAACCCGGTGCATTCACTGCGGAATTTTTGAGACAACCCTCCAGTACTAGAATGCGACAGCCGCTGCGGATATTTTTTGGCACAAAGACAATGGTGGCAGTGCCAAGCCCTATGGCTAAAACTACTCAAAAGAGGCATAAGGGTAGCATTAATCGCTCAAGTCTTTTACTGCATGGAGTACTGTTGTCCATATTTTTAAAACTAAAAGTACCCGTTAGTAACATTTGTCGTATGCCCATAAATGGGGGAGGGGGATCTGAAATACAGAACAGAAACAAATCTTGTCAGACGTTTGATTCATTTTTATACCTAAAAGGACCAAATGTTAAATTTTGCTGCTGGTGATGATTTCTGTGCAGGAAACGAATGATACGACCTAATGAAGTACACTGAGGGCTGACTGAAAGCCACAGAGAGGATTTCATAAGCGGAGTAGACATATTGGCTAAACAACCTTCTTCTGCAAAAATGATGTATACAAGGAACATGTAATACTATGTCACAATTTTTTAAATTAAACAAGAAAAACGCTGTAAATGAGCAGACACAACATCAGTCAATCAATCCTTCTGGAGACAAAGGAGATCAACACGCAGCCCCTTCTTTAAAACGAGTCAGTGTCTACAGTGAGCAAACAACTCTGAAAGTCAACACGTGTCCTATCCAAACTGAACCCACCCCACTGCTAGTCTATATTTAAATTTCATTATTAAAATAGCACCAAATGACAATCAATACAGGACTCACTTGCTCCTTCTGTTGCCCCTGAAAAACTAAGCTAAGGAGAAAATATAAGTAACTTACAATATTTAGTCCAATATTTTTGCTGATCTATTCCACAATTTTCTTTATCATGCTGTCCCAAAAAGCAAAGGAAATTTTGCTTTTCATTTGAGGGCAGTGTGCTTTAAAAAATGTCTATAAAATCCAAATTCAATACTTCTCCTTCCTGAATAACCATGGTATCCTACTGCAAGATAATTGGATGACAATGAAAATATGACATAAAAGAAAAAGTTGTATCATAAATATACTCCTTTCATAGGGATGCTTCCAGGGAGAATCACCTTTGGTGGATTACTGCACCTGGACATTCAGGACAGTTGAAAGCCACACAGAAAGAGCCAGAGATAGACAAGGGCAACTTATCAATGAAATGATTTCTGCAGGCAAATTCAGACACTGATGATCGCTCTGGTGGCTGACAAATAGGACAATAGGTCACACTTCTGTGGCCTTTCATTTGTAAAAGGCTATTTTCACAGTTATGTATAAATGGTAGGTGTTTCGCTCACCATGGAAATACACACCTGTTTGATAGAACACATCATCCTATGAAAAGCCTGGATGAAAAATTATCTGATGCTGCAGGACATACCAAGCAGGCTGTTTACTGTTAATGCACATTCTGGGAACTGAAGAACGAGCCTTTTGTTCCCTAGCATCAGACTAGGGAACTCATCATAAACATGCTTGCCTCAGAACAAATCCCTGTCCCTGCCCCCAACCCTAACCTATCTCAGCTTACCCTATTAATTTCTCTTTTTTTAATGTACTGAAAAGTGCTGCATTAACAATGACTAGAAGTTTTAGGGTACTGAAATTATATGCAGGTTTTTATTAACAGTGCTTTCATCCTTCCTGCCTTCTCTTCCTCTGCTCAAGTAAGAATAGCTTAGTCCGTATGCTATATGAACACTATCCAAAGGGCTATATGCAGATTGATTCTATCTGTACAGCAACCCCCTGAGGCTGATAATATAAAGACCATTTCACAGATGAGAAAACTGAGACAAAAGAATGCCTGAGGACACACAGGTCCTTGTGACGGAGCCAGAGTTCAGAACCTGGCAGTTTATTCCCAAGTGCGTTACTGCTGGTGTATAAACTCTGGAAAAAATAAAGTATAAGTAAACTACAGGCCACTTCTGAAGATGCTCAAATCCCAGAGCTCAAAACACTCATGAATGTGATATGAAATTAATGAAAGTGTCTTATAGGCGGTGATAATTTACATTTACATGGTGTTTTATTCCTAAAAGGTCTCTAGGTACTTTATAGCTGTACAAATGATACACACAGAATCTGTGATGTCTCAAAATTAACTGGCAACATCTCCATGTTAACTCAAAGAAAGTAATTAACAAAATCATGGCAGAAAACAGAATTTCTACACGTTTTTTAAGTGAAGACTATAACTTTATAATAAAATACACAAAGTAGGGTGAAAGTAGTAACATAAGGCAACCCAGCCTCAGTCACCAGTGTCTTCCATGAAAAAGTTATCCCACAACAAGCTCAAAAATAAAAAGGAAACAGACGAAAAGAACTCAAGAAATGCTAAGCTAGCTATAACCTTCCCCCAGAAATTTACACAGTATCTTGACATGTTAAAGTCTCTGAGAAGTCCTGTAACGAAGATATTTTAGTTTAATATAATGGTTCCTAAGTTTATTTGAACACAAAAACATACCCTCCTCTATTTCCATTGTCTGTTCTATTTGGGGGTGGTACTGGGGATGGAACTCAGGACCTTGTGCTTCTGAATCAGGCGGCAGAACCACTGAGCTAAATCCCCAGCCTACTATTATCTTTTCTAAAAACTGAACACTAAGAATATATTGGGTTAATATATGTTGTTTTCTACCAGATAACTGGTGTAATTTAAAAGTTTTATTTTATCATATTGAAATTTGCCTAAAAACATTTTGTTTATTGGGTGGTATTTCTATTGGTTTGTATTTGTCCCAGGTCTCTATGGACAAGGTCCACCTTTACTGTCCAGAACGACTCTTCATCTTTATCCCTTGTTCTGATTCTACTTTGAAAGTGACAGTCAAAGTTTACAAGGCAACTTCTGATTTTTAAAATTTCAAAGAAGAGGGCTGGGGATTTAGCTCAGTAGTACCACACCGCCTGCTTCACAAGCGCAAGGTCCCGAGTTTGATCCTCAGTACCAAAAAATAAAAATAATAAAAAAAGAAAATTTCTAAGAAGAGAGCAGTTTTCTCCTATACAACCTTAGGATACCAGGACAATTTGGTCTCCATCTACAAATATTTTTAAAAATCTGAACTTAAAATACATTCCATGCTGAAAGCATTACAATGCATTCCAGCAAATAGACAAGCCATCCTGCAGCCCAGGAAATCCTCTTCCTCCCCTTCCAATGAACTGAGTTCAGGGGGCAAAGCAGGGAAAAGGTGATTAGGCACATAGTTCGTACGTAGTGAGGCATAATGAGAAAAGGGGAATTAGCCATGTGTCCGGAGAAGACTGGTGTTAACCCTCTCTTTCACTGATAAGCTTGTAGTCATAAAAACAGAATACTTAGTAATGGTCTGTAGGTCTGATCCTGTTGGAAATGATTAGTTTCAGCTGCATCTCATGGCTGATCCAGCTTACTTCTGGCATTATGCTGCCTCCAGCCCAATGTGTGCAGTATGACCTCACATACTTGAAGTGTCTGAATCCCCATGGATTCAAATCTATATTCGATTCTCCATAAAGCACTACACAATATGAAAGTTATTCAACTATTTAAGACAACGTACTCTAGAAACTCATTAAGTGGACAGGTTAGTCCCTGTTTTCATTGGGACTTTCTTATGAGAAGTCCATAAAATGAGGAAAAGATAAGTCAGTGATACAGCTGAAGAGTTTATACAAACATCAGAGGTCAGTCTCGAACATATACTTCCAATCCCACAACAAAGCCCTTTTCTACAACAAGGCACTTCTTCCAAGAGTGTCCCAGATATGGATTATTGCTCCATAAACAGTATTCCACTTGTCTTTGAACTACCATGACCCTTTGCCAAAGATTTTAACACAATCCATAAACTCCAAGAGTTCTTAAGTCCTCTGATAATTGAAAATGTCTGAATTAATAAATATTTTCAGTGAGCATCCTCTGGTACACCAAGAACTACCACCTCACTGCAGAATAAAAATTTTGCCTTAAATTATCTCCTGAGTCCCAGACAACAGCCAAAATAACCCTCTCATCCAGTGGTGTCTTGCTTGGGAGTGTGCACATTATCAAATTAGAGCTCATGACTTTTATGCTTTATTTTCCAAATGCAGAAAAATCTTTCATTGAAAATAACACTAATTCCACAGAGTATGCAATTAATCAACATAATCATGGGGATAACTTCACTCTTTGGGGAGGTGTGTCAAATAACTCCTTAAGGCCACTAAAGTACCACTTGAACTACCAAAGTAATGATTTTCTGAATCAGCAATTTGTACAAGGGTCCCCTAGAGACCCAAGAGACTAAGGGCAACTCAGAAGCACTCAACTTACTTCCAATGAGTAACTCACCACTGGCTCTGCGTGAACAACATGTCAACAGAGTTGCTGAGCCTTTTAAATAAATATAAATATAAATATTAAATAAATATAAATATAAATATAAATAAATATAAATATAAATATATGCTGTACTAGACCTCCCCCAACTGGGTATTAATCCCAGGGGATTTGCACTGATCTACATCCTCAGCCCTTTTCTAATTTTTATTTTAATCAGAGACTCACTAAATCACTAATTTCTCCAGGCTGGGCTTGAACTTGTGGTCCTCCTGTCTCAAATTCCCTGCTGTGCACTACCATGCCTGGCTCTGTTTTATGAGTTTGAGTCTGTGGTGATTAGTATCACCAGGCAATCGAGGACTCACATGGCCTTGGAAAAAACAACATATGCATTTCAAATATTATTTCTTTATTCAAAAAGTTTTTCATATAAAAATGGAAAAGCAGAGTTATCTCACAATCCACCAACCAAAACCAAACAGACACAAAATATTTTTCCTGTGTACTCAGGCAGAAAGACTTGGGATGGGCATGGAGAAAACCAGCCTCCACAGATCTCATCTTGACTAAGAGTGCTCATCATGAGAGTCTTAAGTGAGACTGTGCCTGAAAACGGAGCCCCCAGATTCTCTACATCACGGTACTTGAATTCAGTGGAGTAGGGTATGGCATTCTCTTTTTATTTATTTTTAATAAAATTCCACTGGTTATTCTAACAAGCCAGGGATATGAGTAATTCAGTGATAAACACGGCTCTGTATTGTTATGTTAGATAAAACTCCAATCACCTAACAACTAGACAGCTATCTAAACAGATTTCTCAAGGGGTGGAGATTTAGCTCAGTGGTGCCGCGAGGCCTGCTTCGAAAGTGCAAGGTCCTGTGTTCGATCCTGGGAACCGCCCCCACCAAAATAAATAAATAAATGTTTTAAAAAAGCAAAAACAAATTTCTCCTAGATCCAACATACTTTTAAGGATTTTCATAAAGATAAGCCAAGTGCTGTTCTCCAAGGCCCTTTTCAAGGCTTTAAATTTGCTCATCTCCACCAACAAAGTCCGGTTGTTGAAGAAATAATTTCACGTTAACACAAAACAGATTCCCCCTATAAAAGCACAGCATCCTGACCAGTAGCACCCTGGAGTTTTGCGAACAGCTTCTCCTCTTCTATAAGACTCCTGGCCTGCTGCTCTACCAAGTGTGCCCTCTCCACTCTACCACAGAGTTGGGAGACCCTTCAGGATCCAGCATGGAACTCCAGGAACCTGCCTGAGCTTGTAAACTTAAAAGTCCCACACACCCAGGCATTCTCCTGTGCCCATGCCAGGCAAGAGGTGTGACAAATTTCACACCAAGGGTGAGAGTTGGGACCTTTCTCTCACCTCACAGGAGAGATGCAACACTTCTGTAGAGGTGTAGCAGAGAAACATCAAGAGTAAGACTGTTACCTGGCTAAATTTCTTGGAATTTATTGGCAACTTTTAAGAAAATCCAGCTGTTACATTTTACCATACAAATCACTTTTAATCATAAATTATTTAATAACTACACATTCTGTCTTATTAAAAGTAAAAATAAAAATGCTAAAACTCTGAATAAAGTAGAATAGAAAATGTAGACAAAGGTTGATAGTATTGCATTTTAGAAAAAAATAAAGGAAGCTTTGTTACTTATGTACATTAACTATAGTAGGTATTTTATTTGTGGCCCAAGACAACTTCTTGCCTGTGGTACAGGCAAGCCAGGCATGTCGATCTCACGGGTGGCAGGTTGTACACCTGCTCTACACAAAAATAAAGGGGATGAGGGGTCATCAAAGTTTTAAATATGGCATATCACTACACCTAATACTTATAAGTGTTATACATGCATACATACACATTTGTATATAAATAACTTTTTAACTCCAAACAAAAGATAAACCAAGTCTCACTGATATTGATAGATCTATAATAAATTAAATGATTATCTCTGGAGCCTTAGTACTGAATTACAATTGGTTTATATTCCTAAGAATTACTCTACTTAAAAAGCAGAGGTTAAACAGCCCAGACTTTAAAATATATTCTAGATCAGACAAGGAGGAAGAAGACCTCTCTGACCAACAGGCACAGGGAAGAATGATATTTTGGGGGGCCAAATCTGTTCTTTCTTCAAGATCAATTTCAAAAGAATGGGCACTCAATAACCTGTCTAGTAAACAGGGCCAACCTCCTGAGAGTCCAAGTGCCCTGTGGCCCTAGCTACCGTCAGAGAAAGTGAAGGTCCACAGACAAGATGACACAAGCCACTGAGTCCCCATGACGTGATGTTTAAGAGCAGCTTCTCGTTTACTAAATCTATGAGCATGACTCGATCAAGAGAAGAATGTGGGGAGCACAGAAAGGAAGAAAGAGGCAGAGGGAAGGGTAATTGGGGAGAAGAAAAGGAAAGAGGAGTGGCCAGAAGAATGACCACATTTTATCAAACATATGCAAGAAGGTGAAACGAGCTACTGGAGAGATTACAGAGAACAATCTTCCATTCTGAAACTTGCAAAAACTATCATCTAAATTGTTACAGACGAAACCTAAAAAACAAAACACGGAAATAAATATTTGTTGGAAGCCTTCTATATGCCTTTCACTGGATGCTTCAGAGTTAATACTGGGCATTATTCTTAAGGTAAAGAGGTCATAATCTAATGGCTGAAAATACTCAGGCGTCAACACAGTACTGTGCATGTAAGAAGTGTCACAGGAAGGATTAAGAAAAAAGAAGCCCAGACAAAGGGTCCCAGGGACAACCTCACTAAAGACAAAGTGCGACAAGGAAAGTCCCACACTGGAGTTGCTGTGCACAATGACGTCGTAACACACTGTGATGGGGACTTCATGTATGTTACAATGAAATTTATACTTACTTGACAATAGTAAATAATTCAAAACTAACACTTATATAATTTATCCAAAACAAATTTTAAGGAACCTAACTGGAACCTAAAATTGGAAAAGGGGACTCACATGACATTTACCCATTCTCTAGATCTAAGCCTTTTGATCATTCCATGTTTTAATCAGCTGATTTGGGAGTTTTGACAGGATTGCTTACAAATAAGAGAAATCTATAATATAAGACAAAAAAACTGTAAAGCAACTAACTTTCTTCTCCGCACAACAAGCACCAAATTGATTGAATCAAGTCATTTCAGACATCTATAGAAATCACTTGTGCAACCTTAATTATGACAAATAACTTAATGGAACTATCTGAACAGAAACTGCTGCCGTATTCTAATATCTATTCTTTATACAGAACCCCACTCTTCACTACGAGGCCCCAAGGACAGTCTCCACCAAGCAATGAAAGGGCTGCTCTCTCCCTTGTAACTGCCCTTGAATACTTTGGTCCTATGACCTGGAAATAAAGAGGCCATCAGTGATCTGTTCTTTTAACATCTCATATTCTATAAACCACAGAAAACACATGCATGAACGCGCACACACACACACACAAGGTTCCACTGAAACTACCACTAGCAACATCACAATATCAAGTCAACATAGCTTGAGCACTTCGCAAGGAAACCCAAAACACCTTTGGGAAGCACTATAATGTATCACCTAAAAACACCATTTTCCTCAGTGAAGCAAGGTAAAAAGTATCAGCCACAACGAGATCTCTCTATTAGACATGGCCCTCCACACCCACGACACATACGGGGCCACAGTTCTTCCTCATTTCAAGTCTCATTCCCAATGTGGACAAACTAGAATCTTCTGTAAATATAATCAGACTAACTATGAAAGCAGGATTGCTGGTAATATGAAATCAGCCATTTGAAAATTCAAGCGTGGCACAGACTTTACATGTTATTTGAACTATCAGGAGTACATATTTAGTAAAAATGCACTAAAAACGAAACCCCAACTTTATTTCCAAACAAGAGCAAATTAACTCCCATACTCAGTATTACCTTACTTTATACTCACTGAAAATATCTAATTAGTTATGCAAACACGAAAACAAATAAAGTAAAATAAAATAGAATAAAAACACCTCAACCTTGAAAAGTTAAAAAAAAAAAAAAATTAAGAGCCGGCACATCAGTCAGTGCCAATCTGAGCAGCCAGCAGAGGGCGCACAGGCCCCAACAGAGCAGACCACGCTAGGCACTCCCGAAATTCATTTAGTACTAAACCTGGCCAAACGTGAAAGGTAGGTGACACAGCCTATCAGTGTCAGTAATAAATCTCATGTGCTCAGTTTAGTGTTCGTAAGAAATATGCACAGCTTTATTATTAAGAGCTGTCTTGAACAATTTCTTAGCTGCTTCGCGGAAAGTTGTTTATTAAAAAGAAATAATTCTTGTATAAAAGTGAGCATGCTAAGTTTTCAAGCCCACCGAAGTTCATATAGACCTATGTAATTCATATTAGAAATTCTCCATAACACATGAATTTTTAGAAATAAAAAATAAATTTCTAAAATATATTTTAGTGAGCATATTAAATTACCCTATGAAAGTGTCTTTTGCTATATGCGTAATTCCATGTGCCAAATACAAATCTATTAATGTGCTGTAGCTATAACTTTCAAATATGTACTATTTTATGGCTGAGTATGCAATTTTTTTTTACTTTTCTAGTGAGTTGTGCTTGATTACTTGTAATTAATATATTCTGTCTCTATATAATATAGAGTAGATTACAGTAGATTATACCAGAAAAGTGCATCAGTTATTTATGCGCATGTATATTTACATTGGGTAGTTTAATAAAGTTTCCCTATAAATGTAAAAGTTGCAAATTCATTCTAGCATTTTCCAAACATGTAATTTCAGAAATAACACAAATAGAAAAGAAAAAAAATTATCCCATGCAAGCTCCAAATTAAACACCCAAGATTATTTACTTTGACAAATAAAATTAAACAATCTACAGGATGTTTAGCCTCTAATTCCACATAGGTTGGAATAAATAGCAAATCTGCACTTAAACTGCAAACTGGAAAGCACATTTGGATAATAGCTGCCCCTTGTCTATCCACCTACGTGATCATTTCAACCTCACCTCTACCAACCAAACAGAAACAATGAAGTATCTCCATCAGGTGATTTTTTAAAAGGCATTCTTCGCAGCCTTGAAAGATGAACTTAATTTAGAGTATCTATGAACCAGGTGGCTGAGGTTACAAATAGGTCATAATAAATAATATGCAGCCTTTGGCCGATATGGTTACAACCATTTTTGCATACATTAAAATGACGATGTCTTATTATTCCTAAGCACTCAATTCTAAACTGTTTGCACAATCTGTTAAGTCCAGGCAAATTTAAATGATTCTGACATGCAGCTTGCTAAGGCCAGTGACGGGGATAATGCCTCTTTACGTGGGTAAAATTTTGTGGCATATAGGTCACTCTCTTAAGGGGAATCAACTGTGTGTCTGTCTCCTCTTTGCATTTCCACCACAATCCTTCATCCTGCAGCCTGGAGCTGAGAGTGAAATGCAAGAAAGGAGCCGAGTGCTCAAAGCAAAAATCTGCTTCCAGGACAATCCATTATATCTGACAAGTTAAATGTTCCATGGTAGGCCATATGGCATCAGAGCAGGCCCGACGATGGAAGAGGGGAACTCAGCAAATGCATCACAATTAAGGAGTTTGGCTACAGACTTTACTTTGAATTACTTTTTTTTTTTTATCAAATTTTAAATGTTGTCCTCAAAATTTTCAATTGAAGCCTCTGATGAGACCATTTTTAAAGATGTTCCACAATTTCAGCTTTTATCTCATGAATATGGGCCCTGAAATCTAAAAGTTCAGGTAAACGTGGCCATTTTTATCAAACGGAGTTTCAAAGAAGAGGACCTGTAACCTCATTTTTTAAAATCTGAAGACAAATAATACATATAACTTATCAGTTCACTAGACTAGAATATTTAAATGAAACTCATTAGATTGGAACATTTAAATGAATCAGAGACAGCACTAAATGAAACCAGTTTCCATTCTAAACCCCAAAATCTTAGCTGTGCAGGCCTAACTGACATATTCACATTTCTTCTATGGCTTACTTAATATCGAATGAATTAAATGAAGACTGCTTCAGCTGAATTTATTTCCTACTATGCCACCAAAAAGCGTGCCCCCTGCTAATAACACACCTAAACACAGGTCTTAAAAGCAATCTAAGTCACTCTTTGGGAGGTGAGTTGCTTATAATAAATAAATATTTGCTGTCGGAGACAATGTAATATAATATTAATAACTCATTACATTAAGGCAGAGGAAGATGAAAATGAACAAAATAAATATTATATCATGGTGTACTATTTTGCCAGTCTTTTAAATAAAGAAAACAAATGTTCATATTATTCTCAAGGGAGAACTGAATATAGATAAGGAAAGCTGAACAAGATTTCTGTTTCTATGGAAGTGTCCAAATTCACTGACCCAATGGCAATTTTATCATCACCCTCACTTCTGGAGATGACACATCTTAAACAAATTATATGTGGAGTGGGTAATGGGTGGGTTCTAAACAATGACTACAGCTTAGGTATTCATTCCCACTGGTTTGCAAACATGAAATTCACAGTGATTAAGAGAAACATGCATAGATCTTCCCAAAAGGGAAGACTAAGACTCATTTCCTTAAACTATTTTCAGTCTCCATTTCTCCAGAGGGTCACTATTTCCCTCAAATGCACCAGCTTCTACCTTAATTAAGAATCACATTGTTTCAAAGAACATATATATTTTATAAAAATGGGCCACTTTGCTTCCTGTTGAAAATCATGAACACATTTTTCTGGTAGTCTTAAAAGTTACTATCTGTTATTAAATTAATCTTACATTTCCATCTCCCTTATTTGTTAATATACGACAATTTATTGAATTACAGAAGATGGTAGGTGGGTTATGAATCAGAAATTTGTATTTTGTATTAGCAATCATTATCATTAATTATATGTACATGCTCTTATGAGATTCAGCATAATTCTGGTAGGTAGGTAGGAATCATAACTATGATCATTAATTCATTCTCCATGTGAGCAAAAAAGTGGAGATTCAGGATGGTTAATTATTTGCCATACTGCACACAGCAGTGTGACAGGAGTGACACTTGTGCCCAATCCTACTTCTGAGGGCAGCACTGTGCTCTGCCATACCATGTATTACTTAAGTATATATAACCACTAGGCAGATATGGTTTCAGTATTACTTGGAAATACAAGTAAATATATATTATACATTTTTACCTCTTTTGAGAAAAGTAACCAAATTTTTGGTATTATATTAGTACCCAACAGAAAATGAGCCACAACCCTACACTTCAGTTTGCTAGGAGAAATGAGCACATACCCAACGCACAATCACAATCACAATCACAATCTTATACACACACGTTAAAATGTAGCCATGCACACCTCAGCACCAATAGAATGCACTGGGCTGTTATGTACTGTAGATTCTATTTCTGTGTATCCAGACCCACATTTTTATTACTAATTAAAATGTCCAGATGGTAAAATAACACCTGATCTGAGGGGCTTTTCAGTACACTGATTGTCAATGCTCAACTTCTACATTGTTAACAAATTGGAAAAATTGGCGTGCACTGAGTTTGCTGTTTCCAAACCTCTAGTGTAATGCAGCCTGGATAATATGCACATAAAAGTGCCCACACTGAATTAAATTCTTTACCAAGACAAATGGGTAAGGTCTGATATTCAAATCATTATCATTAAAAGAAAGAGGAACACTGCAGCAAAAAGTGTCGTATCACAGCAATGCCATTCTGTTTCATGGAGAAAAACTGCCAAGTAGAGGAAAAGAATGAGAGTAGAGCTATCCAACGACCACCACTTCATGAAGCCCTTTCTCCATATCTTTTGTTTTACAGGTTCATTAAATAATAACCAGTGAATTTTAAAAATTTATTTGTAGTTTTAGGTCTTTTGCATATGTAGGTACGGATCTTAATCACAAAACAAAACTTTTATTATCCTATGATCCGTTTAAAAATATAGATTCCGGTGTTACCCCTGAAATACAGGTTAATCAGTGTCTTGCAAATAACAGACTTCAAGAAGTCACAAATGCTTTTAAAGTGTTTAAGTAGTTACTTCCTAATCCTAAATGGATTTTTTTTTCTCAAGCAAACATTTTTGCAAATATTTAGGCTGCTTTGGTAAGCAAATGCTCTCCCAGACATGTCCACCAGCCAGCCACTGCAACCTCCACACAGACCCCAACCAATGGGAAAGTTTGCAAGGGAAATATGAGAAGCAACTGGATGGGAAGCTTGGCATCAGTGCTGACTTCACTGCCCACAAACAAATGTTAATTTTGTTGCAATACCTGAAACAAACCCTGTGGAGGTCCCAGTGAAACAACTGCTGCGCCATTCCTAGTCATGGGGCTGTGACTCTTCCTGACTTAGGCAACAGTTTCAAAGGAGGCTAAAGCTGATCACCCACAGTTTCCTATTTCAGAGTTCAATAACTCCAGTAAATGTTCCTTGCTGTTGGACAGTGAAAATCTCATCACTTTAAAAAGCTCACAGGAATAAACATGTGCTAAACAAGAAAGAGAAAAGACAAGAAATAAAGTTTTATCTAGGGCCCCCAGTCATACCAGGTCTATATGAGGAGAGCCCTTTCAAAGACACTCTCCCAAAGGCATACCCCAGGGGAGCAGAAGCTTGGAAGCCCATCTTTACCCTTCTACTAACTATAAAAAACAACTGATGACAACATGGCTTTCTAGAAATACTATCAAAAGGGTGGCACATCTAAAAGTAATTTGTAAACGCAGTAATAGGATTA
>NW_022900942.1:29910063-29942563 GCF_012274545.1 Fukomys damarensis | reverse complement strand
CTTGGAATTTTTATGTTTAGCCTTATGAACAAGGAACTTCATGTCTGAACTCTGGAGAAAAAAAAAAGAATAAAAATATTAAAAATCTTCCATGGCCATGTAGAAGGGATCACCTTGTGTTTGGAACATGTATTTTTTTTCCCTCCAGGAAGACTCTACTCTACACATTTGCATTAATAAATTTCTATTTTCAAGCTCAATAGAAATTGCAGTACAAAAAGCAGATGTGTACATTGGATTCTTTCAAATTAAATTTTCAAAAGCAGAGCCTATTCTAGCTCAAGATCAAAGGAACTAAAACATGATCTCCTCCCTTTTCCCATATAATTACAGAGAGTTCATTTCTTTTGTTACAATGAGCACAACAGGTAAATCTTAAACTTGAAGGATAATGATCAGGTGCTACCGCTCAGCTTTGCTGGGTTGCTGAATTGCTCCGCTCAGTACCCCTGCTGTTTAAACTACCACTCTACAGAAAGATGGGAAATGCCTCACGCTCATCTCCACATTATTCTTGGAGATTTGTTTCCTTTCTCACATCAAGACTATGCAGAATAGTCTTGAAGTGGCCATGACCCTTTCTACAGCATAGTTGTTACAGGTACGGACATATCCAGCCTAAAGCACACATCAAGAAACCAATCATACCAGTGTGTGTCCTTTATTTGTAGACTACCTAAAAACCCTTTTGGAAGTAGGCAGGGTATAAATAATAAATAAATGAGGAGTGACACTGCTATGAAATGTCATATCCTGGCAGTCCTGTGAAAGGACAAGGCTCTAGGGAGGAGAAGAAAGAGATGCTACTACAGAGTCGTCCAAAACTGAGGTTAGAAAGAAAATCTGTTCCACTTGGCATGATTAGCATGATCTATTTCTTTTGGGAGTATAGGTAAAGTGAGAACCAAATCTAAGTTAAACCCCAGAAAAACAGAAAACGTGGGTGAGAACACCCTCTAGGCTTAAACATCATTGAGACCAACTGTACTCTCTGTATGTATTTCCATCTCCCTTTTAAAATTCCTGGTACCTCATTTCATCCTTTGCTGCCCATAGGCATCTGTTCCCCTCTAATTATTTGCCATTTAGAAAAACTCTGCTTAAATTCCTTGCACATCTGGCCCTTGCTTAGTGTATATCTGTGATGCTTAAATATGGTACTTGATATTAGAATAGCCTTCCATGCAAAAGTACTATACAGAAACTTTCCCTTCCCAGAAGTATGACTCAGTGTCCTCTCCCCTAAATGTACACAGCAAGTACATCTGATATGACAACTGTTTTATAAAACAAATATATAACCCTATATATTACACATTTACACACATACACACCTCAAAAACTTAGCTTCTGGTAAAAAAAGCTTCTTTTCAGTATGTGCTCTAACCACCACCCTCATAATATAAATGCCACCAATAATGTTCTTCCTGAAATACACTCTTTCAAGTAGATAGGGTCTCTTAGCTTCTGAATTATTTTTGCTGGCCAGTGAAATGGACGGTGATTATTTTGCATGTAAATACACTATATAGGCTTCTCTTCTTGAGAATTCAGGGATGAGGGAGGGAAAAAATGAAACAATTTGCCAGCATCAAAAATTTCAAATCAAACAGGTTTAATTCTCTCCTACATTTCTTCCACACATCCTTTCTTCTCCTTACCATTGCTTCATTTTTTCACCGTTCTCCTTTCGCTTTGCTCAAACCTCCCTGCCTTAAAGAAGAGGTAGTGTGTGAGGGAAAAGCATTAAATCAAGAGCATGGAAACCTGGCTTTGAATTTAGTTTTGCCAATAACCAGGTACGTGACTGATTGCTTCCTCATCTGAACTGGAGTAAATAATTCCAACGCTCCTTTGAGAAATAGTTACTATTAATAATATTACTACTAATATTAACAATTTACTTTGTCAAACACTTTGTACTGCTGAGGGAAGATTAACAGCATGGATCTGGATGTCAGACTACCTAGGTTTCAATCCCAGATTTACTTACAATATATTCATGACTCTGGCAATTTACTATCCTAGTGCCTCCACTTTTCTCATCAATAAAATAGAACTAACATCTGTATCATCTATATAACATCTCTACCATCTATATAACATCTACATATCTAATAACATCTATATAATGCAGTTACTGTGTTAAAGTAAGTTAGACACTAAAAGTGTTCATAATATGTATCACTTGCTTCTTTATTCTGAATGAACTGTTTCCATCATAATGGCAGTGTCCTGCAGAAAAGGAGTATGTTTTGTTCACCACTGTATTAATACAGCCTAAAACAGTACCTGGCACATGATATGAGTTGTCTAAGAAGCTACAGTTCAAAGGTGAGTGCAAGAATGAACGAAATAAGACTTGGGAGAGCCAATGATTTTAAGACTGATCTATTAAATCCTTACAAGGCAAAACTTTCATATCATAGAAGCATTATAAAATGAATATTTGTCAGGTCAGGAGAAAAATAAACTCAATCTTAGGAGATAGGGAGTAGCATCTTCCCAAACCATGACTTCACCAAGAAACTGTCTGAATACGTTAACAGTGGCCACCAGGTGGTTACAACAACTGGACAGTAATATGGTAATGCATTTTTATCCTTCTTGACAGTCAAAAGAACACTGCTGACCCTTCCTTCAAAAAAACATAAACACACAAAAACACACACATGCATACCATGACTTCTGCTTCTGACTCCAAAAGCAATCTCATACTTTTCACCAGAGTCCCTATGATAAACAGCCAGCCCTTCAGTGTAGGCCTTCAACTCAAGACTTCTCTGAATTTCACACCTTTTGCTCCAAATACGTATTTCAACATTTTTACCTGAGGGTTTAAAAGTTCCTGAAACTCAATACCAAATTCAGGATCTTCTCCTTTAAATCCAAACACTTTCTAATGTCCCCAGGAATTACATACAAGTTGATAAAGAAATGAAGTCATATTTATTAAGAACCTCATATTTCTAGCTCTTCTGCTACATGCATAGATCTCATTTAATCTTTAATAAAACACTCAGTTATAATTATTGTGTTTTAAATGTTATTTTTCTTAAAAACTGTTTACAATTTTTTAAGGTGCAGGTGATCTAACCCAGGGGCTCATGAATGCTAGGCAATGCTCTACCTGTGAGCTACATCTCCAGCCCCACTCTTTGTTTTTAGAGCAGGAAGTTGCCTCCATTTTATCACAGCCATGGATCTGAGGCTCAAAATTAAGAGAAAAAATAATGTTTGGTGTTAAGAAACAATCTTGTTCCCTCAGTTTGAGCCTTACAGGGCCGGGGATGTAGCTCAGCGTTTCAGTACCTACCTGGCAAGCTTTAAGCCCTGAGTGTGATTCCCAGTACAAAAGAAAAAAAGATGAAAGCTTGAGCCTTACAACCTACAAGACATTGTTATACTATGAGCCTCTTGATTTATACTGGAGATATTGTGGTAAGGCAATTGTACACCAACTCAGGCGAGGTAGGGGAAGATATATAATCTCAGTGGAGGAAACTAAACAATTATAAAGGAAGTAAGTTATACAAAGTAAGTATAAATATTATAAGACTAAATACTAAACTCAAAACTAAAATCCAAAGATTTAAATATGGTACTAATAAATAGCTATAATGATTCAAATAAATTTAACAAGTATTTCAATAGTATAAACAAGAAACCAAGAACCCTAACATGTACGCAGGAGGCATGTAAGTGAACTGAATCCTGAGCAGGGGTTAGTCATGGTAAGACACACTCACAGACTAGCTGAATCCCACACAACGCCAGGACTGCCTCAATTTCAAGGAGTCTTTTCCTCGATTCTTCCTTTCGAGGGGAGAAAGTGTCCCTGTCAAAGCTACAAGTCTTGACATATTACACTTTTTCCCAATCTGAATTATTACACTTCATACCTGGACAAAATGTGTGCCCACCCTTCATACTGGGAGACATATAAGATTCTCACACTGCTGTCATTCAGGAAGAGACTTCTACCTTTTCTAAAATCACTCCCGAAAATTATTTGGCTGGCTCCATCAGGAAGGCCTCCTCAATCTAGGAGGCCTGTCTCCCACCTCCAAAACTTGAAGGTTCCACTGTTTCGATCTTGACGTGATCTATCACAGGCTATTAAAACTTGGCTTGCTCTGTTGTGAACTGGCAGGTAGTAGCTGACTGTCTCCTTGGAACACAGACCTCTGTGGCTGGAGTTCCTATCTCTGTCCATGATTGGCTGTGGGTTTCCAGACAGAGGGAGCTAGACACGCTGACCTCAAATGTTAAAATGGTATATCTTTGTATGATATTAATATTATGAAATCCATCTCCTTGTATTCACAGTTTCAGACCTTTGATGTCTCCAGCTGTCAGGAAAAAAAAAATTCTGGCAGAGAGAAAAGTGAATCAGACACTCTTATCTGTATCAATCACAGACAGATCCTGTTGCATGTTCTGGCTCACTGGAGAAAATTTCTCCCTTCTAGCACTTGCCATGTCAAACTGACCCTGATTTAGGAAAGAATCATGACTATGTGGTGGAGGTGGAAAAGATAAAAGGCAGTTCATGATTTGACTCTCGCTCAGATACTACCACCTGGCAAAGGGTGTCATTTCTAAGTTTTCTACCAGCAATCTGGGAAAGACAAATCATGTAGCACAAGCAACTGTGTTTGGATTCCCATTTCAAAACAGCAACATGCTGGCCATACAAACCTCTAGGGCAGATGACATGAAGATAAAGGAATGCTCCCAGATCACACAGCTACCAAACAGTGAAGCTAGGGGTCCCACCCTACCTGTACCACCAAATGTTAAACGTTTCCCATGCTCACACTTAACAATATAAAGAAAAAGAGCATCTCATGAAAGAGGAGGGTAATAACTTAAAAAGGGTTTGTGGTTTTTAACACTGTAAAGGTGCAGGAGGCAGGTTTTAAGAGATGAAAAAGAACTGGGGTAGAAAAACTACAGAATCTGAAGCTGTGGTACCCTTGGAGACTAAGTAATTTTGGAAAAGCTTACTTTCCCAAAGTAAACCATTCCGAGGTGCTGATCCCAAGGTGCCTTCACAATACCTAAAGATATGTGAAGCAAGTGATTTATGAACCACACTTGGACAATCATTGCTAGGGAGCATAAGATCCATTTGCACATTTTTAAGCAAAGAGAAAGCTGCAGAGAAAGAGAAGAAGAAAGAAAACAAAAAGAAAGTTATGGAGAGAGGACAAATAAGTTAACATAAGCTGGAAGATGCAAATGCAAAAGGTTGTTCAGAAGAATGAAGAAGGGCTACATTTTTTTCCCCCTAATACATAAGGGATAAAGAAGCTCTTTGGAATTAGCTGTAGCTACTTATGAAATCAAGCAATACATTATAGAAAGATAACATCTCTCCTAAAATTCTACAGCCCCTACTTCACTTTGTTACCTCTTTGCTTCCTCTTTTCTTACCTAGGAACTAGGAGATCTGCCCTGCTCAGAGTAGTGACTAAGCAAAGAGGAACTGGAGCAAAGAACATTGTGGTGATTGGTGGGAAAAGAAAAGGATGAGTTGGACCCAGAGGTCACCCAAAGATACAATAACTAACAGAAACAAGAGAAGACACCAAGTTACAGAAAGACAGAGTGGCAGTGTCTCTGGAAGTCAATATTGTGACAGTCCATGGAAGGAGCAATTTAGAAACTTAGGCTTTATGCATTTACAAATGATAATCCTCCCCTCTAGTATTGGGCAGACATCTGCATTCACCCATCCTGTTCATGAAGCTAGATAAGCGACAGAGGGGAAGAAGTGAACAATCAGGCTCAACGCTGCACCCTATACATCCTAGTGGTTTGGCCTTTTATCCCCATGTCCACACAAACAGGGAGACTATGGATGGTTGAGTCAGGCTGTAAATTCAGGTCTCAGTGGGTATGGAAATGGTATCCCGAAAGGTGAACAAAGTAGATTAACAAAGTGTCGGAGAAATCCACTATTCCACTCACCCACTTCAGTAAGAATATGCACTACTCTGATTTTACTTTAATTCAGAGTCTCTAAATTGTTCCTAGGCATTTTCATACTAGTTTGTTTACATCTGTCTGACTATAAACTACTTGGGTGTATTCACTGACCAGAATTCCACCCAGGAGTCTAATTCAGACCAGCAGTGTACTTAGAAAACCCAAGACTTCACCCAAAGCAGACATTTCTGTTGTTAATGCCAACAGGTCCTGTGCTCCTCATCCTCACAATTCCATGCTGGAGGCTAATAATGACAATGCTTGACTCTGAGACTATTAAATGGTTCCCCTCATGAAGCTTTTTCTTATAAAAATGACTGTGGTTTAACATAGTGCTGAAATATATGAAAATGAAAGAGGGTGAATGCAGAGAGAGAAAAATTAAAAGTACACAGTACTTAAACTTTGCTTTTTGTATGCAGTGATTTTCATAACTTACATTTATATCTAATACTTTGAAACTCCCGCATCTAGATTGCTGGTGAGAATACATGCTGCAGAATCTGGCCAAATTGCGTGTAAATCTCACTTACATCACTAATCAGGAACGTATCCTCTGATTATTTTAATCTTTCCATCCAGATTATTTTAGCCTTTTTGTACATTATGTTTCTTATAGGTAAAATGAGGTTAAGTGCTTCTTGAATAAGACAGCCAGAAGATAAACTAAGCAAGTAACAGCAGTATTTGGCACATAGTAAGAGCAAGACAAATAGTGACTATTGTTACCAGATTAAGATAATATTGATAAATATTTATGGAAATTAGTAATACACATTATGGACACCACTGGACAAAGGTCACTGTCAATATTTAGTATTTAGTACTAACAGAGCACGGATTTGCTTTGCTCTTATGCTGAGAAGTAAGCTTTCTATTTGTACTACAGATACAAAACCTGAGAGTTGATCAGGACTGTTCTGAAACATACACCTCGAGTGCTATAGATGGAGAGACTAGTGAGAGCCACAAGATGAAATGTCTTTCCAAATACATTCAGCTGCATATACTGCTGCTGCTGATAGCCATGTCTATGCAAAAAGCACAACACATTTCCATCTGTAGACGTTTGTATTACACTAGAAGAGAAAATATACTGTTTCAGCTTGGTGGTTCCTAATCAAAGCTTTTCACTTTTGCTATTATGTTTTAGTTCCAAGAAAGCCTCCTTGGTTTTATGACCTCTTCCCTCTGCTCCTTTCACTGCTTGTGTTCCTTATGTGCCCAGTCATCCATGTGCATGACACTGACAGAGCCATTTCCTCTTCAGCTGTTACCCTGGAGTACTTTTCCAGCTCTTTACAGGCTAACACTTTAAAGGCATAATTCCTACCCACTTGTAACTTTTACTCTAAAGGAAACAATACGAATTAGTCTAAGACTGCCAGAATGTAATGCTTTTTTTCAAACACTACTCACTGATGGAATAGTTTCATTCAATGCTCTTACAATTATAGATTAAATTTAAATAAATCATTCTTTATTCACTTGGCTCAACTATGTTCCCCTTCTGTTTCTGCACAATGACTTCTAACACCATCTTTGTACTTTATTAATTCCACCAAAAAAAACTCATTATATATTTCTTGTTTAAAATAATTAACTTTGAGGTACAAGCAAATATCTAGTTACAATCACTGTAGAGAATATTTGATGGTAAAAAAATATATAATTTGTTTTCAAGGAAGAATCTGGTTATGACTATGTGCAACAAAACCAAGAATACAGGCCAGTCTATCCATATTGATCACCTCTCAAGGGTCTTCCCCTAGTATTACAAGTAAGTCCTCTACTCTTGGGTATTTTTCTGAAAAACTTCAATTGAATTTCAGTACTCACCCTTGAAAATGACATACTTATGCTTAGGCCAAGGCCTGACACAAAGTGAGTGACAGATAAAAATTATAGGTAAATTCCAACTTCCCTATAAATACATTGGGTCTATAAATATAATATCTATAGTCATCATCTGGAAATGAATACAAAATTATTTTTATTAAATCGCTTTTATTCGGCTCAATGGTAACTACCAAATCCTGAGTCTGTAACTATTTGGACTACACATGCTTCTGGCCCATATTCAGAATTACTAACAACATGCTTATCCTTTGTCTCTCCCCACATGAATAAAAGCTCCACAAGTGCAAGCATTACTTTCTGCCTTGTCTCCTGATATATCGCAAATACCTGACGTATAATGCTGAGAATACATATTCCTGAATGAATAGTGGATGTTGAACAGGGCTTGCAGGTCCCCTCTTGAACTGGCTCTCCTGTAAACATAAAACTCTTTCCTCGTATCTTTCTTTCTCCAGTGCTTGGAAGGAGCTACAAAATCCTTTCCCTGACTTCTAGTCCTTGCAGACATGGACGAATGCCTTGAAAACTCTTCCATTCCATTCCTGTATTGGCTCTTTGAGTCTGGCTGCCTCCCTGTGATAACAGATCCGAACTTCAACGTCAAATTCCCTGACTTCCTCTGTGCTATATAGGAGCTCCTTCAGGACCCTCCATCTCTCCTGCCTACATGTTACTTCCTGTGTCCTACCAGACCAGAAGTACGTCCAAATATGCGATAATAAGTGGTGAATCCCCAGCACTAGGCTGAGCAAGTATTTGACACAAAGCCACTGCTCAATAAGTACCGGAGGAGTGGAATTAATGCATGACCTAAAGACTGAATAGTGATGTGCACAAGTACCACAGGTAACAACAGTTTTTGATATCCGAAGAAACTGACTCTGATCAGTGCATAATACAAGTCAAATAAGCTTACAAAGACTGTAAAGTAAAACATAAGGAAGCCTTAGGTTTTGAGCCTTTCCATAAGTTATCTGTATTCCTGAACCATTCACAGTGGGATATGCCACCAGATAAAAAGCTCCAGCAATCAAGACTGTGTGATTAGAGATTAGTGCTTTCTTTTTTGGTACCAGGGATCAAACTTGGGTCCTTGTGCTTTCGAGGCAAGCAACAGAACCACTGAACTAAATCCCCAGTCCTAACATTGTATGATTAGAAAACAAGTCCACGGGTAAAGAAATGGTAACCAAACATCTTGAGAAATAATTTTACATGACTAATGATTTAATTACTTTATTTACTAAAATTAAAAGTTTTAATTCTTTCTCAACGCTATGTTCTCAACTCTCAAAAATTCTAAATAACAGTAGGCTATAATGTATTTGATGGAAAATAGACTATACAATGACATAAAAACAAATACAGTACAGTGTGAAAAAAATCTAAATGCAACACATTTGTCTTTCCTTTTGGGCCAAATACTGCAAAATGTACAGCAATCTTAAAATGAACTTCTCCCTATATGTCAATTTTATTGAACTAAATATATGGAATTCAATAGAAGTACTCAAGAAGCCAAACAAAATATACGAAGAAAAGTCTATTCAACACCAAGACTGCCAGGTGAGCCAGGAAGCTCACGTGTGCCAGTTGTGACACTGGTTTGGGCAGCTTGGGCTCACTCTGTATCCACCAGGTGATCGAAACGTTACACACGTGAGAACCCTGCATCAGACGGAAGCGGCTTGTGGGTCTAACGGTAACCGAGTGTGTAATGAAATATTCTTATTATCCACGTCACCATTTTACAGATTAACAACCATAGAATTTCAAAAATCAAACTACAGTAATTTGAGGATTTGTACATCTTTTCTAAAACAGGTAAACACTTAAACTATTCTATTGTGTAAAATAAATCATACAGCATAGCAGGAAAAATATTAGAAAGTATAACAAAATCTTCCAAGTACTCAATAAATACCATACTTGCTTACAACCAATTCTGAAGATTATTTTACACCATCCTAAATTCATATTTCCCTAACTGCTCCACATAAGGCAAAGTGTCCCTCTTCAGTGTCATCTAGTCTTAGCTACAGAGTACAAAAAATAAAAAATGGATGTTCTTCTTCCAATATTTATAGTGCTAACTGTCCTCGAATTTGACTTGTCTTTCCTTCAAATTAGTAAGATTCTGTTAACATTTTTCCTTTAATATAGGGAAATATCATTACTACTACAAGTGTACAATGTTTAATTGTGAATGAATCTACAACAATTAAAGCCTACCATTAACATCATTATTACAGAAGCAAACTTTTAAGACTATTAGACTAAAGCTATCAGTAGAATTAAAATATAGAGATCATTTCATCTACTTTCCCTCAGTGGAAGTATGAAGAATTCTGACATATTAAATATTACATTTTTTGACTTAGAAAAGTTACTAATACGTGATACAAAAATATCTTCATGGTAAATAATTTAGGTGCTAAGTAGGTGATTACTCACTCACTGAGTGAAATTTCTGAGTGATTTTTCACTGAGTGAAAAAGAAATAGAAGGATTTAAAAATATTTATGTGGATCCAGAAAAATTAACCATTTTGAAAACTGAAACAATCCTTTGAAGTAATTTGTAGGTCAGAGATTCGTCTTAAAATTACAGATGCCTGGATCCCAGCCAGGACCTCCTCTGCAGGTGGAGACCAGGCCTCTGTATTATGGGAATGGCCCACGGGGAAGTCAGGCGCACAGCAAGGCTGAAGTACTCTGAGATATGGTCACACCTCCTTATAGAACTCAGGGGCCATGGCACGACATAAGAATGTCATTCATGAGATACACTTCTGTATACAGTTATGAGGACATTAGGAAATAATGGGATAAAGTGAAACTCACAGTAATTACCAAAGCTTCTTCCCAGCACCCACTGCCCAGCTGGGGCTTCTGCTTTCTCATTTGTCTTATTAGTACTTGCAAAAGTAAGCTTATTTCAAAGACCTTTAGGAGATGTTTATCATTTGTCCCACATTGCAGGATCGACACTCACTGTCTGCACTCATTCCATAAATACAAACCAATCACTGAGTCAGTGAATGCCCTGGAAACAATAAGACATCATGAATTCTTAACAAACATTAAACAATGCATAGTGGGGTTACTCTAAAAGACTGTGAATTTGGGGAGAAAGACCCCTTAGTTGTTCAATGACCACTTAGGATATTTTTTAAAGTACACTAGCTTGCTGCCTTTGGAGACAAATTTCAATGAAGCTTGACTAATAACTAGATAAAAACAAGCCTACATACTCCCAACCATTTTAAGAAGCACAGTTACTTGTTTTTCTACTTCCCGGCATCTTCTTCATTCATCTAAGTTCCTGAAGATTTGGGGGTAAATAATGCTAAGCTTTAGGGTTTTATTGGTTTTCTTCTCACCCCTTGATCACCTGTTTCAGCATGATCCTGATTTCTTTTGTATTTCTTCTTTATCCCCCGGGAAATTTATGTGTCTCTCTGGCATCTGTGCCCCATCCTCCTTTGTGAACACTGAAGTAAAAAATTCATTTATTTTTTTTAGCGGTGTCTCCATTGCCTGTCAACAAATTATCCTTTCTATATCTTTGCAGCTTGACAAACCACTTTTTGGACCTCCTGTTTTTTGAGGTGCTTTGAGAGAGAGAGAGAGCTCATTATTATTTATCAGGATCTCATAGGTAATCTTTCTTTTTTCCACTCTTAATTTGGGGATGTTTTTTCATTTTCTTAATATCTTCCTGTAATCATGCAGTCTCCTTCTCTATAACACTTGATGTCAACTGTGCTTCTTTCTTAGTAAATAATTGCTCTATGCTCTTCAGTTTTCAATCCTGTTAGCCTGACAGTTGAAATTTTTTATGGTGTGTTGATTCTTACCCAGCCTAACTTTTGAGTATTTGCTTGTTGGGGTATCTCTGATATTCAAGTCCATTTCCTCTCTGAGGGCCTTTTCTTTCATTTCTTGTTCCTTTTTCTCATTCTGCATCATTATAGGATCTAACCATCAAGACCAACTGTTACATTATGTTTCAAGGCACAGAAAAACTGAAGTTCAACCTACACATCCTGCATTTTTTAGTATTTCAATCAATGGCTTAGCTAATAAAGCATCATTCAATGACCAAATCTGCCCCATAGGTCCAAACTCTTGCATATGTCCCAAATTTGCATCATCACCAAATCAAGCTTGCTACCTATTTTTTCCCTTGTCTAGTTTGACCACACACTTGCTAAAACCTCTAACTGGATCATCATCATGCTCTTAAAATACTCTCCCATTCTACACTTCCAATCATATCCTTTGTTTCAGATAAAACTTAATCAAGAGGGGTTTTGTGTAAATTTCCACTTGTACATAATGATAAATAGCTTAAGCTACATTCAATACATTCACAATCATTATTTTTCTTTCTCCACCATATATGGATAAATCACAATTTATGTACTCCATTATCACTCACCATGATTATGTCTATATTCTACTGTTTCTTTCTACCTGATAGGCAGAATTTAACTCCTTTTGCACTGCAATTTTTATAACGTTTAATTATCTGGCAATACTAGCTTCTACTTGTAATGTCAAATGATGTCTCTTCTATTTCCAAATTTTAAAAAATAAGATTGGAAATCAAGCAGCTACATTTTGAGTATCAGGAAGTACTTCTATTTTCTGATCAGTACTACAACCATCAAGTACAGTAAATTGCATGTGGTATGTGTATTAAAAATAATTTCTCCAAACAACCCGAAATAGAATAGCTTGAATTATTTGTTAAGTAAGAGTGAAAAGTTGAAAGATTTTGTTCCAATAATATGGAACAGACTAAAAGAGCCAAATAATAATACTGGGTAATACAGCCACCAATAAGTAAAAACTCTTCAGCAGGCCTCAGAATAGTATATTTTTGTATGCTACGCTTTTATCCAAAAAAGAACACCATTGTACCCACTTTAAATAAGTGAAAATTTGAACAAACAGAAAGTGACTTTTCTAGGATCACTAAGAAATCATGACGATCCAGTCTCATGCACTAATTGGTAATGCTTTTAAGAACCACATTTAACTGGATTTTCTCATAGCACTAATGTTCTTCCACTGACACAACTTAGCAGGCAATGCATTTACAAAACTATAATAGCCTGAAAAGAATTAACAATGAACAATGTACAAAATAGTCAATTACAGGCTTAAACTTTAAACAAGCACTTACAATGAAGATTTTAAAAAACTATCATGGCTATTGGGTCATTTTCCAGGCTACTAACTGCTAAACCATGTGCAGAGTGTGCTTCCAATTTAACCACTCAGATTTTCTAAAAAGGCAGATAGCTTGGCTCTGCAGGCAGAACCATGTTGGTCTTGAATTTGATTTTGAAAATAAGGCAGTTCTAAAGAAAACCAGTAAGCTTTTTGCTACAGATTATCAGAAAATGAAAAAGGGGAAGAATGTTTTACTTTAAAGGTCTTAATTTGTCCATTTATGAAAATGGAAAACTTAACCTTCATCTGGTGTGTAAAAAGGTAGTAGTAGTTGAATAAATTCTTGTTAGTCTCTTAGAAGTATTAGTCACAAGTCTCAGTTCTTCTGAGGCTTAAGAATTAGCAATGGGCGCCAATGCAAAAAATGACACATAAGAGGTCAGGATGATTTGTGAAAGCTACAGAGAAAATCTGACTACTTCCTAACTAAGAAAGCACCTCTCGAGTCTTACAACTAATTAGGTAAAATGAAACCTGAAATTGCAGAATGCTTAGCTTCTCTTTTTCCATGGCACAGATCAAATCCCATATACAAGTAAATGACCGGAATAAAAGCCAGATCCATGTAATTACTTTCGGATTTCCACAAATATGCAAGTAACTTTGTCACAGTCCACAAGGAAACACAGGAAGGCCTTTTTCCTTTTGGAACTCTAGGCTGTAACAAGGTCAGAGGCTACACAAGTCCTACACACTGGACCATTCATTCATATTCTAGCGAACATGACAAAACCAAGGAGGCTAAAGAGCAGTTTCTCCAGTGGGACATCTATAACTGCAAAGTGTGGGCTGCTGTACCTGATGACCTGTCACAGAGAAGCTGTGACAACTTATCATGAAAATACCCTAGACTTTGTATGAGGCCCCAGTGTTTGGTTTTAAAGCAAGTTGTCGGATACTAATTCATTTCCTTCCTTTGAGTATGCCTAGTTGTCCGATTAGGCTCCAAGTGCAACCTGGTTCTTGAAATTTCCTTGGAAGCTAACGTGCTGTTCTCCAAGGACCTTGTTTGTCAAAAGAACTATGTTGGTGAAAATCTGCCCTGAGTCTAATTTTCACAGTCTTAATATTTAAAAGGCATCCCCTGGCAAAGAACTACCTATTGTTAGTGTAAACCCAAATAGTCATATCACCTTTACCACTGGTAATTTCATACCTGACACATCTTATAAATTTCTATCTTAAAATCAAATGCTGATGAAGAGACAAGTAGGATTTTTGTCCAGGTAGTTTTAAGGTTTCTTTTTCATTTTTTTTAAGGTTTCTATTATTGTTGTTTTTAGCTATTTTTTTATGTAGCCAGATCATCCATATGTATATCCCATCTATGACATACTAAATTTAGTGAATGATAAAACATCTGCCCCTTCCACTCTTAGGAGAAGAACCATGTGTCTAAGTTTTTCTCGAGAGAGCAGAATACTGACAGTACAGAAAACGTTCAATATTACGGAAACATCAAATATTAAGTCCTCACACCCCTTGCAATAATAATGGCTAATAATTGTCACATGTTCCTGGTGTTCTAAGTGTTTCTTTGCATATTATATATGCATCACCTCATTTTTTTTTCACATGATAATCTTAACTGAAGGTCTTGAGAATTACCTCCATGTACATATTAGGAAACCATGGCTCATGGAAAGTGACATAAATAAGATCACACAAACAGCAGGGGGGATTTTAACCCAGGATTGCATGATCCCATCCTGCTTCTGTGTCAACGGAGTGAAAATATGGAATTACAGCACATTTGCAGATCAAAACCAAAAAAGAGAAAGCAGATAAGGATAAAGTTCAATGCCACACAAGTAAATAGAAGCTCTAATTATAAAGTAATTAATGTTTTAAACAACTAAATGATTTTTGTAGTCCACAAGCTCCATCCATGTTCAGTCAATGCTAAAATCTGAATGAATAAATGTAACTTTTGATTGCATTAATATTAAAAACTAGAGCAAATCTGTAAAAGACCAAGCCAGATTTGGAATATTAAGCTAAATCCTGGTTCATCAGTTGAAGAAGGAAAAAGACCAACTAGAGCACATGCATAAGAATAATGACCAGGAGTACAAGGTGGGATTAAACCATGTTCTATGATATGCTGAATAACTCCCCAGTGTTACTTTCGAAGAGAGTGAAAGGTTATATCCTCCAAATTGTACAGAGTAAGACAAAACATGACACTAGGTAGCTTCAAAGGAAAAAATCAGTGGCTTAGATAACCAGAGCATTGAGAACTTCTTAGAAATTACGACTGTCAAATGGAATGAACTGCCTCATCAGGAGGGCTTCACCAGCCTCGTCGGGAGTTGCGTCCCCAATGCAGGGAATGACCAACCAGAAGAATGAGTGCCTGTCGGGCAGCAATTCATTCATTCTTTCGTCCGTCCATCACAGTGTCACAGATATGCTGACAACTTTCTATGGGTTCGACCTAGAAGGAGTCCTTCATTGAAGGAAAGCTACATAAATAAATCACAAGGAAAACGAGAGCTCTAAATTTAATTTCATTTTTACAAATGCATGATGTCTTCCCAAAATAGTGGGTAAATATATACCCTGAAACAAGAATTTCATTTTAACCTGGGGAGGCAGGGATAGGATGTTACTGATAAGTGATTATATGTAACACTGAAATGATCACTAATCAAACAAGAACTAGTTTTCTTGAAGATTACATGCTTGTATGGGGAAAAAGTGAGCAACAGGAATTTGTACTTTAAAATTGGTAGAGAGAAAAATTATTAATCAGAAAATAGGCTCACTTTTCTCTCTGGGTAGTTTATCCCATTCCAAAATTTCACTGATAAAAATGAGATATTGCATGCCAAATCTGCAATCTTGTCCCAAAATCACAAATCTGTCTATGCACAAAAATCTGAAAAATCATTATAGTGAAAGCAGAATTTACCATTTTAATCCCCCCAAATTTCTCTCTCATATTCTACATCTTGATGGATGGCAATATCATCCAGCAGGTGGCAAACCGTCAAGAAGCCAAGTAACCCACCCCTCCCTTATCAATCAGGTGCCAAGTCGAATCATTTCTATCAATTTAATATCACTGAAATCCACAGCCTCTTCTTCATCACCATTATTCCTAATTCAGTTCAATCTGTCATTATTTCCTCTTAACATTACTATAATCACATCCTCACTAATGAAATCTCTTAACTCACAAGTTGCAACCTAACATAGTTGCTTAAGCAGTTGTCCTAAACCATGTATCAGATGTTTTCCAACTATTTAAAAACCAATCCTTAGTTCACCACATGCATCAGGGAAAAGTGACCCTCTTCCCCCTACCATACAAGTGACATCCTTCATTTTTTTGACATCAGAAGTCTAGTCCAGCTTCACTTGCCATCCCTTCTTCTGTGGAACTATGCCTCAATCTGACAGAACTACTGTATTCCAGGCTTTCTGTTACAACCCCTAGTTCCTACAACTCCACTAAAATACCTCTTTATTCCTCCTACCTGGATAGTTCTAACTCACTCTAGGGAAGAGTCCGACCACTCATATGTGTCAGAATTCATGTTGCCCGATCCTGTAACCATTCCTAGCTCCCTTCTCTCTTGCATGCCTTGAGTCTTGGGCTCAAATAACACTGCAGAGTTCACCTTCCCAGCTTCCCTGACAGCTCTGCATAGATGCTGTTGAAGATCTGGCCAATGAATTGATAGTAGAAGTCCTGGGTTTCTAGGAATTATTTTTCCCACTCTGTGATGGAATGGAGTATGTGTATCATGAGTGCTACCCTAATCTCCCTTGTTCCTGTCCTGAACTCATGTGCTGTCCAAGGCTCATTAGCCATCTTGCAAGAAATACATGGCAAGAGGAAAAAGCTGAAGGGTGCAAATCAGCATATCAAAGACGGCAGAAAGAAAAAACTGCAACAGTGACTCTCTGAATCCATAGAGACAACCTCCTGCCTCCTGGACCCTCCTTAAGTAAGAATTTTAAAAACCTTTATTTGAATAACCTATTACCAGGTATTAGATTAGTTGCAGCTGAGCACAGGTTTAACTGCTATTGGACTTCTGGGAATTCTTTCCATATTCTCCAAAAAATGCAGGGACAGATGAGGCCGGGAGATCTAGGGTTCAACACATCTAGTTTTGAATCTGGTCTATACAACACAAGGCAGGGTAATCTGATCTCTCAGACCCTCAGTTGCCTCCTCAGTAAAATGGAAATGACAAGGCCCAGCAATGCAGTGTTTTGCAAGAACTAAAAATAATGGCATGTCCAAGGTAGTCAGTTAATGCCTGGTACACACGTGGAAGCTGGTATCTGGGAAGGGAGAAGTAATCCAGCAAGCACTGAGTTCCATGCTGCTTACTTCTCTGGTGCCCTAAATTATAGTCATCTGCTATCTATCTGATTCTTTCCTCAGAACATGGGTTAAGCTAAAATCAAGAAAAGGGCCATGCCACTACCTCATACCTAACTAGAAACTTGTTTTTACCAGAAGTTTTCCACACATATTTGTTGAATGAATGATTGGGTGAACCAAAGACTAATTTTTGTGTTGAAGTTTACCATTTTGTGAAGCTTTGGCTTGTAGTATGAATGGAATTTATATATTTTGGTGGGGACCATACTAGGGATTAAGCCCAGGCCCCAAGCACTGGGGGTATATCTCTTGCCCTCTTTGTAATTTTGAGAGAAGGTCTTGCTAGGCTGCCCAGGCTGAGCCTGAACTTACAGTCCTCCTGCTGCAGCCTGCTGGAGGGCTGAGGTTACAGGCATGCACCACCACGGTTTTTAAAAACACAAATACCCACCTATATAACTGCACATATATTAATAACACATTAATTGTACTTATGAAGCACCCAATGAAATTTCTAACGTAGTAAGATATCTGCTGTGCTTTCAAAAATGTATAACTTGCCCTTTCCATCGGGGCTGTCAAGAAGCACTTCCTCTCTGAAAATCAAGACAGCTAAGCCATGAAGTGTAAAAACCACTCACGATACACCAAGCCAAAAATTGAACTTGGGATCTGTGTTTCATCATCTCTGCCCTTTTCAAGTTAGTCCTTAGCAAAGGCTCCTTGCTCTGAATATCTCCTCGTGCTGACGTTATGAAATGAACAATCAACTCCCACTGTTCTGTGGGGGGTACTGTGGAAGCAGAGGTGAAAGTCACTTCTCTGAAATGCTAACAGTCTCCAAATATTAGAATCCACCAAAATATTTGTTCTAAGCCGTGTTTTGCCATCTATGGTCAAATCCATACAAAATAGTATTATTTAAGGATGCCCTTTAAATCTGACTACTGAAATCGGTTATTTCAGTAGTGAAAAACACTCCATGCTATAAAAATCAGTCTTCCTTTAGTCATGAAGATGTTTCACATGTACAGGAAGCATTTTCTTTTTCTGAGGGGAAGAATCTTTTCTTATTACAGGGAAAGGTGGTAATCTCCTCTGATAAAACTTTAACAGGTGCTGAAATTTATATATTCTATTACAGCCTTACAAGACTACACTAATTATTAATTACCCGCCTAAGCATACACTACTTTACACATCCTGCCCCTTAACTAGAACACTCTGAAAAGCCGTTGTATGTTGCCTGACTAATGGAGCATATCTTGCACAGCTAAATGGCCTAGCAAATTCAAAGATTTCCCCATATGCACACTTTACAGTGGTAATGCAGACCCTCTGCCTACAAAAACAACTGCATTTCCTCAACTGCATTCCACCTTGAGGAGCACAGGGAACTCAGGGAGATCATCTAGCTGTGGACAACATCAGCAAAGGAAAGCCAATCTATACAGCAGCTTTTCAAAAGCATTTGTGCAGAGCATTGCTGTGTAGTTACAACTGTAGAGATGGTGAGGCTCTTACTCTGCTCTGCGAATGTTTCACAGAAGTCACAAAGAGTGGCTTCTTTTTATGCTAGAGCAGGTGTGAACTCAATTCCACTCTTCAACTACATCAGCTCAGCTGAGAGAACAGCCATAAATTTTTATTACAGAACCAAATGGAACTCAGGAGGGTAAGGGGCAAAATCTCATTAACTATTTAGACACCTTAAAAAGACTGAGGCAAGGATGCTTTCTTTGCTTTGATTTTCGGTTGGTGTTCAAACTACACACAGATCTTGGCAATGAATGAAAAAAATAATACCACAAAAGCATGCATAACTAGAATTGTTCTATCTGAGGACACAAATAATTTCAGAGAGATTTCCCCTTGACCACATCCCCATGAGTCAGGTCATAATAAAAGGAAACTGAGATTAAAATAAAAAATATCTTGCTCAAGATCACATAAAGACCATTTAGTAAACTACCATTTACCAAGTTAGTTCTCCCAATATCTAGCTAATGGAGACTGCCCACAGTAATCTTCCAAAATTTAAAATATTTGTGATCACTGCACGTCAATTTTCAAATGATATTTGTGAGTCTTATGCTAAGTGAGGAAAAGGCAAATGTACATAATGGAGAAAAAAAGCCATTAAAAACAATATAAAGTACGTAAATAATTTTATACAGAAATGAACTGTTAAAGGTTCCAAAAAATATGAATATTAAGCTCCTTTCCAGTGACTCTGAAAGTTCTGAAGGAGACAGGGTCACTAATAAGTTTTCCTCCATAATTTGGTATTGCTCAATTAAGTACAATCAGTTACACATAAAGAATTCACGCTGCATCCCAAGGATTCAGATTTGGCTACTGAACTGTTAAGAGTACAACCTGGTCTGCATAGCCAAGGTGAGGAAAAGAAATGAACATTTAGTAATCTCGTAATTTTGGTCACTCAGGCAACCAAGCCACAGACAAAGTTAAAAAATCCTATTTTGTGATCAGAACATTCTAAAATTAGTTTTTTATGAGTCTCTTTCTCTCATCCTTCACTTCTTTTGTCTCCCTGCTCCACCAAATGTTATCATATATTATATACTTTCTATTTTCATTCAGTTTTTATATGGCCCATGAGGAGGTAGTATTTAATTAATCATTTCCACATTCAGCCAAATTTCACTACATGATGCTCAAGTTTATGTAGCACTTTTGTCAAGCCAATCACCTTCAATAAAGGTTTCTGTGGTATTTTCAAGCTTTAAATGCTTTGTATTAAATACTAACAAAGTAACCTACCATATTTTACAGTGATTTACCTTATAGTTTTTCCTACTAACAAACATGTGTCAAGGATTTCAGGAGTGATTACAAAGCAATCATGAAGAAGACAAAAATTGTTTGGGTATTATTAAACTCAGAAATAAGTTAAATTTAAACTCAGTGTTTGTGCCATACATTTTGTGATGGTTGGTACCTAGGCCTGATATTTTGCAAAAGGAAATGTAATGCAGTCCATTAAATTCCTCTTTTTACTCAAAAATGATTCCTTTAAACTAAGAAATTCTTGAGAGTAGAGAGAATGAAAGAAAAGAGCCACACAGAGGCAACTTTCAATGCTAAACTTCTTCAGAGAAGGAGGAACTGAGGGAGAAGAGACTATCTCTGGGACATTCCTGACAAATGGAAGGCATTTGTAAATGTATTCTCTGATGAGAGGCATTGTCCTTAGTAGTGACGCCATTGTCCAAATCACCTACAATGCAAAGAAAGAAATCTCCATTTGTTCATGGGTCCCTTGGACTAGCCATTAGGGAATCTCAGCTATGGGTAAGAATGAAACTTGAGAACATTTAAAGTGGAAAGAAAAATGACTGCAAGCAAATATTTCACATAGGGACACATCTGAACTCAACAAAGCTGTCCCTAAAGAGGTACTTATTTTATAGGATTACTGCTTTTTCAGACAGGCTAAGAAAGAAACCTTTCCATTTAGTGTTGATGTTTACAGAACTGAGCATTCTATACTACCTCCACCTGGCTCCTGCCTTCTGTTCTGATGTCATTAGAAGGTAAATGTATTTTTTAAATCATTATCACTCAAGAACCAATGTCTAGATTTTTCAAATCATTAACCAAACAAAAATGACAGCCTACCAACATGTAGATCTGCACTGCCATCAAAAGTCACAGAGCACAGCACACTGTCAGAAAGCACATGGAGCTGTCTTACCTCTCACAGTGATCTTAGGAGGAGCCGGTAAGGTCAGCATTCCTGTCCTCACCAGTGAAACAAGCTGGGGCTCATACAAAGTTTGTGCAAATGTCCCATCAAAAGCCAAGGTCAAGGGTGAAATGGCTTGCACAGGGTACAATGCGAAGATGCCTCTTAAGACACGCAGTGCTTAAAACTGAACTCCTTGGCTTCTCTGGTAAAATGCAAAGCAAACAGTCTCATTTGTCTTAAAAGTCAATGGGCACATGCGGTAGACACCACATTCATGAATATCAGATTCACACTCCTCTGAACTACGTAGACACCTTTCTCCAGGAGTCAGGGGCAATGAGGGCCTTAACAAATGCTGTCTTTAATACCCCACACCAGAGCAATCAAGAAGTAGGTACTGGTTAATGCTGCCACGGGCATGTTTTAAGTGTCCAGGTTATGCAACATTCCAATAAAGCATCTTCCCAATCAAAAAGTCAAAGCAAAAACTTTTCTACTAAATAAAAACAGCACTGTTTATTTCACATCCTGTCTGCATAGATGGTCCATCCTCCTGACTCCTGCCGCAATAATGTTCAGCTGACTGGAAAACTCATGACCTAGAGTTGGTTCCAGCTCTCCCTTTCACCCAATCTTGGCACACTGTATAAAAGCAACTGTCTTTTGACTGTACTTAATCCTCCCTGTTAAAAATCCACAAATACAACTGTGTACACAGTAAATGAAATGGAGAGTTTTGTCTCCCCAGGCATTCTTGTCTGAGTGCTCCGCAGTGGCACAGCAGCTGGTTGGAGGTGAGGTCCAGGGGGAAAGAAGACCTGTCTGTCACCCATAGCGATGTATCCTAGGACTTTGCTGCTGCAGGGTGCCAGGCTTGCTCTGAGGGAGCATGACAAGATACACTGATTGAGACTGGCCTCTGTCTTTGCCATAAACCACTAAAAGCAACTAGGTAAAGGCTGGTGATTGGAGGTGAAGGTCTGTGGCACAACCAAGGTGCTCTGGACAGGTTGGCAGGAAGTCAAGGCAAAGACCTAAGAGATAAAATCTGGGTAATGCAGACATGAAGTGGGTTATCTCTGATTCGTTGCTGCCTTGCTTGAGGGATTGGGACAATGCAGCCTCAGGGTCTTGAATGTGAACATGGAAAACAAGCCTCAGATCTTTTTTCTTCGGTCTGCCACCCCATGCCTGAACTTTCTCTCACTTCCTCTTTGAAATACCTTTACATCTATTCTGTGATGTCTTTCACTCTAATTTGCTGACCAGAATTTAAAATTAAGACACATTTTTATATTTTGTTTTTTAGGGAAAAATTCTTAATTTTCAAAACTATCCAATAAAAGGTTCCATATTTTTCTCTTAAAAACAATGAACTGTGAATCAAATACTATAAGCTGGCAAGGTCAGTATGAGTTCCCCACTCCCGTCTCTCGTCGGTTTGCACTGACCAGGCCACAGGAGCTACTGTGTGCCTTACCACCCAGCCTCTGCACCCAGAGATGACCTCAGAAATGAGGGAGCCACAAACAGTGGATGACATGGACACTATCAAATTCTTCCTTGCAGAACTTGCCACTGAAGCTGTGACAATCATCCTGAGATGATGAGGGAAGGATAAAAGAATCATAGAGCCACCAGGCCTGATATCACTGAGCTACAAGCCAAGTCTAGCATGGGCTGCGACCAGACCTGCTAGAAAATTATTTTTAAATTACCATTAGTCAAATACTCTACTTCCAAGTAGAAGCAATGCTACCTGATCCAAACTGCTTTTGGCTTTCAAGTGACTCTTAAATGATTTAATTTTCTTAGAGTCAATAGTATTCTGTGTGAGAAATTTTCCTATGGTATTTAGAAGGCTCACCCTTCTTTTTTTTTTTTCAGTTTTCAAGTAGTACTTTTCTGCTTATAAGTTCTTCTAAATGCTGTTAAGAACAAGTTTAGTAAGCAGCCTTGTTCTGACTACGTGATCATCATAGCATTACCTTTGCTGTATCAAAGGGTAGACACTACAATGGAAAGGAAGCAAGACTAATGAAAGAACAGAAACATTTTCTGACTGGACAAAGGAAAATAAGTTATCCAAATACTGAGAACAATCAACTTTTGTTCAGTAGTGTTTCAAAATATTATTGGTTTTATTTACTACCACTTAAGCATCAAATAATCTTTAGAGATTTAGTTATATATATAAAACTAAAATCTACCACACTGTAATATGAGCCATAGCCCAACATTAGGAGAATATTCTGTAGAATGAGGGATATAAATCTGTAAAACAAAAATTGAATTTCTATATGGCTGGCTCAGGTTTAGGCTATTCTTCCTAATGCAGTAAGATGTAGTCCAGACTTCAATTTATGGGCTTTTCATTCAGGGTTTAAACCCCATATATCTAATTCCATGATTTATTCATGTATTAAACCACTGAACAGCATTTATTGAGGTCCTATAACTATGGAACAAACACACACCTAGGCATACACTTTTCTCCTGGTGATTCAGCCTACTAAATTATCAGTTTATTCCAAATCCACCTAATTCTTTATAGATCTGGAATGACTTGATTTTCAGTTGAAATTAAACTTTGAGAAATTAATTTGGAAAATACATCATTACCAAAGTTAGTTGAAAGTATTCATAACATAGAGATGAATTGATTAGAAATAACAAAACAATTCTAAACATAAAATATAGTTTCAGGAAAAAAACAGCACAACTAAAAAAATCAATGGGTCATTAGATGAGGAAATGACCTCTGAAACCACTCAAAGAACTGATCTTCCCTCAATTTAAAGACATGAAAATGAGCTGCCCTAAGACCTACTGGCAGGTTCAGCAAAACAAGAGAAAACTCGGGCATTCTCTGCTTTACCTAAACCATCAGGATGTCTAAAATAAATTGTGATGACATCCAAAATAGTTACATTTGCAAATATTTCAAGAAGATATTTTAGCATACTAAAGAAAATCAAAACTCTCATAAAAAAGTAAAATCAAATAAGACAATTACTAAAGATTTCTCCTTTTAGAAATTGCTGGTATCACATTATAGAACCAACATATAAGAGATGATACTCAACCTCCAGATGAAAAATACCTAAATAACACAGCAGGGTGAGGGGAGCTCAGTGGTAGAGTACTTGCGTATCATGTGCAAAGCCCCTGGTTTTATCCTGAGCATGACAAAAGAAAACAGACACTAAAATACACAAAGCAATGTCTCTAACTAATGAACTTAGAAGCAGCTTGCTCATCTGTCTTCAGAACTCTAAAATTTCCAGATTCACAATTCCATTTTCATGAGGTTACTCAAATATCTTCTGACCTCTGACCTCTTGGTCACCAAATGATAACTGTTATTCCATAGGTTTTGCTATTTTCCAATATTTACATTCCTGCATGGAAAACCCATCTGGCCAAGAAAGCAAGTAAAAGTCTACCCATGCTTTCAAAAGATTATGTTTCTTTGTGGTCATGCTTTTCCTTTATATATTAAGTTTTCCTGCTAAGAACTGACTCATTGGGTATTTTCAGGTTTTTCAATGTAAAGAAAAACTCTGTACATGAGCATCAACTCCCACTGGTAGCTTTACAAGAGGACTGTGGCACTTGCCTCTGCCACTGGGATTTGAAAACACTCACAACACTTCACCTTTATGCCGGGCTAAACTCAGGGTAGCCATAAACACTCTGAAGTAATACAAACCTAAATATTCCTGCTAGGCAAACAGAGCAGTGGAACTGAATTATAATGAGCTAGCAGCTGTCACAATATGACCACAGTAACCAAATCAAAATATCAACCGCTAACCCAGATGAGATTCAAAGGTCATCCTATAAGCCAGCAGCTTTCTTCAGTTCTGCCTGAAACCTCAAACTAATCCTGCAGTAAAATGTTCCACTGAGCTAGTTTAGAAACCAGTTACCCTATGCTGGTGAATTATTTAGTGCCTCGGTACAGTACCATTAGAGGACTAAAACCAAATACCACAGTAAGGAAACTGAACTACTCACAATGGGACATGTGAAAATACAGCAGCTGATGTTGAACTAAGCTGCACCCAACTGCACAAAAGTATCACTTTTCACATCCTTTGGTCACCAATTCATGTATATAATCTTACTGGGCAACATGCTCACTTATCCTCAAACAATCTGCTTTTCAATTAAGGCTCTGCAACAATAGAAGGAAAGTACATGCTTAGATTCTTCCCTGGATCAAAGAGATTTAGCTAGAACGTACACCGTCTACCATTGTAAAAATATTTGGACAATCACTTGAAAAGTTTAATGGGTGGTCAAAAAAAGGCAGAGATGTTTTTAAAAATCTATATTCTTTGTATACAATTCTGGACAGGATTTTCAAACTAGTCCATAGCATAAAAACCATCCTCTTAAAGACACAGGACTCAGATCCAGGGCCCCTCAGTCTGATTAGCATATTCAGACAGCTACTCCACTGACCCTAGTCAAGGTTCAACCAAACCATTTTAAAAATACAGTGAACAAGTTTCTAACAGATCAAGGGTTCATTACTGCCATTACTTACAGTCGCCAGAATGAAGTGATTTGTTTCCTCTGGACACAAAAGAGTACATGAATTCCATCTAAGGCAACCTGTGAAGTGGCACACATCTACCCAGTGCAGGCAATGACTGAGCACTTACTGAGGGCCAGGTGAGCGCAGTGTGGGACCTGAGCAGTACAGGCGATGACAAGCCAGGCCATCCCCAATCCCTCCAGAAACCTTTCCACAGCACAGTGAAGCCTCGCCCCCAAAAAATCCAAACCTATTTTTTAAATTTAGGAGCCTGTTTTTGCTTACTTCAGTTGTGTTTTTCTTTCAAGGGTTTTCACAATATCAACCACCGAAACTCTGTACGGCAACCACAACTACAGACTGAAATGTAACGAGCAAGAACAATCTCATAGTCCAAGAAGTGTCTCGAATTCTTGTAGCAAAATAGGCACGTTTGTGCAAGTAAAGAAGCCTGTATGTGCACACACATAAGCACGTGTGTTTGCTTTTACTTTAATGATTCACAAGGTACAAAACAGGGTATTATCTTCAGATACACTAACTTATTTCTAAAAGAATAAATTAACTTTATTACTCTTATCATTTATATGTCATTTTGCATAAATCTGAAATAGAGCTCTAAATGAACAGTTCTGGTATTTTGGTATCAAACAAGTATTTATTACTGCAAAAACTACCATTTAGGCAAAACCGTGTGAAATAAAAAGTAGAGTTTTAGTGAAGGGTTCTGTTATTATAAAACAGTTATAGACAAATAGCAATGCCTATATTATTTCATTAAGAGTATACGACCGTAGAGAACAAAACATAAAACAACTCACTCCCAATAGGAGAGAGCAGTATAATATTTTTTCTTCCCTTCTAATATAATAAAAAATTACTAAGTAAACAGGTTAAACCCCCCTACCAAAAAAAAAAAAAAAAAATAAGAGAACAAAACATAAAACAACTCACTCCCAATAGGAGAGAGCAGTATAATATTTTTTCTTCCCTTCTAATATAATAAAAAATTACTAAGTAAACAGGTTAAACCCCCCTACCAAAAAAAAAAAAAATCAGGTCATCTGCAGTTAATAACCCTTTCCCGTAAAATTAGTGTCACTTATTTCTGTAGCAGACGCCTAATTCAGTCACAGGCTTGATTGATTTGACAATAGAGAATCCGCTCCAATAAAGTGCCTGATTTATTTCTGATGCTATAGCTTTTGCCCAATGTGACATCATGGCAGAATTAAGTCTTTGAAAGGTAAAGAAATCTTTTGTATTTTAATGAAAACCAGTTAAAGACTGTGAGAGTAAACTGTTATCCAAATCTTGCAGTAAAGTCTAATATGTTCTTTTGGAACAAGGACAGCACCCACAAAGGTCTAATGGGTAAAAAATGGTTTTGGACACAACAACTTAAAATATAGCACACAGTCTCTAAGTTCAAATTATTCTCAATATATATATTAAGAGATCTTACATTGTCTTTACCTCCATTTATAAACAGGTTTTCTTAAATTTCTTGAAAAGAACAATGCAACAAATACTAAACAGAGCTCATCTTAAATCTGGTTTCATTTTAAGTAAACAGCAGCATGAGCAAAATCAATGAGAAATTTGTTCCCCGAATTGGGCCCTGAGATATCCAAACCAATCAAGAAGGGGTTCAGGATGTGAAAGTTACAGCATTAAGCAAAGTTTTTAACACAACATCACTGTCAGTTCTCTAAAAACATTTTCTGAATTTTTCCATAACTAAAAATGTAAGGTATTCCATATTTGTTTCAGTGTCTTTTTACCCTCTTTCTTTTTCTGCACACTGCACAGTGCCCTGTTGCTCTGAGGGCGACTTCCCTGACCCAAGTCTGACACTGCTCCGTTAATGTCTGATAAACCATTTAGCCCAAGCACAATTCTTTTCTGTGCAAAAATCTGCTTGAGGTGGAAAATGTAGCAGTTTGTAAACAATAAAGAGCCATGTTTCAGACCAGACAGCTTATCTAACAGAGAGGTCCTTTCATCGGGAACAGTGGGTGGGAGCCTCGTGGACATAGTAGCATTTCCTATCACAATGCAGGAGACTGTCTTGGCCTCCATATTTAAGAGTTTAATGGGAAGGAGGGCAGACAGCTTGAAAGAGGAAGGCTGACATGGATTTTCAGCTTAAACAACAACTAAGTGAAAAGAATCAGTTCTCTCCGCTCTAGACTGTCAGCCCACTTATATTTTAAATACTGTTTGGGCTGAAAAACTAATTTGGTTTGTAAAACAGATGCCCATGCGGAAACATGAAAAGAAAAAGCAATCATTTAATATATTTCTATTCCTTAGTATATTCTGTGTATTCTTATGAACTTTCTAAGCTTTTTTCATATATATAACACAAATTTATAGATATGAGTAGGAATGTATTTATTGTATTTTACTTACACTAGCTCATCAGAGGATAATTTTAAAATATTCTAAGGCAGTTAGTATATTCATTAGTTGCTACTTTTAAAGACTCATTTTCAAATTAATCTTTTAATTCTATTTTATGAACCTGGGTGTAGAGGAACAGAGAAGTTAAGGTGTTATAATTAAATCATTACTATTGACAACGAAGAGTCAACAACTATCCCTCAAAATTTAAGTTGACAAATATATTTCATCATGTGTTTCTACATATCTTAGAAACAGAAGGCTCAATGGACTTCCCTATCGACAACTGATAAAGAACCAAGATTCTCTTTTACTTTACAATGTTGACATTTAAAAATTTACCACTGTGAAGTCAAAAAGAGCACAAAATAGTAACAAATGATGATCAAATATGACTTCCTGGTGCTAAAAGTTGGGATGACATGCAAAGACACAAACATATGCTACACCCATAATTTTTTTGTCAAAGGCCTAATTTGATGGTGATGTGGGAGAAAAGGAACACTGAAATTAAAACTCTATCCACATCTTAAGTAACTGGTGTGGCTTCCAACACTTAAAAACTGAGGACATTCTTTATAAACATTTTCAATTCCAGTTACAGAACGACAGAACTATTGCTATGGGTTTTCCTTGAAGAATGGTTTCCAGCTTATAGCATGAAATCTAACTTTATTTATTGACAGATTTGCAATACAATTTGATCAAGTTGACAGATTTACTAATACTGTTAGAAATTCACATTTACTAAAACACAAAGATTATTTTCTAAAATCAAAACTGAAGTAGCCAGCTATTGGAACCTTAAAGCCACTGTGAATTATCTTTTCATCCCTCTAGTTATTGCTGTTAAACAAACATCCCAGCAATGTAGTCAAAAGTAGAAAAACACACTAAGAAAGGCAGCAGGAGCATCATGCCATAAAGTCTCAGATAGCTTCGAACAGCAGACAACATTGGACCTTGCTTCAAGACAGGATCTGCCTACAATTAGCTCTAAAGTTCACACCTTGACAAGAGACTCAACCAGGCTTTACAATTCAACATGAATGCACTAATCTGACTTAAACAAACTAAACCTGTGGATAGTACTTTATTTCCATAACTCCAAAAATAAAAACTCAGAACTAACACTATTATATCCTGCCAACCAACAAGCTCAATGATGGATGATATTATTCCAAATATTCACCACTTTGACTCCCTCAATCTTGGCCAAGAAAATTACCATTGCAACACTGTCATTGGGAAAACTGCTGTCTAAGGAAGTCGACATTTCCACAGAGACTCAGAATCATGGAAATTAATTCGACATGACTGTAAAACTTAGTCCTTTATATGCTCTTAACCAGCATAGATTGTTATTTTTCTGCAACTTAAGATTTCTATACTGAACTGGCTAAATATCCAAGCTCCTGAACATCGAAGCTTTGTTTAAGGCAATTTCTCTTTCTATGGTAAAGCGTAAACACTCAGAGTAAAAGTTAATGTAAAATTTGTCTTACTTTGTGTTCTGGAATTGACAAAAGGTGGAGAGAGATTGTCATGTGACCCAAGGTCCCTGCTGGTCATGTGGTCATAGGGAGTCCCATCTCCATAGTTCTGTAGATGAATAACAGTGTAAGTTTTAATTTTACATTAATAAATAAACATATAAATACATTCCCACTGCTGAAACCTTTCCCAGTCAAAGAAGATGGAATCGATTCTTCCCTCCCTGGAACTTCTCTTCAGGAAACCATACCTTCCCATGGGTGGTGCATAACAGACTTCTAGAGTCTACAGATTTCAAAGTTTCCCCATAATAAGTGTGAATTCTTGAGAATAATAACAATGGTACCAAACTATATGGAGTCATTAATGTAATTAAATGAAATAATGCATATAAAACACCATACAAATACAAAGTACATTTAAAAACATTAAAAGTTATTTTTGATAAGTCCACATTAAAGCATGATTGTGCTATAAAGGGAAAACTACCCACAACCTATAATGATTTGCCTTTGGAAGACCACAGCAGAATTACTTAGACAACAATTTTAAGTTATATGATATTCAAGTTTTTATGTCTTATGATAGCTACTATTATGGCTATAGCAGAACTGGTTGCTTCTATCAGTAAGAATATGAAGACTAGAATATAATTATGAATGAACATAAATATTTAGCATCAATTAGTATATATCTCAAGCTGGATATAGTATGCCACAAAAAGAAACCTAAACCAGCCAATTTTTGGCAAAATTTTTTCATTATTATAATAATCTCCTTGTCTTATTGGGAATTTAAAATTAAAACAGTATGTTTAAGCTCTCTGTTTCAATTTAATGGAGGAATTTGATAACCTGTAAAAAAGTTAAAATCGTGCGCATTAGACAGTTCAAATCCTTGCCTACAGTGCATAAAGTGACCCCCCCCTCAAAAAAAAAGGGTGACTGCTCAGCTGGTTGAACTGCCCATAAACTCTAAGTCAAATTTACTTAGTAGTATCAGTTGGGTGTTAGCCAAAGGGCAGGCTACACAAAAAAGATGGACATTGTGAGAACAATGAAAAGGCATATCCCCTCACTAAAGAACAACCCACACCTTAAACAACACCATTTTCAACCGCCTTCCCTCATTTATAAAAATTAACTTGGATGATGCTGTGATCTAATTTTGGATTAGATATGGACATATAAAAAGATGCCACATTTTAAATATTTTTCATGAAATTTACACTCATACATTCTACACCACACTTTGCATAATACCAAGTATTATTCATCCTATATAGTGGATGAATAGCATCATCATACTACATAGTGGACTAAAAGTATAATATACATTATCTAACTTAATCCTCAGCACAGTGCTACGGGGAAAAGATAGTATCACCACTTGAAGGCAAGGAGCAAGAGACTTGCAAGCTTGTCAAAGTACAATTCTACAAATAAGCTATCCTGGGCAAACTCCCTGGATTTTAAAATATAACTTACAGTATATACTAATTCAAAATTATTCACCAATATGTTCCTTAAGAAAAATGATATATAATGAAAACTAAATTAAAAAGTCAGAATGAGTATAGACTTTTCCAAAACTCAATTAAAGTTATTAAATTTTAACTAATAATTTCCTATTCTTATTATGTGTATTCAGTTCAACATTTATAGTACTGTACTAAATTACATACACTATAACCGTACATAGGAAAAAGAAATTAAACAAAGCTGAATTAATTGAACAATACAAGGAAATTCTGTCTTCTCTATTTGCTGTCAAAGGGAATGAATTTATTTCTGCAAGTGCAGGCTGTAACATGAAGAGGAAAGATTTTCTCAGCTCTTCCATATAATGCATTAGAATGTCAAGCTTGACAGCTGGTGTAAGACTCAACAAAGTTCGTAGTAAGCTTAGAGATCCTGCTATACCCTGAAGACCAGTGTGAGGCTCATATAGCCAAGGACAGGTGGAAACTAATAACTAATACTTGCTTAAATGTCCATGTACTGACACCCTAATGACCTTCTCTGCCTCTAATGCCAAAATAGAGACCCCTACCACTCCAAACTGAAATGAGAGCTTGCAATAAAATTTTATACTCTTAGCAAAGTACTTGCTGCATCTAGAATCAGTTGAGGAAGGGAGACAGGTCTGTTTTGCCAGGTGCACCAGCACTTTTTTCTTTTCTTTTTTTTTTTTTTTTTGGTACCACGGGATCAAACTCAGGACCTTGTGCTTGCAAGGCAAGTGGCGGCACCTCTCAGCTAAATCCCCAGCCCACTAGCTCTACTTTTAATTTGGGGCATTATATGAAGTCTGAAACTTCTATGAGTTTAAGAGAACCTAGGAAAGATTCCGTTAAAGACATCACATACAAAGCTTAAACAATACATGGTTTCTTTTATACGAGAAACACAAAATATAAATAAATAGCAAAATAAAAGAAAATAATAAGAAGTAGGAAGATGGACCTTTTCTAAATGGGAAGGAGATTCAGACATGGGGGAAAGACGAGTTGAAAAAAAACTGAGATATATTAGGTACATGTACCAACTCCATACAAGGAATGTGATATTTGTGTACTAATATACATGTACTAATAAAAAAGCTGAAAAGCTCTTGGTGAGATGGGTAGGGGAAGGGTAATAAGGGAAAAGAAAAAAATGTGAGATAATGAAAAGATGGAAGGAGATTCAGACATGGGGGAAAGACGAGTTGAAAAAAAACTGAGATATATTAGGTACATGTACCAACTCCATACAAGGAATGTGATATTTGTGTACTAATATACATGTACTAATAAAAAAGCTGAAAAGCTCTTGGTGAGATGGGTAGGGGAAGGGTAATAAGGGAAAAGAAAAAAATGTGAGATAATGAAAAGATGAAAATAAAATATCTCTGGATGGGGG
>NW_022900942.1:29884642-29909945 GCF_012274545.1 Fukomys damarensis | reverse complement strand
AAAAAAAAAGCTGAAAAGTATAAAATAAAAAGACATTTTACACAAAATCATGCTTACAGTATTTAAATTAGAAGAAACATAAAGATCCTCTGCTTCTGATTTTGCATTTTATAAATTAAGAAAAAGAGGACTAAAGAGGTAAAATGACATACCCAAGGTTTTATGCCCACAGAAAACACAATAATTAACCCTTCACTTCCCCAAACTCATCCTATGATCTTCCATTACACTCAAAGGAGCAACTAATGGTGGAGGAAAACTGTGACAAGAGGTAGCAAAAATATGAGAACAAACAAATGCATAAATCCAACTGGTGACCCAATACCATACTAGTAGAATAACACACATACAAAGTGAAATCATCCTAAACTTATTACATAATTTATATTGGTAGGGTAGAAACTTACACAATGTCTTCATGATTATTCTTTAGTCTGTTCAAACCAATACATTATAAGGATATTGTTCTATTTTTAACATATGGCTCGCTATATATAATACTACATCAATAATCAGAAAAGGTGAGATCAAATATTTTTTAAAGCATTCTTCTGTTGGTTAGCACAAATGGAACAGATGTAAATTCCATAACAGTACCTAATAAAAGAATGAAAAAAAAATAACCCAAGGACAAGCTGATCGTCATTAAATTTAGTATGTGTATGTATCTGTGCAGAGGTGTGTGCATGCCTGTGTGTGTGTGTGTGTGTGTGTGTGTGTGTGTGTGTGTAAAAGCTCACCTTCAGTTTGCCAACTTACATATGTGGTATGTCTGGCTGTGGGAAAAACGGATTAGATATACTTACCCTGGATGGGCTTGGATGTCCTCCATTCCCCCAGGACCCTGAGCTACTTCTGTCTTCTACATCTAGGGACAAGAGAAAAGTTCTTTAGGCTTTCTTGCAATAATTCTTTCTTTTTGTGTATGCATTTTTAAATTAATGTTTCAAATTAATCTCCAGTTGCCTTTAATTAAGAACCAGGCACCGGACTACTATGATGATAGTGGCTTCTGACCCATCTACTTAAATTAACTCATTTAAATTCACAGCAGAAATGAACTGGACCCTCAGGAACCAGAGGTATGCACACAAAAATTACTTCCCATCTTTCAAAATGTTTGATTGCCTCAATTTTTATAGACACAAAAATGCAAGTTTTTTATTAAAATCCTTTGGACAAAATAAGTTTATAAAACACAATAATACAACCTTAATCCAAAAAGGCAAGTTAAATTCATACTGACATGTTCAGCATCGTAGCCATAATGATTTTGGATACTTCCAGATCTCTAGCCAAGGTTTATCGTGGCAGGCAAAAGACAAGCAGCAGAAAATATGAAACAAAAAAGTTCTCAGTAGCCTATTTCCATCAACACATTACAGTGACATTAGTGTTGTTGGAAGGTTTTTTTTCAAGGTTGCAACAACATTTTCTTTTTTTAAAAAAAAATTTAACTAGACATAAAACTCTTTAACCTGGGTTTACAGACATGGAAATGAAAGTTGCTATGAAATCATGAAGCCACATTTTATATTGATAAATCCTGGTGAAGGAACCAACGTAAAGTCCTGGAAAATTGGAATTCACTAAACTCCTTCCAGGCATGGTTCTAAAACCAAATAGATTATGACATTTTCCATCAGTGCTCTGGGTTTCAAATACCCAAATAGAAGGTAGGACAATTAAGTTACCATACTAATTACTGAAAACATTACAGTGTTTTAAAGATCACTCACTCTACATTTAGGAAGGGCTTTGAGATTTTTGATGAAAGGCCCACCGTAAGCATAAAATGTTCCCCTATTATATGATTTTGATCATGGCTGATAACAGACATCACAAACATCCTCTGATAGAAGTGGAAGAGTGTGTGAAACAATGGTCTAGGCAACATAATCCCATTTATTGTGTTTCCTAGCATTTCAGTGATGTTATTTATTCTCTTAATACACTAATGTTAATAATTCTTTTAGTACTGCTATTTTATTGGAAGTAATCACAGTGCAACTGAATGGTTTAATTTGGGAAGAGTAGAGTACACCATGTTACAGAATATCTTAGGAGACACAATAGCAACAACTAGCCTATTACCACTAAACTCTCTCTCTCTCTGTGTGTATCACTCTCTGTAGCTCTCTCTCTGTATCTCTCTCTGGCTCATTTGCTTGCTCTCCCTCTCTGCCTGCCTCCTTCCTTCCCTCCCACAAATAGTATGTCAGTTCCTTTTGGTTGGTGCTTCAGAAAACAACACAACTACAAACAGATGTCCCCCGTGGACAGTTAGAATCAGTGCTCGGTGAGCTTTAAGGCACATGAACAAAGCTCTAGGGACTGAATCACACCTGGAGAAAAGGTATAAAACTTTCCCCAAATCTGCCGTTTATTCTGTATATGGTGAACTGAAGTACATAAAGAAGTTACTACAACCCTCTGGGATCCTTACATGAGTAAATTTTGTAGCCTACATGGTTCTCTCAATTCTTAACTAAAAAACAAGTATTTTCAGCCCCCCAAAAAGGACATGGAAATAACAAAATCTTTCAACCACTGAGTCTCAAAAAGTCAGGTACAACTTGATTCCCTTTTCACCTGTAACAGCTGGCTTGGATTAATATGACAGCTCTTTCTTCTTCAATGTGGCCAAAAAGTTATAAAGGAACATATCTGAATCCTTCTGTCTACCAAAGACTTCACGTTGTTTGGACTCATTTTTTATGTTTTCAATTTGAAAAAAGGATTTTAAACATATAAGGTCTGCAGACATAATACTGCTAAGCCAGTAGTCTCTACTGGGATAATTTTGCCCCCGAGGGACACTGGTAAATCTGGGGACAATTTTGTTACAATTTGGTGACAAGCCCTGACATCTTGTGGGGAGAGGTGAGGTACACTGCTAAGGATCCTACAAAGGCACAGAACAGCCTCCCACAAACAAAAATGTTCTAGTTCCACATGTCAATTGTACTGAGATTTAGAAGCCCTACATTAGAGCAAAAAAATTTTTTAAAAATCAAACTGGAGAAAAAGATGTAAGAAAATTTGATTTATATTTCAATAAGAGCTTTTCCTAAATACAGTTTCATATACATTTCAACTCAGACTGGAATGAAATGTTTCACGAGACCTTTATATACATCTTCTGTTCATCAATAAAGGAAAAATGATGGTCAACCAAACAGCCTGCTAATTAGCAAGCAGATAAAACACATCAAAACTTGAGTATTCCCAACTGGGCAATTTCAAAAGCGAGCAATCCACTAATTAAAAATGCTGGAAGTCAAGCTTTTTCAAAACAGGTTAAATACTGGCTGGGTTCCTTCACAAATAAATTCCCAACCAATCATATCTGACTTCTCTTTTCCCATCCTTTCGCATTTCTATCTTTCTCGTTTCCTGACCTCGTGCTGCTGTGCCTTCCCTTCTGTTTCCTCCCTTTCACTGCTCTCTTTTGAGCAGGCTCTTCCCTCCCTTCGCCTCCTGCTAGGTCTAGAAGATGAGGACAAATCACTAGCTCCACTAAATCCAATAAATACAACCATCATATGAATTTTAATTGCATTTTACCTTGGGAAAAAAATCTATATAACTGATGTTCATTTACCCATAGCAAGAAGAGACAAAGGTATAGCTTGGACTGTGGTGATTCACAGTGAAGGCAAACATACTATTTTCTAGTCATTCGTTTCCATATTCCCTCCACTAAACGTCATGAGACCCGTCAGCTATTGAGCAAGTGTACCCACCTATATCTGGCATGCCTATTTTAAAATGAGCTTCCTAGGACTACCTCTGGAAATGTAGGGCAGAGGCCAAGGAAACTGTGTTTTAACAAGTTTGCTAGGTAACATTCATGTGCCCAGGTGGTTTGAGAACCACATGACTTTGGTATTAGAAACACAGGACAAGCCATGCCCGCAACACTAACAGAGGCCTATTTCATGCCCTACCTTAGAAGTCTTGTGAGGACACGTTCAGCACATCCTTCCATCTCAGCCGCACCCCAGTTGTTCTTACCTGGACTCACTTTTCAGGTGCACCATGTATGTGGCCATCCCTTACTCCCTGCTGGACACTGCACACTCTATGGCACTGCCATGTCATTGTACCTAAACTGTTCGTCATCTCCCCCCAAAATAGTATCAGCTCACATGGAATGAGCCTAAATATGCATGAAGACACCTCTGGACACTCACATACCTAACAGTATCCCAATTTCCCACATCCGAAAGCTGAAGCTTAAATGGTATGGAAACCTGCCCGAGGTATCAGTCAATAGAAGAGCTGGGACAAAAATACAGGTACTATGGGATGCTAGAGCTAGGGAAGGTTCCTCCCCACCACCATAAATTCCACTGGTAAGAATTTCCTATCTGCAACCAGCTAGAAAGTTTCCTCCTGTCACTTCTCCGAAGATGGAATGAATAAATTTATTTTGGAGTTTCCACCCACTCTTGTGTCTGAGAATCATATAAAACATTATACATAAAAATGAATTCTTGAGAGAATCAAAGGGGTAAAATAATAAAAGACTGAAACAATAAAAGCAGAAACATGATGGGGTATCAAAATCCATATGGTAGAGAACTTGGGATCTGCTGGAGGAGGACCAAAATTTTAGAAGTTACTGCTGGTGGGAATGCAGTGTAACCACTGTGGAAATCAGTACGGCGATACCTCAAAGAACTAGGATTGGAGGTCCCATTTGACCCAGCTATTCCTCCGCTGTGTATCTTTCCCAATGAATGAGAAGAATCATACCACACTGATATATGTGCACCCAGGTTCACAGTGGCACAGTTTGTAACAGGTAAAATTTGGAAACAGCCCAACTGCCCACCAACAGAAGACTGGATAAAGAAAATGTGTTTTTTTTTTTAATAAAATGAAATACTTAGCTATAAAGAATGAGAAACTAAAATCATTTATAGCTAAATGGATGCACATTGAGGCCACACTCTTAAGTGAAATAAACAGGACACACATGCATAAATACCAAATAGTTTCTCTAGTGTGAGAAAATGAAAGTGTAAATAAGGACAAAAAGGTATAATAGATAATGTGAAATAGGAAGAAAAGGTGCAGTGGGGAAGGGGAAGAGGGAGAGGTAGGGGGAAGGAAAGAAGGGACTGGAATTAATATGAGAAAATGAAAAAATGGAAACAAAGTCTTTGCAGATGGGGAGGGAGGGGTTAAAGGGAGGCTGGGGGAATGGGGAAAATAAGAAACAAAGGAAAATTTGTGCAAATTTCCAATGATGAATGTCATTATACTGTATTCCTTAAATGTTCCAATAAAATTAATTAGAAAACAAAAAAACAGAGTGAAGCAAGACTGGCCGTGACTACCAGTCACTGTTTAGGAGAAGGATAACTAAATCTAGCATTGATCTTGATAGGAAAAGTCCCTCCAGAGCCCCCAACACAGAGGACAGAATGTGACAGAGCTATGAATAATATACAATAAAGGAACACCGGTGAAGTTGGAGAGGCTGGCTCCATATTGCAATTATTAAATATATAGGACCCAGTATAACCATGTGGGTGGGTATACATATGGCTATAGAGCTACACATTTATACCATACCAAACTATGATCTATATTCCTCATAGGAAAGAAAAATGCTTAACTTAGTAAGTACCTCTGAGTACCTTGTGGGGTATACAGAACAATGGGTGGGCTCATTAGTTGTTTACTAAATTAGAATACTTCAAAGATAAGACAATATTTTACAAAAGTGTTTACATCTACATGGTGAGATAAAACAATATGAGAGAAAAAGATGTGTGAAGTCCGTTAATGCAATGTAGTCACAAATGGGTGTCTAAATATTCAGTTCTGGCCTCTTCCTTGTTCTGCTTCCCTCCACTCAAGATGGGAATGAAAACCAAAGACAATATCCTTGACAGAAGGAGCAAAAGGAAAAGAGCAAGTGCATATAAAATTATGCTTCCCAAAGCCTGAAATGGACTCAACTGTTCAAGATTTTTCTAATTTCTTATTTTATCCCAACTACGATAGATTTGGTAATTTTTATGGGAAGCAACAGGGCAATCTGCAAATTGTCATGTTTTCGTATTAGTTCTACGTGAGCCCACTCTAAAACGTCTGCCATTTCAGTGCCAAATTGTAGATGTTAGTTTGGACAGAACTAGAATCAAGCACTCCACTTAAATTTATTATTCTTAGGGTGTGATTACTCAAATCACTTTGCTTTTGTGGACAGTGAGATCAAAACTATCAAGACTAGACAAACAGTGCCAAACCCGGCCAGGGAGTGCAGGGACCTCCAAGTTTCAGCAGTGACTCTGCCTTAAGGTCTGAGCAAGTCAGTGGCCTCTCCGAACTTATTTTTGTGAACTGTGAAATAAGCGAGTTTGATTTCCATTCTTGGAAATAGGGCAGGCTAGTATATTTGGACAACTCTCCCACGGAAAACTAAAAATGATGGATAAAATTTTTTTTTAACCTCTTCTTTAAAATACGAATGAGCTGACAAGATAGGAAGGAATCATCAAGCCAAAATCAAAGTGAAAGCTGAAACCCAGGGAGGAAGAAAAGACATTTCACCCTGAGGACACTGCCAACCTGGAAAATTTAATGGCCTCTTGGGTCAAGGAGAACAAAAGCAAAAACCCAATGGTATCTAATAGAAGACAAAAGAACAATAATATTCGGAACTTTTAAGGAGTTACTGTTATACTATATAAGGTAATTTATACTTGTTAAACACCTGTCCCTTAATAAATACTGTACTCAATAACCAATCCCTACCATAATAAGTACTCAGTAACCAATATCCTCCAATATCTAAGATAATCAAACCACGTAAAATATCTAAAAGTGTGATTTATTTAAGGAAATCTTAGTTGCCCATTCTTACAACTTTTATGAAACTAGAGAGACTTTTAGGGACTCTGGATCTTAGACACACCCATAAACTTTCAAATTACACATATGCTAGTTTTCCCATGAACATTTATGGCACAAGCAAAGTAATCAGTAAACTCACTCAGCAACTTACTTTATCTTTGGAATATTCTCTCTATACCTTACCATTATAGCACAATTTTTAAGTGTGCTATACAAATGGTGCCCTATTAAAAATTAAATATGCTGACCAGAGGCACAGCTCATAGCACACTGAATATTATGTAGGTTTAACACGAAATAAGTACGTGTGAGAGCTTTCTGAGGATACCAATGAGTCCTTTCCATACTTTCAGCCTAGGACATGCTGAATACCCAAGACCTTAGAGTCTCCTGAAGTCACAGAAACAGAGTGGTATTTTAGCGCTGCTCTCTCAGTCTACAAATTTTTGCTCTTTACTAATGAAAAATTCTACACATTCACAATGTGGCGGCTCAGTTCTGAAACGTGTTGAAGTCTACACTGCCTCAAATCCTCCTCCTGCAACAACAGATACTATTAAATATCCTGCACACCATTATGGAGACTCACAGACTGCGTACATCTGTGGCTCCTACTAATTTCCTAGTCCAGGAAGAACCCTTGGCTGAGCCCTCCACACAAACTGAGATGGCATATGCTCTCCATCAGTGCCAGATGAATTTAGAGTTCAAAATATTTCATCAGCAAAGAGCGTGTTAAGGATGTGCACATTTTCATTAGCACCCAGTATAATAAGAACTCTAAGCAGAGTAATGTGAAGTCAAATTTGAGCAGCAGCACACACATGGAACAAGTTGAGGAGCTCCAAATATTGATAGACCAAGTCCACACATCCATGATCATTTGTTTTCTATTAGAAATGATGTGTGATGCTTTATCATGAGCAATTTGAGCTGATGAAAAAGTCCCCTCGCTTCCCAAATTGGACCAGGCAGAAAATTCTGAGTATTACCCATACTTCCCAGACGAACCCTAAGATACATCAAATACCAAGAATATACAACTAGGATTTCCACATTCAGATCACTGCTATCAGCTGGGGCTTTCTCCGAGCTAATGGGTTCCCATATGAAATAAATCGGAAAATGAAAGGCGGGGAAAGAAAAGAATAAAGAGAAGGAAGAGGGAGAAGAGGAGGAAGGAGGGAGAGAGGGGAGCCAAATTGTGGAATAACTGAAGAAACAGTAAAGACAAAAAAATATGTTCAGAGAGGAATTACTGCAATACTTTAGCCTTTTTCAACCTCTCATTTAAATGTTTATTAATATGTCTCTAAATGCTATTTAAATCAATATTATTTTCCTGCAGTTTAAAAATGAAACTTTTTTTTTCAAAATGACCATTAAAGTATCTCAGATACTTAGATTTAGTCCACTGTGCAGTGTTACGTAACAGAAAAAGAATTTTCAAGTAATATGCAATTTAGGTAATAATGTTATAAATGTCAGTGGTGTTTTTCCATTCTGAAACTCAGAAATCTTTTTGAAAATAAGGTAAAGAGTTAAATTATGAAACTGAAACAAAGATAACCTTGAAGTCTTTACTATTTTCCAATCTCTACAATTTGGAGTTGTCAAAGATAATCTTTCTTGAGAAATAGTCTACTCTGAATAATCAATGTGAAATACAGAGATGAGTGCTATCATGAGTGCAACGCAAAACCTTTCAAAAGGTGGGGACCAGCTTGCCAGGACCTTCCTCCTGAAGAGAAGTGAGTTCTTTCAGGACCATGGCTTTCTAAGTAAGAATCCAGAAAGAAGAAGAACCATGAATAACTCACGCAAGAGTGTAACAATATCAATGGTACATGCCTCTTGAGGCTGAGGCAGGAAGGTTGCTGTGAGTTACGGGACAGCCTGGGCTACATAATGAGTTCAAGCTAGGGTGAACCACATAGTGAAACCCTGCCTCAAGAAAACCAATAATTAATTAATTGATTAATTAATTATATGTATTTGTAAATGTACAAAGTGGGAAAAGCAAGAGATATTTTAGAAAATAAAATCTTAAACAGAGGAACAAATTTAAGAATGTTGCTTCATTTCCGAACAGAAAAAAATTTGTAACTAATAATGTACATGTAATTATATATGTATTTTTCAAATTATATGTAATTGTAATGATGCAAAATGCATAATATTATAATGATATAAGAAATAAATAGATATTTAAAGTCCCTATTTTGTTAAGAATGTATTAAATTTATTAATTTATTCTTGGAGGGAGCCAACATGAATCACAAAACAGTTTTCTTTTCCCTCTACACCTCTTTGCTCCCTGGGGCGCTATTTGCGAGGTTCTGAGAAGAGAAGGCTGCCTTAATTGAAATATTTGTACGCTGTAATTGCTCAGTGTAACTATGGTGCTGGTCTGCTTGTCCCAAATGACATTCTTTCTGCTTTTGTTTTTTCTTCTTCTTCTATTTCCTTCTACACCTTAACAAAATTCATTTCTCCCATCTCTTCTACTCTCATCTCCACTCATCCATTATTCCAGCTGTTTCACTATTACCGGTGAAACCAACAGATGTAAATATTCAAAATTCTGCCCTAAAATGTAGGTTTTTAACATAGTTACTTTTGCAGAAAATAATCACTTCTGTCCTGATTTTCATTTTACTCCTTCAACTTCATAATCCTCCACCTGTGTTTAATGCTACATCCTATGACCTGGCAATGACAACCAATCAGTCTTGAATGTTATCTTTAAGGGTCATGTCTTAGTTTTAGGCCAATTTTCTCTGTATTTAGGCTCAAATGTGCAAACCACACTGTATTACTCTGCAAAACATCAATGAGAAGGCTTAATTAAGTAACACTGACAGATAAATCCATTTCTTTTGCAGTAATCAAATCAAAGGAGGTTGACAGAGCACAGGAACTTAATACAGTTATTCCCTTGTAATTGGAAAAAGGCCCTTTACTTCTCATTAAAGCAATCTTCTGGGTATTGGCATAATAAGGAGGCTCAGAGCTTTAATACTGCCCTATAAAAGTCTCAAGACACAGAACCCTTAAGCAAACAAGTCAGATTATCTAATTCCTTGATCACAGCAGAACAAGCAGTTCCTACTGTTTTAAACTACTAATTCTTTAACTCGGTTACAATTAAAAAAGAGGTAAATCAGTACCAAACACATACAATGGAAATCTGTAAAAATGGATAAACTCTTTACAGCTTTGTAAATATACCGCCACATGTATTTGAAAGGAAGCAGTCCATTAAAAATGAATTTGAAATACATTAAAAATGTGAAATTGTAATAGTTTGGATTTGGAGGAAATCTCTTTAATTCATGGGCTCAAAAGCACATATTTTGCCTAAATTTATAGTCTGATACTTAACCACACTGCAACTTTGCTAATCAGAACCATGAGAGAATGGAAATGTAGGTAAAACACTTGATGTCTGCAGTATATTGAGAATAATAAGCTATCCAGTCCACCGTAGGTTGCTCAAACGAGGCTAAGACTCAGACTGTAACAGTATTATACCCCACTCACTTCCCCAAGTTAACCCAAACCAATCCTCACCCATTCACTCAAATTTTGATGGCAGTTCTGTTGCTATCATTGTAGCAACTCTTTCAAAAAGGGTAGTTTATCGCCTGTGCACTACGCTGTGATTTCCAAAGGTTGGGAGACCATCAAAGTAATGAATTTTATTTTTGAAAACCACAGCTCCTGTCTGGCAACAAAAACAGAAGAGACCAAAGATTGAGGTAAAAAAAAATATATATATTTTTTAAATTCTTCCTACCTTTTTCTATTTTTAATTTCAAAAGTGTTTTGCTACAATTCAGTTTAACAATATATTGCTTCTGAACCATTTGTGAGTAGGTTGTATGAACTATATTTACCCCTTAGAATGTCTGTGTGCAGGTACTAAGAATAAAATAGTTCAATCAGGTAATTTACCATTGAAATCCATAATGCATATGCAATTTGGCACTTTCCCCTACTATTTTAATTGCAAATACTTCCTCAGTCTTTATTTCCTTTTTGTGATTGGAATTTTTTTTTTTGTACCAGGGATTGAACTCGGGACCTTGCCTGCGTTTGCGAGGCAGGTGGCAGAACCACTGAGCTAAATCCCCAATCTGATTGGAATTTTTGAAGAATACAGCAAGTTACATGCTTCTCAATTTGGAATGACCTAATGCTTCCTCACAATTATTCAAGTGAATATAACATTACATAAAAGCCTTGTGGGGCTAGAACAAGGCACTATGTTCAATCTTCAGCACCATTTAAAAAGAAAGACCTTGTGTCTTTCCCAGGATATCATATTCAGAGTCCAAAGCTGGCATGTAGGTCTGCCTCTTAGTTGTTATGCTAAGTTGTTACACTCAAGGTTCCTAGAGAATTCTCCACTGTATAATTAGAATTTTTCCTGTTCAACTCATCAGCAACCTGGACAGATACACTTTAAAACCATTAAAAAGAATTTTAATTACGTGCTCATTGAAAAAAATTAAAATACAAAAGCATACAAGACCAAAAGTGAAAATTTATTCAACCTCTTCTTTCTTCATCCCTTCTGGATACCCATTTAGTTTCCTAGCTACTCTTACAGGTCCGGTGTTATGCGATCATGTGATTTTTACAACTGAAGTATAGCACAGTCAATGCTCAACTTAATTGACACTTTTGTTCTTTCGTAAATTGATTAAAAATATTCCAAAATTGCTTATTTATAATCTAATGATAGTTCAATGGACGCAATCATTAGTGGAAGGCTTGCAACCTCTGTGGTACTGGGGAGAACAAGAATAAGGACAGAAGGACAGGAAAAAGAATGTTAAAGATATTATTCTACTAAATTTGAAGGAATTCAGACAAAACTGAACAATGCATGAGGCCAAGCTGAATCATCCACTCTATCATAAGGGCATGCATTCTATAAACCAATGCACAAAAGATTTGTCTTCACAGCAGCATGTCCCAGTGGCACCCAGAGGGAAAGAGAGCACACCTGTGATATAGAAAAGCATTTATTATGGCTTTCACAAGGTGGCAAAATAAAGTGAGAAAGGTCTAACATTTTTAAGGGGGATGTGAATTGACCTTTAAAAAGATATGTTCTCACCTTTACAGATCAGGTATGCAAATGAGTTAGCCACCATGGCAAAGAAGCACTTGACCACAGAAAAAGCAGACAGTAACTTTACTGTCTGACAAAACCTATGCATACTACACAGCATAGAGTGAGTTAACTTGCTATAATCAATGGAAGGTGGAAATGATCCCTTTAACCTTTGGCTAAAGCCCTTGTTATTTCATAAATTGAACACTGCTGATAGATTTCAATCCTGACTTATAAAGGCTTAGGAAATTTTCCTCACAATCCACATCAGCCAAATGCCTGGGAGACATTGACACAGGTTTTTCCTACTTGGGCTTGCACATGCGTGTGTGTGTGTGTGTCTGTCTGTCTGTGTAAAATCAGCACGCACACTTGAATTTCCAAATCATTTCTTAACTTTAATGATTGCATCAAAAACAGATCCCAGGGCCAGGGATTTTTTAGCTCAGTGGCACTGCACCTGCCTTGCAAGCACAAAGTCCTGAGTTCGATCCCTGATACCAAAACCTGGTACCAAAAAAAAAATTAAAAATAACAGATACCATATGTGGCACCTTGTTCAACTGAAACTTGCTTTCAATCAAATCAGTCCCAGAAATCTCCATGATGACAAGGATTTTACATCTCATCTCATAGTAACTTCACCATACTTCTGAATTACACTTTCTTTCTGAATTTTTTTAATATTCATCAATTAAAATGATAACTGGAATCACTTAAAGAATGAAATTGGAATCCAGAGATGTTACAGACTTACGCATGAGCAGAGAGAAATCATTTTTTCTTTCAGGACTGGGAACTGAACCCAACACCTTTACTGTGAGCTACATCCTCAGTCTTATTTTTTGTTTTTTTTTTTTTTTTTTTTTTTTTTTAACCAGGATCGAACTCAGGTCCTTTCACTTGCGAGGCAGGTGGCAAATCTGGCATTGAGCCAAATCCCCGGGACCTATTTTTTTCTCTTTTGAGACAGGATCTTGCTAAATTACTCAGGCTGGGATCAAACTCACAATCCTCTTGCCTCAGGTTCCCAGAGTACAACGAGTACAGGTATGTGCCACCATGAACTGGCTTAAAGTCATTTTTAAAGGAGTGCAAAAAAAAAAATCAAAAGAAAAAAGATATCCTATACAAAGATCATTCTCTGTAAGACTTGTTTTCACCCTTGCGTGCTGTCTCAATCACTTCCTTAATCCTATCAGGTAAAAACAACACTAACTAAATACTTTCCAGAAAAAGGGAGCTGGAGAGCATTATAATGACTGAGTTTTCTTATCTGGCAAAAGTCATTTTTAAAGTGTGTGAGCTGTGGAAACAACAGTGCTGACCTCCGGTCTATTCTGCCTTGCACCCCATTATGTGACATCTTACCACCATGCATGGGTATGGCATCAGTCTACAAAAGGCCAAGGGCTGCAATTCTATATCTATATGACAAAAACAGCTTGTGTCATGGCAATCCTTTAGAGCTTTCAGTGATAACCAATAGCCCACTGTGGCACCACGTGCCCGAGGTTTGCCAACACTGGCCTAAACCATGCTGCTGCACATACTTTCACATTCAAGATCTTGAAAACATTCACCTAACTCAAGTAGTAAAGACATGCCTGAGTTTATACTAGTCCAGCTCCGGAACTGAAACAAACTAGACAGTAACAATTGATGCTCTCTCGGATGTAAACGTATCCACTTCATGGGAAAAAGGGACCCAACCTGAATTCTAGCACAGCTACAATTCAGATCCCCCCTGCCTTTGACCACCTGGTAACCAACAGCAAACCAGGCAGAAAGAGATGAGCTGTTCTGTCCTGTGTTACAAATCCAGTTTGGGTAAAAAGCCGTAACTCTTTCTCAGGAATGACAGAAATGTCCTTAGTTTGAAAGGAGATGGACACAAAGCCCCGAGGAATGACAATAACCAGGCATCTTGAGAGCAAACAAGAAGCAGGGAAGGGGTCCAGGGAAGCCTAAGTTGTCACTAAGGAATAATGATTTACATGATGAGATTAGAAGGTCTGATTAGAAAAGATGCCTTCCTAACAGAGCAAAGATTGCAATGTAACTTTAAGATTTTGTTGTGGGGAAAACCAGTGCCTGCCAAATGTGTTCTGTAACAGCACAGGCTAGCCGTGAGTGATACAGTGGGAAAATAGCCACTAAGCCAGATTTTATTTGATTTGTACTGATGATTTTTATTAGAATACATGGATCATTGCTTCAACCTTTCCATGTAAAACCAAATCAAATTCAAAAACTCACACATCAGTCACCTAACCTTATGTCATTCCTTCTGCTTTACTAAAGTGGAGCCACATTTCGGCTGATCTGTCCTCGATAAATTGTTCAGCTACTCGAAACTGTTGGGCCAAATTTGGAGAGGCAAGTGGTACACAAAAGAAACCGCAAAATCTGCAATTACAAATCAAGCCAAAGAAAAGAAATATTAGAAGCTTCATAAATATGGGGAAGGATCAAAGCAATATATAGCCAATGCAAAGCAAGAGAAAATGAATTTTCTGCATTGTATTGCATGTACTCTAATCTGTTTTTAAAATGGCCCACTTGCTCCAGCTTTTTTCAAAGTCCTTCAATTCAAGGCACTATACAGGACTCAGAAAAGCATTGCTCAGAAACCACAGAAAGTCTCCAGTTGTGTGTCATGAGGCGATTTAAACTGAAATAACCAGCTTTACAAAAATAAAAATGTTATAACATTTAAGGTAAAATTATAAAAGTGAAATGTATATGCATGAAAGAATCTATGTACTATTTCTAAGAATTGCTTCATAAGAGATGAAGTTGGCCAGATGCAGTGTTTCACACCTGTAATCCCAGCTACCTGACAGGTTGAGGCAGGAGGACCATAAGTTCAAAGCCAGCTCCAGCAATAAGATCTTGTCTCAAAATAAAAAGGGCCGTCATTGTAGCTCAGTGGGAGACACTTGCCTAGCATGCATGAGGACCTCCTAGGTTCAGTCCCCATTAGGAGAAACACAGCAAGGGGTCTCCAAAGAAAATGCCTATAATCTACTTCCCATAATTGCTTTTCCTCCTTGCATTAGTATATTCCCTTTTCTCCTCAGAAACATCACAGATGACCAATAATCAGTGCTTGGATATCTACTTCTGGGTAACCAATCAATTCCATCTCCAGAATGCTCTCAGTGTCTCCAACAACTCCTGAAACACACATGCTATATCTACCTCAGAAAAGGTAAAAACCACCTTCCTGGGTACATGCCATCAGCAGCCTCAAACCTCATATCCCTGTAGTATGTGCCACATACATGCCAGAACCACATTAAAAAACTCAGTATTTCTGAAAAGTAGTAGTTCCAAACTTTCAGATCTCTGTGTGGTGAAGACAGGCTGTTTTCACCAGTCCCCATCTTCTCATAGCCCAGGAAGTCTGCACATCTCCCACCTTCCTCTGCAGTCAGATGGGATCATGTTTTTGCAATTTAGTCCACAGGAAGAGCACAGAAAAAATGATTGCTTTTGCCAGGCCTACTCCCCTAAAACTACCCATGTAATATTCTATGACCTCTCTCCTCTCTGATAAGCCTGATACCAATATTCATGGAATTCTCAAGGCCCTCGGAGATGGCAAAACTAGGACAGGAAGACCTCAGATCTGAATGGCTCTGTACCCCTCCACCCCATAATTTACCCACTGAATTCATTCGGTGATACCAGAAAAAGGGCCCTCTGCAGGATTAAACAAATGAAATTGGGGTTGTTTGTTACAGTAACTCGCATACCTTGCCTAAGGCATCCTCCAAAACAGACTTCCCTGAATTCTGGCGTGATCATTCTTTCTTCCAAGCAAAGCAAACATTCGCAGTTAGAGCTGGCACCAGTCAGAATTGTGAAGCAGGGGAAATTGGTCTTTGAACTATCCTTCTTTCCCTTTTAGACTTGTTTTCCCCTCTTAGCACTTCCTCCCTCTGAGCACCAAATGTTCTCAGGCTGCTCAGTCTGTCTCAAGAAAATAAACTGAATGCATTCACTACCCAGTCTGTCAACCACTACCTTTTAAACACCATTCGTGGTGGTGTGGTGAGCGGCCTGCTACTTGGACAATATTGGAGAAATTTTTTGCTATCTCAGATTGTATGAATTCTCATCCAAAAAATGGGAATGATTGTTATTTGTTCTCAGTACTATTATGACAATTACTGGTAATGTAGGGAAAATGTTACCATGAAACCTGGAACTTAAAAAAAAGACAACTTATGTTTTACTATGATTACTGTTATCATAACATGCTATGTGACACCAAAGGGAATATAAGATTAATATAAAACAGTTATTTTCTCTGTAAAATACATAATCTAAAATGGGAGAGACATCACATAAAAATCAAAGGCAGTATTTGATTACTAAAAAGGTGGAACAAAATTTTAGAGAAAAAATAATAATATAGGCTAAATGGACTCTTTTTCCTCTTTCCTTTGATTTGTTCACTGCTTTTTGTTTTTGTTTTTTTTCTTTTTTTGGGGGGGTATCAGGGATCAAACTCAATACCTTGGGCTTGCAAAGCAGGCAGGGACACCAATGAGCTACATCCCTGGCACATGTTTCTTCTTTTTCTGGTATGGCTAATCAAACACAGGACCTTCTGCTGAGCTATGTCCCCAGACCTGGCATGGCAAACCTTTTGGAGCTTTCAGTGATACAAACAGTGATGCAAACTGCAGCACATGAGGCTTGGGTTATTGCTACCACTGCCTTAGACCCTAGAACTATCTCTTGTGATATATACTGTGACTTAGAACACAGGGATGTTAAATATCAAAGGCAGATACTCAACCTAAGGGATAAACTGCTAGACCTCAGCATCTCTCACAGATCACTGGATAGGGAGACACTTAACTTGCTCCCAGTCTCTCTACTGATTCAGTAATAGATTCTGCACCAACCATGATAAGATGTCACTAAAATCAAACAAACCCTAATGTAAGAGAGGTGAGGGTAGGGAAGAAGGATTGATTTTGCTTAAAAATAACACACGGTGCAAAAAAAAACTAAACTTTATTGGGATATATCTAAAGTACAGATATAATGTAGAAAAGAAAAGAAAAGAAAAGCAAGGGAACCCAGTGTTCTGTACTAGCTATGTGTATCTTTCCTGCTACATGCTCAAGACCATAACACATTGGTAACTTCAAATCAACACTTGTAAGAGCATCTACACCGTGGAAATTGGCAGGCATTGCTAAGCATCCTCTCTTTTCTTTCAAAGAGGCTTGTAAATACAGAACTTATCACCATACCAATGCAAACAATCATTCATCATAAAATATTTCCACTAACTTGTTTCACGTAACTCTTACAGCCACTACTCTGGTAGGATGCATGATCCTCATTTTACGTCACAGTTACAAATGATTAGCAAGGAATCCTATTGCTTATTTCCCCTGTACTAAACACCAGGCTGCTTAGAAAAGAAGTGAAGGGAGATTGGCGTAGTGGTGGACTCATGTAATTCCAGCACTTGGGAGATGGAGTCAGGAGGGCCGCCATGAGTTCAAGGTCAGCCTGGGCTGCATAGCAAGACCCTGTCTCAAAAAAAATAAAACAAAACAAAACAACAAAAAAGAAAGAAGTGAAGGGCACTTGGAATTTTTCATATTAAATAGATATTAACAGGATCACAAGAAGTTATCCCTTGCAAACATCTAAAACAGCCCACCCCATGTTTTTGTTTTTCACAGTTCTTAATTTTTATCCTCTACTTATCCTGTCACCAATCAGCTGGGGGCTCTTCTGCTCAATGCTGATGGAAATCACAATTCAGCAAAGTGCAGCTCCCTCGGTGGCTCTGGGCTCTGAGTGCCAATGGGCCTTCACCCTCAATGGTACAGCTCTCGGGTGCTTCCAGTCACCTCTATCTCCTCAGCAGCTGAGGATCACAGCACCTTTGTCCGTCGCTTGAGCTCTTCCAGCAACTTCTGCTGACTCTCTTATGTTCTCTGCTGCTCCCCTCCAGTTGCTGCCACCAGGGTTTGCTGGTCTCTGCTAGTAGTCTCTGGCACTGCACAGAGTTAGCAGCCTCTGGTGTTGCCAACTCTTTTTACTACAACCTGCTCTGCCCACATTACCTGAGATAAAAATCACAAGGCGATTTACAGAACTACTCAAATGAGATTTTAATCAAGAGTGGTCCTACAATGCAGGAGAGTAGCACACTGGAGAGTCCGTCTCAACTGACTTAAAGAGTATGAGGGAATATTGTTTATACAGGGGAGCAGCAGTTGTATATGCACAGTTTCATACATTTTTCAAATCTGTTTGAGGACTTTAACATTAACAATAAAGTCACAGACTTTAATGCTAATGGCAAGGCCTAGGAAGAATCACCAGAGTAGCTGCAGAGTGGATCATGCTGCGGCCAAGACCTATGCCTCCCTAACAGCTGTGGCCAAACATCTAGGACAGCTGTTCTTGCCGCAGACAATTTAGCACAACTTCAGAAATGTGGCTGTAGCCACATCTCCATAAAAATGGTGGGTCTGAAACTAACTGTTGCTGGTTTTGGGAAGCCTTCATGAGGCCAGCTGGGTTGATCACAAACTCTGTGAGTTTAGGAATCCGGAGATATCAATACTGCACAGGAGTTCTCCCCATTCTCTGCCTGTCAAGCAGTTTCTGATCTTCCCTCAGAGCAGTGGTAGCAACACCTGGAGCAGTAGGAGCCGGGGAGGAACATCAAGGCCATCATCCAAGCTGTGACTCCTGTCAGTGAGGCCTGGAGAGCATCTGTGAAAGTAATCCAGTGGGGTGGAAAGTGTCGGGGTAGTTGTCACAGGCAGGCCCCATAAGGGAGTGGGGGCAGAGAGAGGGTAGATATGCCGATCGAGTTATACATCCTACTGTCAGAGGAAAAAGGGAAGGGCCATACCTTGTTTCTTTCTGCCTCAATCACTAGTTAATCAATATATGTTTCATTTCTTGGTACCATTAACTGTACGTATCCAATTCAACATTCGGAACATGATTTTCTTTCAAGGATTTCTCATTACAATATCTCAAGAAACAGACTTGTACCTAATGACTGGGATGAGCTATTAACTATCTTTAAATCTGTGATTCTGCATAAATCTCTTCTCTCTAAGTAGTCCTTCTTCTATCTTGGGCTGAGCTACATGCTGTGTAGTGGGTAAATCTGGGTCTAGGAAGAGCTGAGATACCTCTTGGATACATAAGAGGTTTCTAACATTAATTCAATAATGGCTGCTGTCAACACATAGTGGTAGGCTTGGACATGTGCCTGGGGAGTATGAATAGCCAGAAAACTTCAACAGGCTTCAGGTGCAGCCTGAGAGCCTAGAGCACAGCTATACCTAGGGCAACTTTAAATGTCAGTGAGTACTTCCCATTTTGGTAATGCAACAGAATCCTTCCTTCTCTGCTTGATCAGAGCTGAGCCATCTTACAAGACCCAGAGCTTTCCAAAACCAGAAAAATACATAAAAGCACCAAAGTATAAGACAGTCTTACTGTTCATGTAGGGAATGGCAAAGAGTATAATGAGTGGGATAATAAGGTGTTTAAAAGAAGCCAGTTTATTTTCAAATTTTCCTCTGAAGGATATTAGTGAAGGTTTAGGAGTGGTTAAAAGAAAAAAGAGTACACTTTAGATATTCTGTGCTTCAAGTCATCCAAATGTAAAATTTAGCAAAGAAACTAAATATAAGGGTCTGAAGTTCTCCAGAGAGAATTTAATGGTCCAGACAGGTGGACAGGTGGTAAATCCAGGGGCAAAACAGTTTTTAGGGTTGGCAGATCCAACAGATCCATTCTATCAGCAAAGACAAAGGCTGTTTCCATTCCTCTACCCTGCCTCTTCCATATCAAGTTTAGCCTAAAGCTGACTTTTCTCATGGCCATGGGATTTCTATACTGGTTTGCTTCTTCAATGACCTTCCGTAGAAAAGAGTTCAATCTACAAAAGTGCAAAATGCCTTCTCAACTTGGTCCTGATTGAGACTACCACAGAACCAGTTCCTAAAGATAACAGATACCGTGCATGGATTTACTTAGGTCTAGATGATGTCAATTAATCACTGTGGGGAAGCAGACAAGACTACTCCATGGGTTCAGTCCAGTGGTAGTGAACCTATGGCACACGCACCACAGTGGACTGTTTATATCCCTTGAAAGCTCTACAAGGTTCGCCATCACTGGTTTAGTCTGATCACAGCTGTCCTCTGGGATGCAGTAATTCCACACAAACTACATGGATAGTGCCCACTGGGGAAAGAATGGGATGTATTTTAGTGAGACAATTACAAGTGGAGTGAGGGCCTCAAGAGCCCCTGCAATATTAATGGGGAGGGGAGGAGGGGTGAAGGGAGGGCGGGGACAAGGGGAAAAAATGAGAAGCAAGACCTGTCATGTAAAGATACAAGATCCCAATAATGAATGTAATTGTACCGTATACCTAAAATGTACCAATAAACTCAATGAAAGAACAACAACAAAAAAATAGTGTATACTACATGGCTAAAGGGGTCTTTGTGAATGACGTACAGATCTGAACCTAAACTGGCTCACTCAAATACTTTAAAGTCTGTCTTTTGGTATCAGGATAAGAGTATCACTTTTTTTTTTTGGACCGGGGATCCCACTTGGTTCCTTGTGGTTGTGAAGCAGACAGCAGGGCCACTGAGCTCCATCCTGGCCCAAGAGTACCATTCTAATTACGGACCTGAGGCCCCCTCGGTACCTCACCCACACACTCTCACCACGCTCAGTTTCCTTCCTCCAGTTAGCCTGGTCTCCATGATTAACGCTCCAGCACACCGACGACCATACTACTGCAGAAAGTGAACAAATGTCTCCTGACTAGAACACTGTCTCGCCCACCCCCAGCACTCTGCTTCTCTATCCTTCCAGTTTTCAATTGCGTATTGACCCAACGGCCTAATCAGAACTTCCTTGGTGCAGCCCTCCCTGTCCCTTCAACTTGCAATAAAATGTTATTCTCAATCATGTGTCTCGTCCTTCACTGTACTTGTCACAAATACAATTTTACATTTTTATGATTGTCAGGCAGTTCTTCTCTTCCCACTGGCCAATAGCTGCATGAAGATAAAGTCAGTGTCTGCTTTACTTTCCTTCTACCCAAAATATCCAACATAGTATTGAGCAGGCAGGGGGCCCTCAGTGTGGCCAATTAGATGACTGTCACTGTTGACCCCTCAAATGGGCTGCACACACGAGAAGATATCAAAACTACAGGGAGCATTCCACAGTTACAAGACACTCCTCAGTGTTCCTGTATGGTTAAGCTTAACTGTCCGTGTGATGGGCTTGGTACTCATCTTGCGGATTCCTAACGCACACTTCTAGGTGTGTCTCGCAGGTGCCCTGAATGGAACCTGGTTCTTCCTCTTGCACCATTCCCCTCTCCTCTTCCCAATTGCCATGAACTAAGTAGGTTTGCTCCCTGACACCTTTCCACAATTCCTGCCTTGCAGTCAGCCATCCATGGATTAAATCCCCTGAAATGGTAAACTAAATTCAGCCTTTTCTCCTTGAAGTTGTGGGTGGCAGGGATTGTGTCCTAGAAAGGAGTAAGCTCACTAACACTGTTTCAGTCTCTTTGAGAAGAAAAATCTGACATGATGAAAATTCATACTGCTGCGTTGTGCTTTTTGTGTCCACTATTAAATTAAAAAAATTAAACTACAAGCCGGTCATATTAAACCATAAGCAGAGATACATCTTTCTCTGTAAACTTAAATAATCACTTGTTGCAGAAATACATAAATACAGATCAAGACTCAATGAGACATACGCAGATCCAGTGTAGGTGTGGTGGTCCATGCCTGTAACCCTAGCTCTTGGGAGGCTAAGCACAAGGTTAGGCACAAAGTTTGAGGCCAGCCTGGGCTACAAAGTGAGTTCAAGATCAGAGTGGACTATATGGTGAGACCCTGCCCTCCCCCAAAAGAGCAAAGAAATACACAGATCCATATTCTGAACACAGTGAACGACTCAGCAGTCATAGGACCAGACAGTTCATACACAAATCTCAAGCTCAGGGATTTCTATAGCTTAAAAAAAGTGTACGGAAACAGTCACATTTCACATATGCCTTATCCCTTGACAGCAATAATCCCTTACATGGTCATTTGTAAAGGGAAATATTCGCCTCTTTATGCAATCACTGGCCTCAGGACAGAGAACTAAACAACTGCTACCGCCACAGTAAAACAGCTTTCTGTGATCAGATGATAGAAAGGCAGAAAGTGGCTGAAGCACACTCTGTGTTAGTGACCGCAACAGCAGTTAAAATTCGGGGGGGGGCATTGTAACTTTACCCACTGATTAACAGCAGCACCATTAATATTTAATGTTCTGCTTTAGTTATAGTCATCAAACCATGTTGGTGACAAAAATAAATACCCTACAGCAGTTTACTGCTTTCGATTTTTCAAGGCACTTTCAGGCACAGTATTTCTATCTTCCTTTACAGTTTTATCCATCAGAGCTATACTGAGGGGTTGGTCCAAGTCCTCCAGGCACATTACTCAGAAAGCTGGGAGGAGGAACCATATTTCTCCTTTCAGCCTCTTTCCAAACTGCCTCTATCTGATTTTATCATGTGTCATAAAAGGAAAAGTTACCTCTTCAAATATTGGTGCCCTAAATCTGGATGAAGAATGTTCTCTGCACAAAAAAACTACCTAATCTTTTATTACTAATACATAATTATTCAGCATCCCAATTTCCTAATTATCAGGCACTTCCTTTGAATTGAATATGCCCCAAAAGAAAATGCTACTGTTTCAACTGATTCTAACTCTGAGAAGCACTGTACATTCATTTTTATGTTCTTTTCCTCCTTCACCTACACAGAAATAGAGAGACCAGTTTTAAATTAAAGGTGCCTATGAGAAATGACAGTATGTATTACTACATAAGTTATACCTGAACCTGTTAACAATTTTACTCTCCCAAGAAGAAAACTGCTTTTGCAAATAATGGACAGTGCAGGCAAACTCTACCATTCTGTCCGGGACACAAAATCCACACTTTTCTGACTGTGCATGACCATGGATGGGGTCATGAGGCAAACTGAGGGAAGCAGTGGGGACAGAACATGTATCAGCTCCTCACAGGCTCAAGGCAATGAGGGTTCCCCTGTGTGTGGTGGTAGAGAAAATGACTAAGACTCGGGTGGATTATAGCAAATGCAAACATCACTTCCTTGTTGTTTATAACATTTGTTTATCAAAAGATGTGCTGACACGTCTTCCATCTACCCCGTGTCTTCTTCCTCATCTTCCTTCTTAATAGAACCTGTAAGGGAACTGCTATTGCATTTGTTTGTTTCTTCTCACATAGCCACCCCTTCTCCTCATGGATCAAGAAACGGTGACCTCATTCATTTCCAAAAGCAGACCCAAGTACTATGGCCAATCACTGCCAGCCGTGTCTGGCCTGGCCAGGAACTCTGTTAAGAGTGGGCACTAGAGACACAATGGCAGGTCTGCCCGGGGCTCCCAGGGAAGAGACACGCTCCGATCCTCTCTGAGCATTCTCTTTGGATGCCATGCACAGAACCAAAGTGGGGTCTCCTTATCACACCTAGAATGAAGCCAACAAAGTCAGGGCTTTCTTTCATTGCAGCTGAAAGTATCTTAAATACTAGATTTCGCTCTCTACCATACCAGAAGCAGACTTATGAACTTAATGCTCACAGATAATAATAGCACAATAAATAACTGACTCCGGATAAGACTGGACTTCACCTATTGAAAGGTCATCATCTCCTAGGCACTAATAGTTGTCCAAGCACCAAGAAGATAATTTTTAAGTGTACAGGTAATATGCTACATAATTCCCCATTTAATAATTTACACATGCATCTTTTCTCTCATCTTTCCTGTCCCCTGTAGTGCTCTCACAAATACAAATAAACCATCAATTACCTAATGAACACTTAACACAGGTAAAGCTAGTGGCCACAAAAGTTCTCTAAGAGGTACTTTAACTTTAACTCACCAGTATCAGCAGCAAGCACGTGCTATAAATGCAGCACAAGCCTTGCAAAATTTTACTCATGCATTTTTCTTGGAAGAGTCCATAGTTGGCACTGGATTTTCAAAGTGGCCTGTGACTCTGTGCAGGAGCCATGCTCTAGATCAGTGAGCGTTGAGCAAACAGTGCAAACTGGATGAGTCACAGACACTGACCATCCCTCGAACAGACAGCACTGAACACACTGCCCAGACCTTCCCACGTCTTGCTGAAGGCAACCTATCTTCCTTATGCATTAGTAATGTTGAGGTTTTGCAATATTGTGGACAAAATAAAATATTGTGAACTCTCCAGAGGCCTCAAAGCCCATCTATGTCCCACCTCAACAGAAAGAAAAAATATTCCATTACTTAAAAATATGGAATATGATCTATTTTTCTGTTTGTGTCCCCAATAAATTTTGAATCCTGAGCTCAAAATTTAGGAGACAAAGCATGCACTTGAAAAAAAAAAAACTACTGTCAAAATATTTTAAAATATTTTAAATTATAAACAGCCAATAAATTGTTTAATGAGAGATTTCTGAGGAGATGAAAAGTTTCCTTCCAGCAGGACTTCATGAGAAGGAAGGATTTCAAACACTGAAGAGCACAAAGAAGGGAATTCCAAGAACAGGCTAAAGAACAGGTCAGACGGGGAAAACCAACCTGTTAAAGCTCTACCTAAAGGTACCCTGAGGAGTCAAGATAGTGTTATTTCCCTGAAGAGGGAGTCTGATAAAGTGGTAAAAGATAAGAGATCTGGATCTTCTGAATCAACAAGGCTTAAAAATTTTTCATTTAAATTTACTTTAGTTTGCTACTGCTGCTTTTATCAACTAAATTCTCCCCTCCTTTTCTCTTCTCAGCTGCTGCCTTTCATAATAAGGACCTGAAAATCACATTCCTTGACATCAGCCTTGCCCGCTCCAACCTATTACAAGCCATTGACAGCTGTTATTTCTTACAGAAATCTGCAGTGGCTCCCTCTTGCCTTCAGTATAAAGTTAAAATTTCTTGGAGGAGCATTCAAGGTGCTTCATGACTTGATTTTACCTTCTTTTCTTCTGTCACCCTCTACTGCCACTCCCTTTCACATTCCAGTCTCAACATATTCCTTACTGTTACCCAATACATCTGTTTGTCTTGTCTGCTGTCATCCTTCCACCTTGAAAACATTCCTCCCAACGCACTGAATGCATGTAGAATGAATAAATGAAGGATTCTAGTGAAGTAAACACCACACACACACACACCAATTTTACATATATAT
>NW_022900942.1:29875401-29884494 GCF_012274545.1 Fukomys damarensis | reverse complement strand
TAGTGTATACAGACAGACCTAAGGAATGAAACGCCAATCCTTCACAAATTTGAACAATGTAAGGTCACCATAAAGTATTTACATAGAACTTATTCTTTTAATATTTCAATTTTAAGGCTTAATTACATAGGTGTTACATATGACAAATACAATCTGCACATTACTTAATATTAAGAGATCTGTCTCCTCACAGCAAATATGAACTTTTAATTTGGCCTGTGATGGGATATGATTTACTTTTTTACATAATCACGTTCCCTCACTGCAGGACAAATTAGCAACTTCTAATATTCATCTGTATCAATGCATTTGCAAATTTTAATTTTTATCTATAACCTAATTTGATAAAATTTAATCACATTCACATATGAGGATTTTAAGAACTTATACTCTCTCATCAAAAATCTCTACAAATGTAACATTAATTGTTCCCAAGAGTCAAATATGTGCTATCATTTGAGGTCTCAACTTAGACATTACCTCTTTAGAGGGCAAGCCTGACTACCCTTACATAACCCACAACTAACTCTTCACTAACCCTTTCCACTGCTCTGTTCTTGTCAACTAGTCATGCTATTTGGAATTTCATATAGTATACATTTACGTGTATGTATGTATGTAATATAATGTGCACTTGTTTATGTGTAGGCACACACATAAATACACATATGCTTTTATTGGGGTTGGGGTCTGTTTAGTGGCCCCCTGAAAGAAACAAAGGGACTCAGATTGCATCCCTGTGACCTACAATCTAGATCAGTGCCTTGCTAAGAGCTCAATGAACACGGGTTGGATGAATAAGTAGACTGATTCAACACAGAAACTCAGAGTCTTTATCTCATAAACAAAAAGAAACATCACCAAAAAAACAAATCAATGAATTTAACAAAATAATTATCCATAATTAGAAGGCATTTTGAAAATGCCAATGGAAGTACAATACACAATATTATAAAAAGAAAGGCATTTTTCCCAGTAAAGTTATCACATACTTTTAATTACATCATTATATGTTTTATTTCACTAAAACACTGAGTAGGGAAACTATCTTTAAAAACAGATAAGGGTAGGATAAAAATTTGGTTTGAAACATAAAATATCCATGAGATAAAAACTCACGAATTATGGCTCCTGTGGAACAGAAATCAGATTTCAAATGGTGTACCTCGACTACCTGATACACACTTTACTACGGGCTCTCTCAAAAGATTGTGTACAAAGCTTTCCACTTCCTTTATAAAAATAAAATAGGTGAACCAGCTGGTAGATATATACACAGCCTTCAAAAGCCCCTGCTAAAGCCAGAAATAAATGCAAAACTTGTTCGAATCAAATGGACAATTTATTTTATGTATTATTTTGCAAAGCCTTTACAAATATCCATGGATGGCTTTGCACCCCATTTGAAAGGATTTGCTGTAAAACTGCATTGGCATAAACAAACAAAACTCTTCTCAATATTTGTACTCAAAACAAAAAACAATGAAGTGCTATAGTCAATTGTGGTTGTGCAAATCCTTACACTATGGACTTTCATTGGCTAGAGTATAATATACAAAACAAACAGGGTTTTTCCTTTCAGTGTAGCATATATATCATATAGTCTCTCTTTGTGTGTCTTTATACCATATTTTTTTCAAAATTTAGTCATGAGAGAAAAACAGAAATAAATGTATAAATTTTAAAACACACAAGAGCCCTCTGTAATACAGGAAGGATGTTTAAACCAACAGGAGAGAAACAAGTTTTCAAATTTTTCTTTTTAAGTTTTTTGGCCTTAGAATAGACTAAGAACTCGGGGTGAAGACAAGAAAATGCAGTGTTAGCCAGAGAAATGCCAAACAGTGCAACTGGGCTAGAAGAAGAATTCAAAGGTGCTTGCCAAGACAGAAGCACGCTCTTGGCCAACTTAAGCTGAATCTCTGTCCTCAGAGAGCCTGTCTGGGGAAGGAGCTGAGTCTACTAATCCTGGGGTCTGGAAAGGTTAGAATCCAGCAGTATCTTCTGGTCAGAGGATGTGACAGACAAAGAAAGAAGCTACTCACACTGTCAGCTAATCAAACAAGGGAAGAGGGACATGGCGTCACATACCTGCAATCCCGGTTACTCAGGACGCAGAGGCGAGAGGATGGCAAATTCACAGCCACCTGGACAATTTAGCAAGTTCCTGTCTCCAAAACACTAATAAACGAATAGGCTGGGGATGTAGCTCAACATTCTCAGGGTTCAGTCCACAGTACTGCAAAATGGGGCAGAGGGGAGGCAGGAACTACCCTTGGCTCCCCCAGCTTCAGTATGCCTTAGAACCTTTTGTGGCTGTTGTTCTCTTTTTATTTTTCTTTTTAATTCAGAAATGTAGCTTCAGTGTAAATAAGAGAAGTCAAAGGAAGAAAAGAGTCTCTTGACAAAACAAGCTTTCCAAACACACCTGTCCCCTGTTTTGAGCCTTCTGTGTATCTGAACAGATATTAGAAGCAGGATTCCTAATCCTCCAATTGGCTCCACAATTTTCTGTCACATAGAAACTTTGTTGAAACTCTGTAGAAATATGAATTTCAAGAAGATATGTTACAGATGCTAGTTTTGGGGCACAAGTCCCAGTGTGACCCAGGAATCCGTGGTTAGAGAAGCATCTAGAATGTTAGGGCACAGAGCCTCACTTTGAGAAATACTGGGAGCGGCCATTAGAACCACAGTTTATGCAGTTCCATCCGACCCTCAGATCCAGAACACAGTTAAAACAGATTTACTTATTCATTTATCACTGGGTACTGCCCAGAGGTACTGAGTCACAATCTTCTAGATGGGGTCCAAAATTCTCAATTTTCATTAAGCTTCTCCTGGGCTCACCCTAAAACCAGAAGTGAAATGTAAATACTCTTTCAATCTGCTATGGGAGAGTCCTGCCTACAAGTTTCCAAGCCCTGCGTCACAGGGGAATAGTATGGATCAGAACTTGCAGGCCCAGGTAAATAGGAACGCAGATGCCCAGCACCACCACCACCCCCATCCCCACAAAGAAGAAAGGGGGAGCCACAGGGAACCAAGAACTCCAGAGAGCAGAGTGGAACTAATGATTCACACGCTGATATCAGCGCGCACGAGTAGGGGCTACCAAAGGATACCTTCTGCACAAAAAAACAAACAGAACCTCAAAGAATCCTTTCTGGGGGAAAATGACTTGAGATTTGCACACAACGATTGGGATGCCAAACACATAAATATGCCACACAATAGGACATAATTTTTAAACAGATCTAAAAACAAAGTCTCTTTAAGTCTACCCCACGGAATTCAGCAGCACTCAGTGATGAGTGCCTGGTCGCATACAACCTGAAACCACCAATCCCTAAGCGTGTGTGAACCATCCAAACAAGACATTTCCCAACACCTCCAGGCCGATACAGTGATGAAAAGCAGCCATCTTCTGATTCAATCAGACTACATTCAAAGCAGGTGGTTCCAAACACTATTGAGCAAAGTGTGCCAGTTCCTCTTCACACACAGCAGCAATACCTACATATATATTGTTAATGATATTGGGAAGAATTGGAAAGAACAGTTTTGATCCTTTTTATGGGTGACATTGATTCCCCTCCTTCTTAGTCAAAAAGCATAAAATACAGGAGAAAAGTGGGCCTTAGGAGAGCAGCAAGCACAAAGAAAGATGAAGAAATTAAAATGCTTATATTTATAAGCCTCGTGTGAAGTCTTCATATCAAAGCTATTCAAAATGGGATCTCTGCGGTTATTTTGCCTCTCTTTGGCAAGCTCCTTTAAGGCAGATTCAAAATTACTTATCCTTTTTGCAACCTTGACTCCCAAAAAGCAAGAATCATGAGCCAAAGAGGTACATACTGTAGATCTCTGGTCCCCTTCCTCTTACTAACTATATGGCAGGGATAAACTATTTAACATTATACCTCAGTTAACTCATCTGTAAAATAGGGTTGATCTGCAAGGTTTGAAGATGTAATAAGATTACTTATGGACAGACTGCTGCACACATAGAAGTAAACAGTAATTGATGAATCTTTCATGGATAAAAATAATTTAGATGCAGTTTTATTAAGATTGGAGTAAAAAATAAACTCAAAAAATGTATAAAGTATGACTGAATTTTATGGCCAGTTGTGGCAAATCGGTTGCCCAAAGACAGCCAATTGCTCACCCACGTTTTTCTATACATAAGGCCAGAGAAAGGCACGTGGAGGTGACATTTCTACATAGTGAAGTGTGTCAGGAATTCCTTGACTGAAAAGAAAAGTCCCATTTGGACCATACCAGTATTTTTCTGAACATCTTCAGTGTGTGGTATAGAAATGCTAACACAGAAAGGGAATGACTGAGAATGCTATTTAGTTGGGAGTAGAGATCTCAACAGTATTAATGGAAAGGTTAAGAAAAAGCAGAGGGAGAAAAAAAGAAGTCTTTCAAGAGATGATTTTCCATTAAACTTCAGTTGATTATAGGAAAAAAATTCCAGGCTATTAGTGTGTAGTGTTGGTTAATAGTTTTTCTTATTTTGAGAAAACAATGAAAACTAATGAGTTACATCCAGAAGCCTTAAAAAATGAATTACTGTGCATAATTCGTAAGCCCTTACACCACATGCTTCTATGCAGTCCTTCTTTTAGTTAAGGTTTCAAATTAAGGTTATTATTTATGAGAAAAAGTTGGAGAGACATTAAAAGCTATAACAATTCCCCCAGACCATCAGTAGGAGAGAGTGATTCCATTCAGAATGAATGAAAGAGACTCCAGGCCAAATATTTAAACAGGGGTACGAAGGATACACACACAGCAATCCGCACGCACCTGTCACTGCAAAATTCAACACTCAACACAATCGAAAGGGCATTTGTGTTCACAAATCAAGTAATTATATCCCTAACTATCCATCTGCATATGCAATTACCCAGTCTGTTGCACAGAAAAGCAGATTTTTGCAGGTGTTTCCCAACCATCTTTCCTTCAAAATCCAGTTGCCCTTTCTGTCCCCAAATCTGGGCACATACCAGTCCTCTAATTGAACCTTCATGGCACTGTGGTGAAGATCAAGTGTTATGTTTTCACATACCGTGTTCACATACAGAAGATTCTGTAATCTAATCAGGCTCTTGCTCCGTATTACCACTTAACTAATGGTTTAATGGGCTCCACTGACACCTTGATGATAACGGCTGTGAATGTGCTTCCTAACTCCTTTGATGAATCTCTTGGTAGGTTTCTCTGACAAATTCCAGTTTTTTGCATACATACTTTAAAGTCTCAGAATTAAAACTCTCATTTGCTGAGTAAAGTTAAAGAAACACAATGGCAAAGCAGGAGACAGTGAAAGTGTGCGTGTGTGGTTGAAGGCACGGCACTGAATGAAAAGGAAGCATTTGAATCACAGAAATGCAAACAGCAAAGCAGTTGTGTACACTTGGAACTTATTAAACACTTGTTCCAATTAGTGCAAACTGTACATATGTGCCGTACTGTTATACCTGAGAAATCAATACATCTTAGCCTTGAGGGCATCTAGGGACCTGCTCCCTAGACCTAAATTAATCTCAGGCCTAGCTTCATAGAATCAGAGAGCTGAGCAGGACATCAGTTGGCATCAAATTCAATAATCATCATAGAAACAGAAACCAAGACCCAAGTGTGTGCAGAAATATCCAACACCTCAGTCTGCTTAAAGGATTAATTCGAGAACCTTCACACATTTGAGCATATTTCGAACTAATGTCCTCACTGCTATGCAAGCATTTATTTGCATGTTCCTTAATTTTTAGATTTCCCTGGGTGTATATTTTAAACAATGAAGACTCTTTAAAACAGTAGCAGTAGTTTTGCAGTTCTAGGAAAGAACTTCCCTTTTTTCCCTATGAAAGCTTCTAAATTTTATTTTATTTTATTTTTTTTTTTTGGTACCAGGGATTGAACTCTGGACTTCGTGCTTGCAAGGCAGGCGGTGGAACCGCTGAGCTAAATCCCTGGCCCTCTAAAAACTTATTTTAAATGGTCTTTTAAACAAATATGCACAACTTTTTTTAAAAATCATTGTTTAGATTTTAAGAAGACAACTTCTTTTCTACTAGTTCCTTGTAAATTAAGCAAACATGCTATAAAAATAGAAACACATCAAGAAGGGAGGATAAAAGAACAATCACCCTCAAGATCGGATCTTTTGATTTGTCATCTTCAGACCGGGGATGATGTTTCTGGCACCCAAACAGATGCTGTTTTCCCTGCACAAGATTCTTGGAGAAATCCACAGTGGGAATACAGAGAGCCACAGCTGCCTGACATTACGAGCAGAACATTCTATTGTCCACTTCTAGCATTCATATTACCTGCCTGGGTCCAAAGCAGGTGCATTGTCAAGGCTCTGCCTAATAAACAGTGGGCACCACTGTGAATGAACTGTGAGGCCAGAACAGATATTTTAAAAACAAAAATAGTCTTCTCCTGGGGAACAGCAAAATCCAGGGAGACCAATTCACAAGGCAGCTATGATACAGCTATCTTTCAGTGTAAAACATTGGGGTAACTGAGTTCATTATCTATCCACCTATTTATTATACGTAGTATTTTAGGAGGATAATGCTGTTAGCATGAATAAAACTGTACTGAACAAAGTCAAAGGTACAGTGACCAGTTTTTAAAAAACAAGAAACTGCACACCACCAACAACTTGAAAGGCTTTAAGAAACACTTTTGAGCTAAATTAGCATATTCCAAAAATGTTTTCCGCAGAATATTCCACATGAGAGATATTTTATGAAAAAAGGAGTTCTTTGGCCAAAACAGTTTGGGAATCATTACAAAATTTTATCACTCTTTCGGGATGTTTTACAATATTTAATGTATAACGTGCTCAAAATAAAATTTCTTTAGCATGTCTTGAAACAAGGGTTTTTTAAATGCTTATGTACATTATTCTAACAAAAAGCTTTTTTAAAAAGTTGAAGTTATAAATTACTTTTCTGTGAATTATAATAAAAATGGAATATTGTGTAAAACTACACTACTTAAGTATATCCTCGATAATTCTTAATCACAGAAAAATTGATTAATAAGTCACTGAATGTACAATCTAATCATGCTACTTAATTAGGCACTATCAGACTCACATCCCTATCCAAAGTTAAATAACTAAAATTCCTTGGTCTCTCCGCAGTGAATGTCATACAGTAAGTCCATGCTTTCAGCTTCTGTAGTATTTAAAGTTAGCACTTAATCCAATTTTATTTCATCTATTTTCCTGCACTTTTTCAATCAATCCAAATATAAACAACAAATTATGAGTCATATACACTGAAACATTTAAGTTGATAAAACCAAGGAAGTTAGAATATTGCAAGATACTGGACTTGAGGTCGGACTTCATTTGGTAAATAATTTATCATTTTTACATGACTTAGCATTCATTCTTCTGTTTAAATAGTATATTATTTTTAAGTTTATTTATGCTTTTATTTTTGGCAGTGCTGAGGATCAAACCCAAGGCCTCATTCACACTAGGCATGACTCAGGCCTCACTTAGTACTCTCTCACTGAACTACCTCCCAGCCCTAAATATTATGTTCTTAAATAACTTCTCTAGTCAGTATCAACAGCTATGTTTTCAAATCTCTAGCCAAAATATGGTACTCTATGTCAAATAATTACGAAAATATATATGTATATGTACATACGCACACACACAAATTGGTCAGGAACTCACAAATAAGAAGAAAAAGTAAAACAGTCTGAGGCAATACAAGTTCTTTTCTAATCAAGTAACCATAAACTGCACATGCATTCTATTTAGGAAGGGAAAAGAATACTGAATGAAAACTGGAATCAGATGAAAGGTGGTTAGGATGCACATAGAAGAAAACAGACCAGGGAGAATAAGGCACTCCTCAGCTAAACAGAGTCTTTTGAGATTAATATTATGATTTAAGTCTACTTCAAAATGGTTTCAGCCTTATTAAAATTACATTAAAACTACCCTGGATGCATTTGCATTTAAAGGGTTGACTCACACTACTTAGCAGGCATTAGATTCAGTCCCCACTGATTTATAGTATTAGGGCACTACAATCACAGACATTTTTCAGGATAAAGGACAATAATACTCCGAACAAAAGGGTTTATGGATGCAAGTCATTGGGACAAGAATAAGAGAACTACATTCATTTGCACAGCAGAACACATTCACCTTTAATATTAAAGCATCCCAGAACACGCCACACAAGGGAATTATTCTACTACATGTGGTCCTTACCAGTAGCACCACATTCAATCAGGAACACTGTACTTTGCAAGAACATAAATTGTAAAAAAAAAAAGGAAAGAAACAATAGACAATTTTTGAAATGTATCAGTTAAAGTTATTAGCTTTGATCTTTTCAACCCTGTACTGAAAAGGAGTATCTTATTGCAATATCTATAAAGATTTGAAACAGATAATGAAGCCTTTCTGAAACACAGAAAGGAAACTAAAGACAAGGAAAGGCAGCAAAGAAAAGAGAGAAAAGGAGAGGGGAGGAGAGGGGAGGGAGAGGAAAGAAAGAAATCTATACAAAGCAACACAGCTCAAAGAAGTGGAAATCGACTTAAAAAAAAAGAAAAAACATTCTTAAGTCTGATTCTTTAATCATCATAAGCTCAACCACAAGGCTACTGGCTTTACTATTTTAACCAATTCAAAACCCTGTGATTGAGACTGTTGACTCATGTAAGCCAAATGATGGATTGTTTCTGTGTTTTGAACTAAGTGTTTTATCCAAAATATATACCGACAGAAAAGAATCTAAAACCAGAACTGAAGTCCCATTTAGGTCACATTGCACCAGCCCCCAAATATAATGAATAATATGAGAAAATATCTGAGGGACAAAGTTCCTAAACTAGATCCTCAGCTACTTACTTCTACCTCAAACTAGAAAATAATCTGTTTAATTTTTAAATCCCATCCTAAACAAATAGATGAGAAAATGCTTTGGACAGTTTAAAGTGTTACACAAAATAATTCCGATAATTTAATTATAAGAGATGTTGAGCAAGTATAAGGATTTTTGAAATCCTTTTTTTTTTTTTTTTTTTTGTACTGGG
>NW_022900942.1:29811960-29875025 GCF_012274545.1 Fukomys damarensis | reverse complement strand
TTTTTTTTTTTTTTTTTTGGTACTGGGGATTGAACTCACAACCTTGCACTTGCCAGGCAGGTAGGTGACGGAACCACTGAACCAAATCCCCAGCCCAAAAGCCAATTATTTTCTACAGGTTAGTTATTAAAATGAAAATGTGAATATAAAAAATTTTCAGTCTGCAAACGCATTTTTTAAAAAAACAAATGTTTTTAAGGTCAACCACGCTGCCTGCTTCACAAGCACAAGATCTGAGTTCTATCCCCAGTACCAAAAAAGAAAAAAATATTAAGATCAACCAAAGTCAATTGTTGGATATATCATACTTTCAATAATTATTTTCAATATCAACATGATAGCTAAATAAGAAAAAACAATAACTGGCATGACCAAAATGGCTAAAACAAGATTGATTTTGTAGAAAACAGCAATGTCATAAAATTGTTTTTACTAGGCAGCAATCACTAGTCCAGACTTCAGAGAAACCCAATGCTCTGTCATTATGAAAAGAAATGCATGTGTGTTTGTGTGTGTGTGTGTAGAAACATATATAGAGAAATATCAAATGGAGTCCCGTTAATATACATAATTTTTATCTTTATGTACCAGTTCAAAATAAAAATAAAATTTAAAAGAAAAAGAAAAATACTGTAAAATGTATGAAAAATCTGAATAGCTCAGGATATGTCCTTTCTATGGAGGTGAAAGTTGAGGACATTTCTTTTTAAGTCAAGCAAGAATATCTGTGTTTTTTCCTATTTTCCCCTTTCCTACTTTGGACATTGATAGACATCTTTATGTCCTCTCCTTGCCTGCTTCCTAGTTTACAACCACCATTCACTATATTATGTTTTTCAGAGAAGTAAAACCCAGAGATGTGGTAAGTGAAAAAAGGAACACGAAACCGCTGCAACATAAGCCTTTAATGTAGTGCAGAGGAGGGAAAGTAAATGCTCAAAGTTTTCATACAGCTAACTTGTTTATAGCTGCCAAGCAAAGAACCTAAATTCAAGTGCTTTATAATTGTTACAAATTGTGCCAAAGTACAGTGTGCAACAATAAATTATGAAGCTTATCTAAATTATAAAAGTAATTAAAGTTTCCTCATATACTCATAATTCTGCCCTCCATAAATTTTCTGTTCATTGCATATTCATAGCTCTGTGTTCCAGTTAAACAGAAAACAACGAAAGAAGGAAAGCTAAAAAAGGAAGAATACTCTCCTTCCAAGAACAACCATGTACATATCGGCATACAACATACCTAAATTCCCAAAACGCATAAACAATGACTTTCAAAATCTTCAAACCATAGCAAATGTTAATAAAAATATTTATACTAGAAGCAATTCTCTAAGAGCTCTTTGTAGTTGTTTTCCTCTTATTATTATAGACATTTGTTTTAACATGAGTTTTCTTCTTCATCTATTTCCTCCTGCTGCATAAAATCATAAATCTTGGTTAGCATATTACTATACAATCTGTTGCAATAATAACAAAAATAATGAATGCAATAGGAACCAGTTATATGGTCCTTGCCATCCACAACAGAGTCCCAACTCCTTAATACACTCTCCACAGTGAAATATATGCAGAATCCATCAACTGCTGAAACACAGCAGCCTGGAGTGGAATACAGCTGCTGCTTGGAATCAAACTGAACAGGAGCTGTGAATTTTTTTTTTTTTTTATTGAGTTTACAGCCACAAGGGAGTATGTGGAGGATGATAGCTTTTCCAAGTTTAAATTTAAGGAAAGACTCCAAAATGACATCTTGATACTCATAAGGAAAAAAAAAAATCTTTTCAAAAGGTTCAACCACATTCCCACGGGGAGCAAATCAGCAGAGCAGGTGGGTTAGTGATGAAGGAAACCCTTGTTCTTTTATAAATATCCTCAATAATTAGCAAACATGATGAACAAATTACTAAAAAGCCTATAGGTTACAGCCAGAGTTTGTCAGAAGTTTCCCAGGATTTCATTTGATTTTTGTTCAGGTACCTGGTTTCTCAACCTTAAATCAGGCACTTCTATTTTAGCATCTATTCCAATTTAATGAAAACATTTATTTTATAAACAGAAAAGAAAATGAGTATGAGTAAGATATATTTATGTAATTACCACATTTAATAGCCAATTACATGTCCTTACATGAACAGATAAATAATATATGCACATACATTTATCAATCTTGTCTGTGAGGGAAAGAAAAGAAATTAAAAGAAAAATAAACTGTTATATACAGCATTCACTTTCATTATTTCACATTTGCATAAAAGAATGCAATATTTTTCTTCACTAAAGCTACAAATTATAAGCATTTGGTTTAAATTTTTTAAAAAACAAACTAAAACACACATGTTAAGTATTAACTATATCATTTGACCTGCCAATTAAGTGTTACCACTATACACATTCTTTTTCTTATTTTCTAAAATCAAATCAAGGAGTACATTCAAATTCATATAAACCTATGAAAACACAAATATTTAACATCAAGGTAAATATTTTTAAAAACTAAGATCTAGAGGGGGAAATTATGCAAAGTTAATGTGAGAATAATATCAGATGTAGTATACTTCTAAAGTATCCATTAACTAAAGCTACATGAAACTGACAGAGAGAAAAAAAAAAACCTGGCATCCACATGAATACCAAATTAATTCATTATGATCAGTGCTACTACAATGAACACAAAATTAATTCATCACAGTGTAATACACAAAGCACTACCCACTTGTTATACCTACTGACAAAAAATAATAGGACGATTATCCTCCACTACGGTGACACACATGGCCATAGGCACCGCTGTCTTGTCAGTCACACAAATATTTCCTTCCCTGGGAGTCTTCGAGATATTTTCACAAAGAGGCTGCTCACCAAGCACATTAAGTAAAGGATAAGACATAAAGACCCACATTACCGCAGGTTCTCACAAACATTTCTGCTACCTACCAGTCTGGGTCCAAAGTGAAACCAGTGAAACACATATGGTAAAGTGCAATACTGAAGGAAGCACTCACACTCAAGCTCTGGCAAGTGTGACCTTTCACTCTGCATACACTTCCCATAGGTCCCTCAGTCTCCAGACTGAAAGCCTAGACTCTAAAAGTCTGGCCATATCCCTAAACTGGCAGCCCAGAGACCATGGTATACAAGTATAGACCAATCTTGACATCTGCTAGTGTCATGGCCAAAGCCAACTGTCTCCTCCTCTGTGGAAAACTCTTTGGACCTCAATCCCCTTAGTAGAGCCACTATTTCTAAGGACTTATATATGATGGCCACTAGACCAGCCAGAGGAGTCTGGGGTCCAGCACAGGACACTACCACAAGATCTGAACAAGAAATCAGGAATTAATAAAATTAACCTCCTACTCTGGTGAAGAGAAGTGGCTCCTAGCTTTTCCTCTGCGGCACTTCCAAGTGCAAAGACCTGACAGCAAAAGCTGAGGGCCTCCCTCTACTGCCCACTTCTAGCATCAACTTTAACAACATCTTTGGCAACTGAAGGGTGCCATTTCCTCAGCAAATTCAAGAGGATTTAGCAGGTGGAAAGTTACAGGTAAGAAAGCAGAGAACTCTTTTCTACACCGAATGCCTTTCTCCTTAGGAATGAGCAGCAGGGACTGACAGACCTTTTCCCTTCTATTTGGAAATAATCCTTCAAGCCAGGGAATGCTTAAAGACCTCAGGGCAGCTGGGAGTTCGGTTCTCATATACCTATCTACAACCTTATTCTTATGGAAGTTTTTCCTTTCTCCCTTGAAATGATTAAGTGTTGTGTGCTTTTTACATCTTTGGCAAGAGTATCATCTCATGCTCCTTTGCAACACAGGCCCCAACAAATAGAAATGTGAGTCACTGTAAGTAAAGGCTCCAACTTAATGGCACAATTTCCTAAAGAAGAAACATGTTTTTTTTTTCACTTTTTCTTGGTGCAAAGGGGGACTCAGAAGATGGATACTCTGCTTTTCTAAGCTGCTCTTCATCCTTATTACCTAGCCTTTGTGGGTACTAATGCTACATCAACACATCTGCACAACACAGATGTGGTAGTCAGGAAAGAAGTAGAAATATGCAGCAACGCGAGAGCAGAGCTTCGTGTTCCCACCCGAGATTAGGGTACCAATAAAGGCTGGAGGCTGTAGCAGAGGCAACAGTCAAGTATGCATGTGAGTGGTTAGAGAAAGATGAAGACCGAGTATGTTCAAGGCAGGGTGAAGCATCTCGTAAAGAAAATTAAACAGGACTTTTTCAGTGGAACCTAACTCCATCTGTCCATGTAGGAGAGCGGTACTCACACTTGACATACATGGAAATTACCTGGGGAGGTTCTAATACAACCCAATTTAATTGGGGAGTGGGTCAGGAGCTGCTATTTTCCCCCAAGCTCCCTAGGTTATTCTAGTGTGTAGCTAGGATTGTAAACCAATGAGAGGACCCAAATCAGTGGGTAGTGATGGCATGGCTGGCTATCTAACTCCCATGGGGACCTTTTACTAAAATACAGGCCTATGGGTCCTGCTCTAGACTTACTGAAATGAGATCCTACAAAATGGTGTTCAGAACTAAACCTGTAAACTCTCAAATACATTTTGATTATTAACTGAGCTTAAGAACCAGTGTCCAAGATGCAACTCGGAAGCTCCTACCCCTAATTTGGTTGGTTTCCAAACATAATGCTTCATGTTTAGATGGGTAATGGTAGCATGCCAGAGAATTAGGATTGGCAGGGGAAGAGTGGAGGAAGGGAGAAGTATTTAAGAAAAAAATAAAGAGAAAAGAAATTTAAGTGTCCTCTAAGCACCCACAAGTCTGCTTCTTAAAGTGCTGATAATGAGCAGTGGTGTGCTGAAAAGACCAATGAAACTAAATTTTGTACCAGTTCATTTCAGCACATCCTGTTTATACGACTATTTAATGAGTCATTCAGCCAGGATGATTTTCTGTCTGAATATGTTAATTGCCATTTTTTTCATAGCTCTCTATTAAACAGTACAGATAAAATAGGCATGCTCGTGCTTTTCAGCACTATCAGCCCCTCATCCTCAAGGGAGTGGGCAACAGGGGTAAATAAGGGGGAACTTTTTAAAAAGTGTTTAATTCTTTAACATGTATTGGCATTTGGGACCCCACTTCAATTCAAAAGCATATGTTAGCGTTAGCATTAAAGTGAAATGAAATGAGGTGGTTCTCACCCATATGCCACTAGCTTCATTATATCACAAAGAATTAGCTCCAATAACAGGGCAACAATGTGAAGCCTCTTGCTGGCAAGATCTTCCCCTTTAGGAGGTCAGTATAGATATTCGGGGAAAGACAAATGACTAAGAAATGGGAAATTTTTAACTCTCACTGGTATTCATTTAATGGTATGTCAAGTAAATAGAAATCAATGAATAATGACTATCATCATTAATCCAGAATCCTGGAAGATGCAGGGAATGAGTGGAAAGTGCAGTTAGTATTTTTGGATTATATTTAAAGACTGATTAAGAAATTTATTTTTACATTTAACTTATCCCAGAAGGAAGCAGAAATTCACAAATGTAAAATCAGAAAAAACAGCAATACTAAAAGCAATATCAGAAAAAAAAGCCATATTTTATGTACATCATTACTTAATAAATCAAACCATTTTCATTTTAGCATGTATGCAGTTTCTAGTGCCTTAATTTTAAGCATTTACATCAAGCAAATTACGTTTTGTTATACTACATTCAGAGGGAAGGGGAAAAAAAAAAACTCAACAAACCCTAAGGCCATAACAACCCACTTTAATTTAAAGTGCCTGTTTACAAATATTAAAAGGTCAAATTAACAGACTTCTCAATAGTTTTTTGACATCTAAAATTTTTCATAAATGAAAATTAAGCAACCAAAGAGATGAAACTCCAGGAGTGAAAGTTTACTGGTCTCTATACCCCATTAAAGGAACTTTATAAATCACATTTGTTCCTTCGAGTAGCAACTAACTGTGTTGAAAAGGACAGGTTGGGTTTTAAAAGAGACAGATACTACCTGAACAGAACACATTTTACTGCAGAGAAATAAACTGAGGAAACAGTTTGCAGATTAAAAACCCCTTGAAAGGAAGCATCATCTTTGGAAGAGGGGAAAAAAATCTTTGCTGAGGAAAACAGCTGGAAACAGGAAGCTTTCCCGCTTTCATCCTGCCTGCTTTGATTCCCCGCATCCCCATATCATGAAAAGGCAAAGACTGATTTCAGCTGTGCCTCCTTTCAATAGAAGTGGGGAGAGACTGTGTGGATTGTAAGCAACCCCATCCACAAGATGCCCCCCACCCCACGAGCTCCTGCAAACACTAACAATGAATTGGAAAAAGAAATGGCAGTAGATAAGTAGTAACTCAAAAACAGTGTTTTACAGCGGTGACGACGAAAGGAGACTATTTGTTATTGTTACTTGTTTCCCTCAGTAACTCTCATATGAATTTGTAATTCCTAATGAAAAAAACCTAACCAGGATAGATACACTAATTATGATGAATTTTCTTCTCTCTACACCTTTCCTTTTTTCCATGATGGAGAAAGGGAATTAAATGTGTCAATTCCTCATGTCACTAAATCCAAAGTCTCCAAATTCTAATTATCATCATGTCTGGATATCTAAAGTTTTATTTAAATTTTATTTAAATGTTTTAAAATTTCTCTTGGCCACCTCATGCAGAACTTTTTTCCCACTGCTACCTTGAAAATATTTCCATGTAGTTTAAAGAACAATGCAGCACAGGAACAGAAAGCCTGAGGTCTGGTTTATCCTGCATACCCAGAAGTTCGTTGAGCAGCAAATCAATAAACAGATCATGCACACCAAATGCACCCAAGTCACAATTTATTTTTTTGTTGCTGTTTTTTGATGCTTTTAAAGTGGCAATTACAATCCCAGACAATATAGGAACATGTAAACACTGAGTCTGATAACTGTAACCAGGGCCATTCTAAGTAGTACATAGGTGACACTTCCCGTTCTCTACAAAGAAGGAAAGGAATTTACATGCCAACTTACATGCAAGTTGAATTAATTCTTTTTTGTAAAGCTATTTTTAATAGACAGGAAAATTTCACAGCATAAGAGGTTTCAAGCAGGATATGTAAAGTGAATATTAACTTCATCTTAAAAAACTGCTTGAAAGCAGGTATCTTCAGATATTCAAACTTACAGTGGAATACTCTGATTCCATGGTAACATTTCAGTTTCTACTGTTGACACTTTGTATGTGCCACCTCCTTTCCAGTGGATATTAATTACCTTTGATTTATCCTTATTCATTCTAAATATCTTTTATTTGAACCACCTTAGTTACTAGGGAAGTACAGCAAAACTATGAGAATCTTCATGTAAGGTGATCTTACAGTAACTATGTCTCAAAAAGAAGAGTAAATCTTACCAACAAAATAAAATTATAGAGGTACGTCAGTTCACTAACTTAATTGAATCTGTTCCATGATTTTGGAAAAGATTGCCACATTGCCACATCTGTGGCCATGACCATGTCTGTCAACTGATACAGAATTTGCAAACGAAAAACAGTTTTTGCCAAACACTTTTGTCTGCAAACAAAGGCACTTGTGAACTGAGGTACCACAGTACTTAGTTATTTGTTTCATACTTTGAAAATCTACTTTCTGGCCCCAAACAATGCAGTGGATATCAGAAACAAATATTTGATCATCGTGTATCACTCAAAATTCCAAGTTAGAAAGTTATCAGTAAATTCTCCTTATTTTTGGCATTATCAGCATGAATATCATCCCTGCCACCAACCAACCGTATTCACACTTATGAACATATAAATTGTATTCCTTTTCACACATAATCTCACTCACGCTCAAAAAAACAACTTAAAATGAAGGAAGAACAGGAGTACCCCTCCCCACAGCACAGATGAACAAACTGACCAGAGTTCTAGATATTACTGAGTGCGTGCAGATCTGTGATACTCCTGTGAGATGCCAAGAAGTTCCTGTGATACTCCAAGAATGAGATCCCAACTCGGATTCACAGCCTCCACCAATAATAGAAAATACTGTAACTAGCTCAAGTACGACATTTTCAGGTAAAATTACGGAGTTTTTGTTACTTCTAACACATTCAGCGAGAATTCAGTTTCATCAGGCCCTGACAGTAAAAGACCCTGTCGATTTAACCACACAGAGCAAGAAGCAGAAAATGGCATGGTCAGTTTTTCTTTGGATCTGTTCTAATTGCCTTTGTGGACTCTCCTCTTCTAAATATACACTCATTCCATTAGACTTATTAACTATAAGTTACACAGAAAAGCCATTGGGAAAAATACAATTTGGAATCTATTCCTGCTGTTCCCAAAGTCTATAAAAGAAACCCAAGAAATCTACACATGGGAGAAAAGCGAACTCACATCTGTTGAGCACCTATGAGGACTAAACCATTACCAAGCTCATCTCCTGAATTCCTGTCACAATTATACAAAGATAGAAATGAGCCTTGGGAAAAACAGAAGACTTTGGCCCAAGATTCCACAAGAGCTGAGATTGAGGGCCAAGCCTAATTACAAAGTACATGTGTTTCACCATACCACAATGACTCTCTTGAAAAACAATTTTTAAAATTCTATACGAGAATTTCAGAAAAAGAATTCCATGCAATCAGAAAGACTAACTATATCTCTGTGTAGAAAGGGACAATTCTAAAAACTTGTACAGTGCCAGACTCTCTTAGGAAAACTAGATATCCTACTAAAATTTGAAATAAAATGGCAAAATATTACTATCACTTAAGTTATAACATGCTGTAAGAATACATAACTGTTTCTTCAATTTGTCAGACAAACTATAGTTATATCACTAAACAATTTAATCGTTTTTTACAATTTTAATCCATCAGGGATGTACTTTTTAGGAAGAGAGGAGGCAAATCAGTGTCCAGCTCAACACTAACAACAATTCCCAAAAAAGGCTGAAGCACACATCAAACATCAAGCTTATAAAGCCAAACCTTTCCCACTCTTGTGTGTCCAGTGCCCCACCCTGCATCTACCCCAAATACTGTTCTGCATGTCCTCTGATTTGTTTAGTCTATTGGCAAAATGGACTGCAGTACCAGCTTTAAAACCTAAGCAAAGTATTAACACAAATGAAACATCCTCTCCCAGATTTGGCAGAAAACCCCTAATTCAAATGTTCCAAGCCTCCCCCAAGAACAAGCAATTATAAGGTGCAGAAAGGCAATGGCTTTAAAACAACATGCTAATCCTAATATTAGTACCTTGAAAAAGGAAAACTGCCAAGATGTTGGAATAATGCCCAGTTATCCGTCTTACCTACAGCAATAAAACTGTCCTATAAATGTGAACAAGACAGTTAGGATACATTTTGGAGTTAGGTTACTGGCATTTTTTTCTACCTCACCATTCCCTAGGAGAACAAGCCTGACCTATAGAGGCAAAACACAGCAGATGGTCACCCAGCCCGCTACCACAAGCACTTAGTCAATCCAAATAATTCACACGAAAATGAAGCAAGATGTTCAATGATTTATGGCCCCAATTTCACTAGATAATTAAAGAATCCTATTCCTCAACGAAGCTACCTTTTTATTGTTGTATTCTGGATAGCAAGTTAAGGTGTCTAAAAACCATATTTTATTACTATTAACAATAAAATTACTAAGAAATTATTAATAACATGATTATTATAGCAGCTACCACTTACGCCAGGAACTCTTGTAAGTAATTTAACAAGAAATAACGTAGCCCTCATTACAATTCTCTGAAATTCCTACACCCACTGTACAAACTGCAAAACTGAAAGACAGTGACTAGAACACACAACTACGGCATGGAAAACCAATTCTCAAACGGGGAGGTGCGGGTCTGGACCATGTTCTCAGCAACTACAATAGTATGGGAGTGAGTTTAATCTAGGGACTGCTACAAAAACAGAACAGGCCGTGCATGTACATGGGAAGAGCTCCAGACTTGGGTTTGGCTGGCCTGGGTTCCAGACCTGGCCTGACCTGGACCCATTTTGAACAATGGTTTCTTCACTTGTGAATGAAGGAGGCAACTAGAAGCCAGAAAGCTTATTCTTCCAGTTTTAGACATTTCAGATTCTGAAAATAAACCCTTAAATCTCAGTCTTACTTTAAGACCAGATCACTTTTTATCACAGTTCCAGATCTAGAAATACTGATCACTAGCAGTGGAAATCAAACAGCAGTACTTCTCTCTGGTTCAATGATCCCCAGGACATGTGATTCTGTTATAAAACTGTACTTCCTCTTTTTTGCAGGGAGGATTAGGCTACTTTCTAAAAAGAATAATTTCAACAAACTGAAGGACTTGAGGCTGCTACTTCCCAATCTGATCATAGAGGCAGAGACTTTTGATTAAAATAAAATAGGGTAAAATAAAACTTTCAGAAATTCTTGGTACAGCAGCTTCCTAATTCTAAAATTGTGTTTTCTCTCTACAAAATGAAGTCAGATGTCTAGTGAAAAACACTACCTATAAGGCACACGTTAAACTGCCCGTGTGTGCACACACGTACATGCACACACACACACACATGCATGTACTTACACACACACTCCACAATAATATACCCTCAGCATTCATGCTCTCATTCAGTGCAACACAATTATTCCAATTATCTTCTTCCTTACCCAGGAGTTAACATATTTTTTTCTATGCGCATGTGCAGGTACAGAAGCAAACACCTTCACACATGTGCAGTGCTCACAAGAGTAGCCCTGAATTCCAACGCACTTGGAAATATTGTCAGACACAGGGTAAGATTCGGGATGTACTATGTGTACCAGGGGTAATCCAACAGGTGAAGTGATTAGGCTCCCGTGCTAGTTTCCCTCCACTTCCTCATTACCCTATAAATACCTAGGCTGAGCAGCCCTTCCTCATCGCCACTAAGATGGAGAAAGTGATGTGGTGATCCAGAAATGGCTGTGAGCGGGAACAACTGAGACCAGTTTGTTGTCTAAAAGTCTCACCCTTCAGAAGAAATGGAGGGGAAAAAAGATACTCTTACCAACAAAGGACTAGGGACAGTGAGAAGAGGTGGCTGGGGGACTTGGACCCCAACACACAGTATACATCCCCCAAACCTTTTTCCATCCCCCATCAATCTTCATTATCTGACATGTGCAGGCTGTACACTGATTCTGTATTTAACATGAAACTAAAATGATGTTTAGAAAAAGCTGCTGCTTTACATTGCTTTGCAACATAAACTAGGCCCACCCGACCCTTTCTTCTAAGCACACAATGTCATTCCTAAATCTTCCTGGCATGGCAATTCTACAACAATTACTCTTGAGAATGGTCTTTGAATGTCAATATTTTGCTGAATTTTTAAATGTGATTATTTCTAACAATAATTGAGAAATGACCTCATTATATTTTTCCTCTCTCTGTTTGATCATGCTAATGGCTGGAGAATACTTATTGAGCAGTTACTATGAGCCAAACACTGTTCTGTGCTTCAGAATATTGATTCATTTAATTCCCAAAGCCCAGTGAAGTAGATACCTATATTGCTCCAATTTTACAGAGAAAGTAAGTAATTGCTGCCCACGTCACAAGTGCATTAGTTAGGTGATAGAGCTGAGATTTAAAGCTATTGCCCTTTCTAGCTTGCACTAACTGTCTATTAGAAAATAGCAGAAATCTGTACCTTAAACACTGTTACTATGTCTATACCCTTTTATTCCTTGGAACACTTAATAACAAATGCAAATAACAAAACCGCAGGCGCTGCAAGTCTTTATTTCACAATCCCTATAAGAAACTTGCTTACTTTTAGAAATTACATGCTGACTTTAAAAAATCCAAACAAAATTTAAATTGTATTTTGATTAACTGTAAAACAGATTATCCAAAATAAACATTAGATCTCTCAAACATCACAGGATGGCTCCATTATGTTATTTAAACTTAATATAGTTTCAACAAGAAAATTACTTGCTTTCTCTGAGTTCAGTAAATTGCTGACCTTTGAAAAATCCACACCAAAAAAATCAGACTATTTGGAAATAAAATATATCTATGTGTATCTACATTTTATAAATACTCAAGAAACATTACGGTGTACTTCTTATGGATTTCCTGAAGCAATGTTAGGCACAAGGCAGGTTTTAAATTATAGTGCTAGGGGACTATGATACAAAAAACTTTGAAATTGTCTACATTTGTCTCTTCTCTACTAAAAGTGTAGTTACCTAAAAGCAAGGAAGCATACTAACAAAAAATATATACACAGACACACATACCACTACCACAATGACCACCAGATCCTGGTACCACAATATATATAGTTGCAGCCTTAAGGTAGCATGTAGAAAACTATACTTAAAATATTTGACATTTCTCTCATCAGCATAGTGTACAGAAAGAGATCCCAGAACTGTGAACCAATCTGAGGTTTTGGGAAAATTAAGGGTAACGGAAATGATCACCCTTATATTGAAGGCAACTCAGATGAAATCGCTAATGGCTTACTGTGGTGTCTGGACCAGGAACCCCAAATCTCAACCCCCTTTACTCTTGACAATAGGAGGTTACCTCTAAGATAACAGCACTCCTCAAACTCCTGATTCAGAAATACCTTTGGGCTCTTAAATATCCCCCAAACCTATCTCCCATAGAAATTTCATTAATACAGATATTACTGGAGGTCTGAGCCAAAAATAAAAGGGAAAGGGAGGGAGGAAATCACAGGAACTGAAACCATTAGGATTCCAACCAGGGAAATTCCTTTGATAATCAGTCCCCATCTATACCCTTAAGCAAACCTTTGAAAGACTGAAATAATAACTTTCTTTGGAATTCCTGATACAAGAAAATGGCTGGAAAACATTAAAAGCAATAATCCTAAGGAATAACCACAAGAAATGAAAGCAAAACCAAACATTTTTAACCAACAGTGGCCTTCCACTTACACATACTATTTTTCTCTTTCATGTTTGGTCTGTTAATTTTCTACTAAACCAAAGCCAAGTATCCCCTAATGTTCTATGCAGCCCACTCTATGAATAACAGTGACAGTAACCACATCTTCTGACTCAAGGTTGAGGGCACAAATTCATAACTTAAAACTCCAGATATAGCCTTGAGTCTGCCCCTTAGAACTCCTGAGTCACAGTATAGGTCCAAAGAAGACTTCCATACCACTATTTCTGTCATGAGTCTCAGACATTTTGATAGATGCAGCAAAAAAAGTTAGAGCTGAAAAAACAGTAGACAGGTTTATAGTATATGTGCTGCCGAACGAAGCAAGCACATAGACAGGTTTATAATAATCCTTATTTTCTTTCTCATTTATATGTGCACAATTTGATAAAAAATGTTTTAAACAGATCAAAGTAGTACACAAGTCCAAACTTCAAAACCACACATTTCAGTCTGGCAGGCTTTCTAATAAGCCTAAATCCAAAACGACCAGGGATCCAACTTCTATAGAAAACTTTTTAACAAAGGCTAGGATTCTGAAATACAAATTACATAAATATTTACCTCCGCTTTCCTCTTCCATCTGAATAGAAAGTAATAAATTCCCTCAATATCTGGTGATTAAAACTTTAAAATACAATTTCATGCACTTTTCAATTTGTGAACCGAGATCTCCATTTAAATGGTCTTTCTTCTAAGTAGCCTTCCTTGTTCCTCTTCTGTGTTTCATGGAAACAGACCCCCAGTTAATGATGATGGGAGATTTTCATTTATTTGTATACATCAGAAGAAGGGGAAATGATATCGCCTGTGTGTTTATGAGCTGCATTAGAAATTTGAACAATAGCAGACCTTTACTGAAACAAAAATAAAATATGAGTCAACAAGATCTTTGCCAAACAGAGGTCTCAGGACAGCCTTGTTCAGCCTTCTGGGAATCCCACTCCAATAAGCACAATAAAAGCAGGACGTGCCTCATTTCCTTTAACCGCTCAACATGCCTCTCTTGGAGATGTTTGTAAATTTCCTTCCTCTACGCATCAAGCTGGCAAACTGTCGTCATTTCTTTGGGGTAATAATATCCTGTTGATGTCTGGGTAGATTTGTTTTGAATGTTTCTTCCACATAACTCATATACTTTTAATATTATTTTTTACCACATGCAGTAAATAATTTTTTTAACATATAAAGATCTCAGTTCAGCAATGTATGACTGGAGGCAAGGGAGGGCAGGACATTTTAATAAAATGCTAGTTTTATTTTTGGGTTGACAGCTCAGATTTAGGTAATAGAGGAGCTTCAGTAGTGAAAAGCATTCTCTGCTTTTTAAGAGGCTAAAAATATTTACCTAGACTACTTCAACAATATAAAACGTTTTCATTCATTCCCTAATGCTGGAGTTTGGAAATTTCATCTGACAAAAGTGCAATCTCAGCATTAAAAACTGACTCGTGATAATGACAACTTTTACTTCACTAGATAAACAAATTACACCACATGCTTTGATCTCCAAGTTCATCCCAGTAGTTCAACATACCATATACTCAGCCAAATACAGTAACTAATTGAGACTTTTTATCTAAATAAATTACTTTTCTTAAAGACAATTTGAAAATGAGACTGTTCTTCATAGACAAATAATTTTTAACTAATTCCTGACAGACTCATTTCTAAAGAAAGTTTGATGTTATAAAGAGACAAAACCATAACAGTGACAATTTTGAATATAATATGGAAAAGGTAATATAAAAACCAACTCTCAACTAAAGTACCTTGCATTTGAGCAGACATTCTGGCTCCAAAGACACCAAGAACTGATTTGTGAGCCGGGTGTGGTGGCACACGCCTGTAATCCCAGCACTCGGGAGGCTGAGGCAGTAGGATCGCTATGAGTTCGAGACCAGCCTGGGCTACAAAGTTCTAGGTCAGTCTCAACTACACAGTGAGACCCTGACTCAAAAAACAAAACAAAACAAAACAGAACTGATTTGTGAAATACTTAAAATAATTAATCATTGCTGCAAACCACAAGATCTGGAGCTAAATTTATTGGCATGCACCATTCACTGCAATTCCAGATAACAACTTATTTAACACAGGAAATAAGAATTATGAACATGAAAATGTTCAATGTCATTCATTAATAATCCAGAAAATACCAAGTTTTAAAAGAACACAGTCAGATACTTTTTTTTTTTTTTTTTTTTTTGTTTTTTTGACAGGGGTCTCCATGGAAGTATGGTCACTTTGACCATATTGGTTCTGCCTATTCAGGAACAGGGGACATCTTTCTATTTTCTGATGTCCTCTTTGATCTTTTATTTCAGGGTACTGTAGTTTTCACTGGTGAGGTCTTTCACTTCCAACTTTTTTTTTTTTTTTTAAGACAGGGTCTCACTATGTAGTTGAGACTGACCTGGAACTCACTATGTAGCCCAGGCTGGTCTGGAACTCCCAGCGATCCTCCTGCCTCAGCCTCCCGAATGCTGGGATTACAGGCGTGCACCACCACACCCAGCAGTCAGATCCTTGCACCTGCAAGGCAGGCCACTAACTGCTGAGCTAAATCCCCAGCCCTTAGATACTATTTTTGACTACCAAGTTAATAAAATAATAATTCAAATTGGCACAGTCTTTCTGGATAGCAAATTGGTAAATTATGCCAAAAGCCTTATACCTAATAAACCCCTAGTATACCTAATACCCTAATAACACCCTAATAATATCCTTGCCAGTGCTAACACACTGCTATGTACAAAGGACGTTGAAGGCAGAGGTTAACAATAAGGAACTATTCAAACAAATTAAGGAAGATCTGTATGATGGACACTATGCTCTCTTTAAAGACCAGGATTTCAAAAACATTCAGGGCCATCAGAAAATGCTCATGATAAACTGTTAAGCTAAAAAGCAATATACATATTTCATATCAAGTTTTTACAAAGATTAGACTGCAAAATCATCAAAATAATAACAATGGCTACTTCCACAAGGAAGACTGTTATATTTTAAGCCGAAAAAAGAAATAAAGGTATATATTTTCCTCTAATTTTAAGGATCTTGTAATGTATTAATAAAAATTATAGAGTTCCTGATTTCAAGGATCTCAATCTATTATTAGAAATTAATTAAAATCAAGAAGTTAGGGAATGGGTGGGTGTACAGATCTTTCAATGGCAAAATAGGGAGCATGTTTTCAAAATTGCTTGAATCTGTTTTCAGGACTGCAGTCCTGATTAGCCCCAAAGAAATATAACTGTCTTGTTCTTAAGGGGGGTGGTGTGACATTATGTTGGTAACTATACAGCTGTGTAACACCTACATGGGGATATTTACCTTGAACATGCTTGGAATGTTTTTAAAAAATAAAAAGAAAATTAAAAATCAAAAAATATTTTGTCATAAGATTTAGACAAATAAATATTATATAGATATTCAGGGATAAGAGAAATACCTGGAAGAGGTATGGTACACCTCTGAGGGAATAAACGAGTAAGATTTCAACAGGTAAATTCAGTGCTGGACGGCAACAGTGAGTGGGTAACAAACTGAAGGAAGCCAAATGCTGCTTCCAACATGAGATGAAATCCCACGACAGAATATAAAAGGCCACCTATCACTTTAAAGATTTCAATTAGGCAGAGACCTCTCTGAACTACTTGGCTCTGGGAGTGCCATCTGGCCAGACTAATAAAGGTCTGTTCCCTTTAAAACGTGTCCGGTGTGTTCCTTCCTGGGTGAATCACCAGGGACTTAGCTCAGTGGTTCTGCCGCCTGCCTTGCAAGCACAAGGACCCAAGTTCGATCCCCAGTACCCCCCCAAAAAAAACAAACGAACAAAAGAAATGCAACTCAGGCAGCAATTCCCCTAAAGAGTAAGCATTTTGCCTATGAAAATCTTCACCTGGTGAGAAGAATATGAAATATCATGGACTATTACAGACTCCTGACCCCACCCCTCACCCCTGAAGTATAACTGTTCTTTTACTGCAGGGCGCTTCCTGGTAATTCCCTTGGACTCATTACTCTCCCTGGACAAAACCTCTGTGAGACTTAGACATGACAGAGTGAAAGACAAACAGCTCAGTTTTAAAATACTATACTCATTCCTGAACCTTCCTAGTTCTCAGGAATTTTTTTTTCTTAAACATCAATAGCACCTCTCCATATAAGTGACTAATTTTGGAACACTTCCCACACCGCAGTGATTGAGTGAATGAGTCAATACATACATTACACCAAATAGTGGAGATATAGTGTTCCTAACCGATATTATTTTTCAATTTTTTTAATTGATTTTTATAATCTTTCCATAAATATCTAACTGCTCTCAAAGCTATGGTGTAGACCACAAATGCATCCTTCATTTCTTTAAGAATTTCCATTACCTCTAACTATATACAGTATTTGGAAAATGCAATAAAGTTTAATAGCTACAAGATTATTTCACTTTCTCCTATTTGAATTAATATTTCAGAAGACAAATAATATATTTAAAAAATTTTAAACACACCCATAACAAGAGATAATTCTCTATGCTATCTTTCCCTATTGAAAAATTCCTAAAATCTTTTCCTCCTCTTTGTAATATATAAAGATGTAAAAGTATGAGGCTAGACAGCTAGCACTACTGATAGCACCAGTTAATGCTAATTGAGTTAGCATAAACATTCCCTATCTAAAACCAAACTACAATCTACATAGATAAATTAAGATCTATGTTTTAGATTTGCTTTGCATGTAAATTCTTTCACATTAGATAAGCTTTTGGTATGCATTCCTCTTCTAAAAGATAAAGTGTCATTCTTCAAACACCAAGTTTCTCTCCTATCTTCCATCTCTACTGTATCTTTTCCCCTTTGCTAATGCTGTCTGACTAGTACCAATTTCAAGAATCCTGACATTCTTCAAAAACTACTTCAAAAACTGTATTCATGGCATCTTGTGCCGACAGTGCAACAGGAGCATTATGGCACCAAGCTAAATGGTCTCATATTTACACCCTAAGAAACTCCATTAGCGAACATGTGTTTGTAAGCACACATGCAACCCAAGTAGAACAATCACAGTAACCACAGCTCTGGTCCGTAACTGACTGAGGAGAAGATCTGAAAACTATCCTAGTAAAATGAGGAAGTGGTGACAACTAATCCAAACAATCATTAAACATAAATCTTTTAAAGAAATACACGGTTGCTAATACAACACTGAAAACTGTTGTTTAAAGGTGCACTACGATCAAAGCCTCTCTGGGGGTACACTCAGCCCCAGAGAGGCCTAGACCTGAATTTTTTTGCAGAAATTTTTTTCTAAATAAAAAAGAGCAAATGAACAGAAGAAAAACCCATAATTAAGTAAAAGAGATACATGTAAAAGCAACTGATGCATATATTAATTACCACTGTATTTCTAATATCTATTCATTGATATAATTTTATATAGTTTATATATTATCTCATCTATAGATACTATACATGGAATATATGGCATGTGTCAGGCATAATGTTAATCAATTAATAAACATGCTCATTTGATCCTGTTCCATCCCATAAAGATCTATATATTTTTTTTTTTCTTTTTGGTACCGGAGCTCAAACTCGGGTCCTTGTGCTTGCAAGGCAGGTGGCAGCACCACTGAGCTAAATCCCTGGCCCTATAAATATTACTTTAAAGATGAAAAAAATTTCAGCAAGATTAAGAAATCTCTCTAAATTCAGAAGCAAGTCCATGAAGGTCAAGTCCATAAAAAGAGTTTTCTATTATTTGACCTAGTCTAACCAACGCTTAACGGAAGGAAAGGCCCTCACTAAGCTGAGCATGGTCAGACTCTTTCATCTAACATGTGTTGAGCATTTACTCTGTTCTAAACTGAGCCAAGCATAGGGACATGGCTAGGATACAAGCACTAAGGACAAGATCCTAACCTCTCAAAGAACTGCAGTTTAATCAAGAGACTAAGTATCTCTGCAGTTATGATCTAACATATGCCCGGGGCAGGAAGAGGATACATTAAAGGGACAATCAAGTTAAGTCTCCAGAGTTAAAGAGATTCTCCCCAAAAGAGATACACTTTAGAAGAGTTTTAGAAAACTGTAGGAATTCTGAAAGAAGAATGTGGTCAAAGCCCAATGCTTTAAAAATGTCATGGAGAGGAAAGGCCCAAGCCAATACGACATGTCCGTGTGACTTTAACGTGGAGCTCTGTGGAGTGCTGTGGGAAGAATACAGATCACAGCACATCTTATCACACAGAATGTGGTGTGAGCAAGTGTGGCTATGCAAAGGAAAGAACTAATTGAGGCGGTAAATTAGTTTCAAAATCTGGGGTGTGTATGCATTTGCTGAAATCCATCTTGAAATTTTAAAATCCATCTTTAATTCCAAGACGGGAGAGACATACTGCAATGCTGAAGAGCCAATGGAGAAGGAACTGGTGACTCAGGAAGCAGGGGAAAAAAAAGACGAGGGAAACATATCCTCAGAAATAAGTGGATGGAGAAAGAGATCATGAGTAGCAAACCAGACATGATGAAAAACTCAAGGTGGAGCTTTTTTTTTTTGTAGTATAGGACTTAATGCAGGTCTTTGCACAGAGATATATCTCCAGTCTGCTTTTGCTTTTTATGTTGAAACAGAGTCTTGCCAGGTTTCCCAGGCTGGTCTGGAACTTGGGATCCTCCTGCCTCTGCCTCCCAGAGTACTATGATTACAGAGGTGCCCCTCCACACCCAGTTTTCAAGGAGACTTTGAAAGAAGTTTCCATAGAATAGTGATAATGTTTGTGGTGGTGGTAATGTGTTAGTAAGACAACTCGCAAAGGGGTATGTAAGAGCTGTAATTTGGTGATGAGTTTGAAGGACAGGACTATAGATGGCAAAGACCACTGGATATGAGGTTAGGACATGATTTCTTTATCTCCTAGTTTTGTTACCATGAATAAGTCATGTGATCTCAACTTTAGAGTCTTTATTCAATTGAGCTAAGTAATAATGCCCACTGTCTGAATACACAGAAATTGGTTCATGAAATGCTTTTAGTTCAGTTTATCTAAAGCTAAAATAATCCACTGTCATTGTTTCGAAGGTTTGTAACACAAGTGAAGGGAAAGATTAAGCATCCCATTGGCTGAACCCAACTAGAAGACTGAGGGAAAGGAAGTTGGATTACACAACTCGGAAATGTTAGCCTCTTGGAAAACAAGAAGTAGATCGATCCAGAGTGCAACGTGGGGAAAAAGAAAGCAGTATAAGAAGAAACAAGCCTTCAACAGTGTGGTCAGAGAATTCCTTGATGACAGAACACTGAGCAAAGGCTTCAGAGCGATGAGGGGCCCCTATGGAGAAACTCACTAGGGAATGTTCCAGGAGAGGAGGTGACAAAGGCAAAGACCCTGGGTGAAGAGCTCGCAGAGCTTGCTGAAGGAGCACCAAGAAGACAGGCACAGAGACTGGGTGGGAAAGTAATCAGCCCTACCACCGAGGAAACTGAGATGCCACATGCCATTATCATTCCTTTGTCTTTGGATAAAATGGGAAGTTGCTGAAGTGTTGAGTTGAAGAGGGATAATGTCTGACTTAACATTTCAAGGGTTACTACTCTGTTAAAAAACAGACTGATGGCTGTCAAAGGCTAAAGCAGGCAGTAGTTAGAAGACTATTATCAAATACCTCAAAACACTAACAGAAGTTCATGAAGTTTCAAGGGTTGAACCTTTGAAAAATATAACCTGTCACAGGCTATGATGAAACCTAATGAATCACATCTCTCTTTACCCATTTTCCTATGGAGTCTTCTGCTGCTTTGATATGGACAAAGCCATTGGACCTGCTTTGTCAAATGGAACATCATCAAGTATGGTGTAAGCAGAGTAAACTAACCAGATTGCACTTCGGCTGCTGCTTACTCTGCTGCCATGATACAAAGGACTCCAGGCCAGCCTCTGGAGGGTGAAACCAGATGACACAGAAATGAGCCAATGGCTTGAAGGTTCCCTAGACAAACCTGCCCCTTCCACCCATCTGCTATGCAACTGCACCTGCTAGAGGAAGCAGCCTCCAGCGAGATTAGCAGAGACCTTCCACCTGAACCTGGTCCAAACTGCTGAGCTACAAACAGAAGTGTGAGCAAATTAAATAGTCACTGTCTTACAGCACTAAGTTTTGGAAGAGTTCTCTATGTAGCAATAAGTAGCTGATATAAGCAAAGAAAACTGATGACTGGAAGCATTACATGAAAGAAACTGGAGTCCTGGATAATCCCCTGGAATTAAGTCTGAGACACCAAAAAATGAAAATGTCTTCAAATGAGATGAGAAGGCTGAGGGCTGCAGCAACTTAGGGGTCAAATGAAAAGATTTATGAATTCCCTCAGCACAAAAAAGGCCACATAGACTTCCGAGTAAGTGAAGGCAGTAAAGCAATGGAGATTCCTCACATATGAACTTCAGCTCTAATCAAGAAAATATGCAACTCAAAGCCCTGGCTGCATACTGCTTTCTCAAGTCCTCTTTCATGGGACCCAGATTTTGAAGTTTTCTGTGGTCAGTTCAACTGAAAATAACAAAGACTAAAATGAATGGTCATTTGTGTAGGTTTTCCTATGCCCATTATCCTCCAAATAAAACTTCACGCAGCACCTCCGCAGTCCAACACCCACCACAGGTGATCACATGTGCTAATGGCCTACAGTAAGTACTTGCCGATATAGTATGAATGCCTGCTTCAAGACTGAGATCTTGAAAATGACCACACTCTTTAGATGTTAAATCTCAAGAGACTTTCAGAAAGAATAGAGTTGATTTTCCTTACATTCCCAGTAAAAGAACGATCTGTTCTCTGTTGTACAAAATGTTTGGGTGTTTATAGCAAAAACCAATTCATTAGGTATAGCTAACTATAGCAAATATAGCTCCATGAAACTTTATAAAATTTCACAGAAAAAAATTTCAAAGACTGTTGCAAGCAGTTGGCAAACTCTACCAAGAGCTATAAAAACTCCATATTGTAGAATATAAACAAAAAGAAAAAAAGCTTAATTTGTGCAAAGATATGGAAATAACCAAAATTATCAACAATGTAGGAAAGACTTAAATGATAGTGAGTCAAACAATGTAATCCTAAGTAGTCACTGACATTTTCAAAATGTGAAACTATAGGAAAAGATGCTGTTTTATATTTGAAAAAAAAAGGTAAGGAAATGAACACAAAAAGCATGTAAGATCTGCCTAGAATTATGCAATAATTATATATATAGTGAGAGAGACAGAGAGAGATAGATGGAGAGATGGAAAGACAGAAAGAAACAGTGAGAAACACTGAGAGTGAGAAACAGTGAGAATGGGGCTTGAACCAAGGGACTTTGCATTGAGCTACATCCCCAGCCCTTGTGAGTGTGTGTGTGTGAGTGTGTGTGTGTGTATTTTGACATGATTCTTGCTAAGTTACTAAGTTGCTCAGGCTGGACCAGAACTTGCTATCTTTCTACCTCCAACCCCCAGAGTGCTGAAATTTCAGATGTGTGCCACCTTACTCAGCTTTTAACTCCTTTTAAATATCCAGTAGAAATATTTTTGATTGTCAGTTAAAATTAAGTAAAGCAAGACATGAATAATTTAGGAAAGTAACAATTCTGTGTATATGGAGGAACAGTGACCAAAACAAATGGAATATGATAATATAAACAATGTTTCATAGTCTTTGGAGGACTTCCTGATGCAAATCTAGGAAAATAAAATTAGATGACAATAAAGTAATGAGACAGAGACCTCATTTGTGAATTTGTTCGTGTTTTCTCACAATTATTCAAAATTTTAACAAACAGAAGTGACACCATCTTTAAAATGAACTTAGTTCCCTGTATTATCACACATTCACACTTATCAAAGTATGCCATACACAAAAAGTCAGCCTGAACTCACTACATTATTATTTGAATGTCACATGAGTGTTCTTGAATAATCTTCAACATAGTGGGTGGGAAGGTAGCAGAGATAACTCAGGAGAGCAAGAAAGGAAATTACATTGGGAACACAACAGCCATCTGAGTCTCCCAACAGTCTCTTCAGTCTTGAAAAATAAAGGTGTTTTGTTTAGCATCTGTACTCGAGTAATATTTGGCCATTCTTTTAAGATCATGATACACAGTATATTAAAAAAGGGGGAAAAAAAGAAAAATTAAGATGTACTCTAACACTGAGAAGCTAGTATATCAACTGTCTCAATTACTTCAACTTTAAAATAGATTGGATTTGAAACTGTCTCAGAGAAAAATCATGATTTCACCTTTAAAATACCTTTACAAATTCCTGGAATAGAGCACTGATTAGCTGCTATACCAGAGTCACTACTGTACATATTTCCCTTACATGCTGAGCTGAGACACTTGAGGATATTGCATTCTTCGCAAACTCTCCTGCTCAGAGTGTGCATGCAGATCCTCACTGTTTCTACCTCAGTTAAATAGCAGTGATCTCCACTGATGTCATAAGGAACCTGAGAAAACCCAGGGAAATGGGTTTTCTACAAAGGCAAGCTATTAAGAATATTCTATAGAAAATACAGAGTATGAACTGTGGCTCTTGAAGGATTCTGAAAAGTAAGGGCTTAATTTCTTCCTCTACACTCTCTCAGGAACCGACAATTCACTTTGGATTTAAGAATTTTCTTTGATCCCTCCACTTTGACAACCCCTGAACACAGCTCTCCAAACTACACAAACACACATGCACGCACACACAATGTCATGACTGAATAATTCAAATCTATTAAGCCACCTAAAGTGATTTTTATTTCCACCAAAGAATAATAATTTTCCTAGAGATTTTCCATTCAATATAAGGATAATGATAACATAGGAATATCTCTGGGGATCATTTTACAGTCAAACTTTGACCTTTAGAAGAACAAATCATTAGCAGCATCTAATCATTCCAGCATTGATAAAGCGCTGTAAGATAAAGCTTCCCTAAGAACACACTGAGTCACTTAAATAAAAAGCAATATGTTTCACTTCTTCAGCTATATAAATATAGATATGTATATATAAAAACAAGCATCATCCCACATCCACATATATATGGCATGTGCACATGAGGATCGATGATGTTTATAGATGTCTATATGTATTTATATAGAGATATACATAGGCTCCCAAGCAAAATGTTCGTTGCTTTTAAATTCTCTGATTTTTGTTGGTAACAGTTATTTCTCGTTAACCACATAGTAAATATGAGACTATCACATTATGTAAACCATGCAAAGCTGATTGAGTTACATTTCTTTTCCTGAAAAACATATTCTGTGGATTTATAAATGAAAATACAACTTTTATACGGGAATGCACAGCTTCAGTTGCAAGCAAAAAACTGGTTAAAGAAAATGGGATCACATAGAAAGAACAAGGGGCAGGTGAAGCAGAGCATCAAGGGAGAGCCTGCCTTCATTAGGCACGAATCATAACATAATTTTCTGATATCGCTCCAGAGTTTTATTCCCATTACTAGTTAACCACAAAATTTATGTATAAAGATTTTACTTTGAAATCATCCTACTCCTTTACCTACTACAGGTTTGTGACATTTCTTCATTCTGACTGTTATTTTCTTGACAGTTTAGAGCCTAATTGTCCTGTTTGTGAAACAGCAGAGCCTTGGCATCTTTTCTCAAATTTATTTGACTTCTGCACTATGTCTTACTGACAAGGAAGAAGATCAGAAAAATGGTGACAAGCCTATCAATCAGCATTGCTTCTTAGGAGGAATTCTGGAATCAAGCTTATTTGGAGAGGTTGAAACAGCTGGTTAACAATTTTCCCCATGAAACAAAAATAAATGGAATTATCATTTCCTAACAATAGATTGTAACGTCATGCAAAAAATTATGACAAATAAGATTCAAGTAGGAGAGGGAGTATTTTTAGTATGGAAATAACCTTCTCGAAACAGCAGTAATAAAAAAAAATGAATTTAACTCATTACCTTAAAAGCATGTTATATAAATGTTATCTTTTAGCTTTTAGTAAAAAATAATACTTTGATCTACATTTTATGCTTTGCAATGACCTTATATGTAGATGTCAATAATTCTCTTTACTGCTTTGCAATACCACAAGCAAATTGTACACATTAAATCAAATTTCACAATGTATAACCTCCTTTTTCCCAAGTGTCTCCTCCCTACCTTATCTTCCCAAGAAAGCCCAGCAGAACTGTCGACTTACTCTCATGTCTACTTTATTTCTCCAGCTTCCACACTGTGAGTTGACAGATGAAGGCCATGTACCTTTTGCTAGGCCATCTACCAATGCCCTAAAAAGATGTAGGTTATTTTAATAACCCCTTTACCCTTGAAAAAGTACGACATACATAGCACTCATGAGATGAAATTAGGTTTAAAATAATAAACATCTGACAGAAAATTTTCTTAACACATGAAGCATCAGGGATTATCATCTTTATAAGTCTGATTTTAAAAAGAATTTTCTAGAAAGCTAACTACTGGCAGACTGCTGCCCTCCTGAGCCACACGGCTTAGACAATCCACATCCACAGTTCTCTGGCTTTACATTTGGAGGAAAGCACTCTGAGCAATCAAGTGGGCACATTTCCCATCTCCAGGACTGGGGAAACAAAAGAACATCGTTGGGATTTTAGATCCTAAAAGCTTAGAGACGTGCAAAGAAACACCTGCAGGCTCATGATAGGATTTCTAACCAGGCTGATTCTAGGAATGTGGGAGGAAACTGAAATTGAAAAACTGAGCCTACCAGTGTGACAATGACAAGAACAGGAAGTGTAGTACAAGTCTCTTCTTCCTCCTCTATCCTGCCACACTTCCTCTAGCACCTCCTATTGGCAGAGGTTTGCAAGGAGGCTAGCATGAATACAGTACTCTAAAATAAACAGCACGCCCAGGTGTCACAGAGAATATAGAAGTGCAGGCTTGGAGCTTGCTAAAAACTTATTAAAAACTGCTATGAGAAAAAAAAATCTACACATCAAAAAGTAGGAGAGGGGCTGGGGATTTGACTCAGTGCTTCCGGTGCCTGCCTTGAAAGCACAAGAAATGGAGTTCGATCCCGAGTACAAAAAAAAAAATAAAGCAGGAGTATATACTCATGATTCAGAAAGAAACCAGACTTTTAAAGCCATTTTCACACTACAAATAAAAAAACAATGTAAATAGATTCTAGAATACATGACATTTGACAAACGTAAAAAAATATGCAATTGAGGCCAAGATGCAAGATTTAGAAGAGATATGAAGATACATGGATTTAACAGGAAATATAAGAGAATTTTAAAATGCATTAAGAAAATTCAAATTTGCATAACATCATAGGGAACAAGTCAGTAATACAAAAGTTCTCTAAAAATACAGACATAAGAGAGAATATTGAAATTAAAGATGAAAATATACCATAAATACAGCTATTGTGAATCATTTATGGATAAGAAATAACTTATTATTTTGTGGAATCGTTCAACACATCCTTCTAGATCCAAAAGGCATATGATTAAGTACAAATTTAAGAAACTAAACAGCAAATTAAAATGTATACTAGAGAGGGCCTGGGATTTACCTCAGTGGCACCAAGCCTGCCTCGCAAGTACAACGTCCTGAGTTCGAGCCCCAGTACAAGGAAAAAAAAAGTGTATTAGAGAAGTTTCATTTCCAAATATTTCAATTATGGAATAAACATCATTTCAACTATCACTGGAAAATTCCCAAAATATCAGCTAGTAAGACACAAGAGTATGAGAAGTTTAAGGACACAAAAACTGTATTTTTATTGGGGCAGACTATTAAGAAAAGTAGAAATACTTATGAAAATTTTTAAAAGGAAAGTCAATAATCTCATGAAAATATAAATGAGAATGCAAGTTAGCTATTGTAAAAAGAAGGGAAAAAGTCACTAAAACTAACTTTTCAAAAACTATTAATAGGGCTGAGGATTTAGCTCAGTGGTTCTGCCACCTGCCTCGCAAGCACAAGGACCCAAGTTCAATCCCCAGTACCAAAAAAATAAATAAATAAAATAAACTAATAACAGTCAGAGTATTACATATCAGCAAAATTCATGGGATATAGCCAAGTTTATAATCTGACACAAATTCATAATCTGAAAAATACAAAGGGAAAGAATTTACTAAACAACAGTCAAGGAGAATGATCTCTATAAACAGAGCCAAGAAGAAATAATATTTTTTGAATTTATGAATTAGGAAACAGAAACTGTAAGACCAAAAAAGGCAACTCTAAAATACTTGTATCTGACAGATCTTAAAAATTTTTTAATGCAAATATAAAAGTATGAAATAGAAATATCATGTGACCAGTTCAATAATAAAAAACTTCCTAAATATCTCAAATTGTGTCTGTACACATAGTCTATCCAGCAATACAATCAACTTTTACAATGATTAACTACCAAGACAATTTGTTTTCATCTTTTTAGTTTTTAAAGTTTGTAAAATGTTTTATAATACATGCATCTCCTTTTACAAATTTTTATTTTTGAAAAATAGCCTGAGGGGAAAGCATTTTTCTATGACAGCCATGCCAAACAAAAACACAAAAGTTTAGTTCACAGAAATTTAAAATGACAAATGCCATCAATAAAATTCTTTTTATGAAGCTATCTGAAAATTTACAATATCCACTGAAAATGTGAAAGACTTCAAATCAACCTTTTCAACATCAAGATTTGATAATTTTTAATGTTTACATAGAAATGGTCAGGCATGTCATTTTACTGCCTGTGCAGTGTGAAGAGACATGAGGTTCTATGATACCAATTCAAGACACACAAGAAATATTAGCTCACTTTGTAAAATACAGTAGATAGATCAAAGATCTCTACTAGATCATACCTGATCTGTCAAGAATGTTCTTTTGCAGATTCAGAGTTCTATATATGAATGTATTAATAACCACCTTACTAATCAAATCTTACATTTGCATTTTCTTCAAGATGTTTTCATATACATTTTAATTCCATTTTTCACAAAAGAATGCATTAGAGAAGTGGAATAGCGTTCTTTGAAAATTATGCTTACAAATTTTCAAAAGAAACTAAAGATGTCTTGCTAATCATTTGTGGAAATTCTCCCATCTCTTCTTCAAATGAGCTTTCTGTGCTGAAGATGACTTATTGATTTGAGTAGATTTGATAAATCTGCATAAAAATACAAAGGCAGCCCCTTCACCATTACAAAATGAAAACCTGTGGGTGAAGAATGATCCTAAGAGGCATGCAAAGCACCCCCTAGGCTAGATCTGGCTCTCAGCTGGGTTTCACAGACCCAGCACTACCGTGGTGGTCACTCAGTAACTACAGGCCAGAGCATAATTTCCCATCTGGTGTTCTGCTCCCAGTTTCCCATTCAAGGACTAGTCTCTAAAAGTTTAAGAATAAAAAGTAGCCAAAGAATTGCGAACAATGGTCAATTATCTAATTAGCATTTCAAAAGACAGTGATAAAAAGGAATAATACTCTGAGGCCCAAAACTCAAATGAACAGCTGTGTGTGACAAGATCAGTTAATTAAGCTTCTGAAGTTTTCAAGCCCATCTCTTCTCCCCTTTCTCAATCCCTTCTTTCTCTTTCTTATTCTAGGTCTTCCTCCTTCTCTCCCTTTCTATTTTTCTTTCACGTCTCACTGTCTCCCTTCAACATGCTATAAAGCCATCTTTAACTATTAAATTAGATTGATTTAGATAAAATTTTAAATGTCTCGAGTTTTCTACGTAAAGTCCTTCACATGTTCTGAACAACTCTTAATGAGTGTGTTTGCATTTACAATTTCAATTTTAAGATATTAAGTGACATTGCTTTTTACTTCCAGGAAATCTTTGATTAATTTTTTCCTGAAGGTCAAAGACCCACTATACGGAAAAATATTCTACCAAAAATGGAGAATTTGGGGGACCCAGGTGCTGGAAGTCTTGTGCAGGCCTCTGCCTATAGGACTCATCCCAATTTCGTGGAGAAACGAAGAGAACTAAAAAATAAAAAGAAAATGAGTTTAGAGTCATTACTACTCATAAGAATTCCCTGAAAACACATTTCCTTGAAGGTATGGGGAAACCACTCTCAAAACAAGAGCCAAAGGTTTCTGTTCTAGGATATTCTAGACGAATCAATAGTGGGATTGACATTCTTTCTTGTGAGTAGTAACACTGCAGATATCTTTATCAAGATACAGGACATTTTATGTATCACCAGAGTTTTGTTATATATCTTTGGAGTGCCACCGGACTTACTAATGTGTCTGCAGAACCACAAAGAGAGAGAGATGCATTCCCACTTCAAGACACATATAAACAAAAATTTCATTTTATTACACACATCACATTTAGCTGTATGGTTAAGCGAGAAGACTGGCTGAATAAACATTTCTTTGCTTTCGCAAGGCTGGAGCTTATTTCAGCTCATACACTGTATGTAATGAGATTGGATCTGAGTAATTCTTTTGTCTATGGAGCCCATGAATTAATCCCAAGAAATTAGAGAATTTAGAGATTGTTTTTAATCCAAATTCTTTGAAAAAGGCATTTTGCTGTGTTGCTTTAAGACTCTGAGATTGACTGTGAACACCAAGCCAAGGATGGAGCCAGATCTAACCCTAAACTAGATCCTGATCAATTCTTCCACAGCAGTGTGCCTTAAACTCTTCTTGGTCACAGACTATTCAGGAAACCCTGATAAAATTCACAGATACTTTCTCCCAAACCCACTTGTGTACAAACACATTTAGGAACCCAGTGCTCCATGAAGCCCAAATCAGGACATCTGCTCCAGGCTCACTCCACCAAGAGGCTAGAAGGAAATTATCCTACGAAGTCTTAACAAATATTCACTCTAGAAGCTCGTGCAAGGCAAAACAGCAAGACTTCCAGGCAAGCTTTTCTATAAACAATAAAAAAGGAGATAAGTGAAAGCAGAGATAAGGAGATAAGTGAAAAAGTGAAAAAGTATCAACCTCTGTCTCTCTCTCTCTCTCTCTGCTGAGTAGGTAGCACAGACCACCACAGAAGGATTTTCACTCAAATGTGAACCCATAAGGCACCCCTGACCCTGAAACAAACACAACCACCTTCACATGTGTCTGCAAAACAGCAATGGCAGATTTCAACAATTCTGGTGGATCAACAGGGGTTCCCCAAAGACAAGCAACTAAGAGCCTATAGAAGAGAGGGAACCTGGAAGGGTCTCCATCCTTCAGGAAAATCAATACAGTCCTGTTTTGTTTTTTGTTTTTTTTTTCCCCCTCCAGAAAGAAAAACAGTAAGAAGCTGTTTATAGGAGTTCAAATTCATCCCCTCAAAAATTAAGAACCATGGAGGCAGCAGATAGTGTACATTCTTCTCTTTCCTCCTCTGAAGGCTACAAATTCCACTGATCATTGGAAATCATCACTCTGGGGGATTTGGTATAAATTCAAACATGTGGCACCCAAAACACACACACACACACACACACACTTAATGTTTTTGTTCTTTAAATACAGTATTCTGGATATCAGCAATTAAAAAGCAAAACGCAACACATGACAAGCATTCAGCAAATACATACTAAGTGAAAGAAATAGAAGTTACTGAAGAGAAGTTCTGTTTTGGGAGCAGATGTGTATTTAACCTGAATATACAAGAATTTATTTTCAATTGGCCTCTCTCAACTTTTCCAATTCCATAAATAAAACTAAAACTGTCAAAGAAAAACTGATAGAGGATGGAAATCATACTTGCTATTATTGTAAAAAAAAAAAAAAAAAGTTAATTATAGACATACCCTCAGTATAAACCAATTGCAATGAGCCTGAACTAAGTGAGCTCAGGCTCACCACAGCCAATTTGAGAGAAAAGATGGAGAAATAAAAATTAAGGTATTGGTACCTGCTTTGAAACTATTTTTGTTGAGTCTTAGAAATTTGCTTTATAGAGAAAAACAAAAGTGAGTGACCACATGATTCTAATTAGCAGGGAGCAAGAGGACTAAAATTGAATAATCTGTCACAAAAGACTGTCACTTCTGCTATCTCTACAACCCCAAGAGCACAGAAATTTTGAGTCTGTAAGCTGCAAGAGGCATGATATTCTCTGTAAGCTATAAGAATTAGCTCTTGGGAAAATATATATTACTAAGATATTAGGTCATGTTTGGTAAGAAATTTGGTATAGGTAAGAAAATCAATTTCCTTTAATAAAAAAATGAAGTTCAGAATTTCACCTATTACACCCACTTAGAAACATCACCATGACCTATTTGTTCATGTCTACTGTACGGCTCAGAAGCATCTGTAATATACTGTATACTTGTCCAGTCAACAAAATTTGGAAATACTAGCAACTGCAACTTTGCTCATAACCAAAAGCACTATTCACGTATGCATAATTTTTTTAAATTCTTCTTGAGTCTGAGATGTTCTCAGGGCAGATTTCTGAGAAGATGTAAAAGAAAAAAATATTTAAACCACAGATTTGATATGTGCACATCTATTCTTCAGAATCCACAGAAATTCAGCAACAGTAAAAATATCACATAGAACTCGTTTCAGCATCAGTGTCATTAAAGGCAAACTTCTGACCCTAAAGTAAATTTCTCCAAGGATATTAGCTCCTCATCAATGGTTGAGTTTGAATTCCCCCCAAAGTTTCTAGCAGTATTTTTTAATTTCTTGCATTTCCTTTTTTTTATTTTGATGCCCTTTGTTGCAGTTATGTTCATTCTTGAACATAAACCAAAAAGACAAACAAAGAAACACACCGAAATCTCTTTTTAGAAAGTAGGAGCCATGTAAAACTAAATACCTTATTCATTAGAGACTTGATTTTCACAGTTAAAACATTTAGCTCCCTAAGGACTTCAGGAGAGCTAGACTTTAGATTTCTTGGCATCTCAGAAGTAAACAGTTCCATCTTTCATTTTTACTATGACATTTCACCCTTAATAAAATATAGTGTGGATTATCTGAATCCCCAGTTTCTTTTTTTTCCCTCTAGTGAAAAAGCTGAGGGAGAGTGAAAGAGGGAGAAAAGGGGAGAGTGGAAAGAGAGGCTCCTATCCATGGCAAAACTTATTAGTCCTCATTAGTTGTACCACATAATCACGTTAGTTATTCCTCAGATTTCTTTTTAAAACAACAGCAATGATATAGGTAGCATTATTGTTTTCATTGTTGTTTTAGATCTACTTTCAAGGCAACCCTACCTAGATTTCCTTCCTGCTGAGCTAAATCTCTGCAGGGACTCTTGGTAAAATTACCACTGACATTAGGAAGGAAAAACACAACTTTGCAATGGCTAGAGTTACACATTTCTAAAGGAAAGTGAAGTGCCAATGTTGACTCTTGAAGACATTGTCACCAATACACAAAAACTAGGAGAGCCTGCAACATTTTAAGCATCTAGAACATTCCACGGCCTGCCATTTCTGAAGGTGATTCTGTGACACTCCTTCCGCTGCACATATACTAGAACTCAGATTTATCAAACAACCCATCCAGAGCCTCGGGTTGCCAAGCACCCAAGCAAAGAGATGGCTGTTTCTGGGATATTAGATTAATTTCTGAAGAACAAAAGGTTCAAACCTGACTACGCCAAGAATAGTAACCACTGGCAGCACAGGACTGAGCTAGGGCAAGATGGTCTACCAGTAGGAGAGAAACACGCCATCGTGAAGGCATTGAATAACTTTATATCTAGTGCTGTGCAAAAATTGACTGGAAACTGTGGAGCCCTGTACAAGAAAGGTACTCAAGGAAAAATGGGGAATAAAGTGGGTGATGGGCAGGAGGAGAAAGTCTATTCGAATCACAACGATGCTGTGCATCTTGGCTCTACGCACTTTAGGTTTATTTGCACTCTTTTTAGAATGAGTGGGGGCAGGGGATCCAAAACGGATGAAAGAGTTATTTATGAACAGACGGGACACCAGGATGGGGTGGTAAGAAAGCCATGGAGGAGTGTCTGGGCTTGTGGATAAAGGAGGAAGCAGACATATGGGGAAATCTATATAGAAGAAACAGGGAGAGTGAAGAAGAGGCTAAAACAGGCAGATGGCTGGACTGCAAAGGAATAGCATTATGCGGGGGCTCCAAAGAGAGGGAGGTGACCCTGGGAAGGGAAGAAATAGCTAAGGGGGGAAAGGGTCGGAAGGTGTCTGCTTAAAAAGTTTTTTAGAAGTTGCAAAAATTAGATATAGATAAAAATATTGTAAAATATATTTAAAAGTCAGGGGAAAAAAGTAAAGGAGAATGAAAAAGACACCCATGAAAAAAAATCATATGAAAAAGTGTTACAAATTAACAGCAAACATTTTTGACAGAAGTGTGAAGTTATAACTAATAAAGACTAAAGACATAGGGAAGGGGCCTCTTGAAACAGACATTCTGTGAAACTACCACTAGATTACAAATGATTCTCCTGGTTAAACTTTTTTTCAACTGCATCGTCAGACTGACTAAGCATATTTATTCTAGATAATAAGTATATTCTTCCAGCCCTTAGGGCAAGGACTGTGGCTTGTAATCTTTATATTCACAGTATTTAACACTAGATTCAGTGGAGAGAAAAGAGTCAGTCAATGAGTACAGATTGGACATATAAAAAATATTAAAAGTTATTCTGAAGCCAGGCGTGGTGGCGCCTGTACTCCCACTACTCAGGAGGCTGAGGCAGGAGGATCCCTGTGAGTTAGAGACCAGCCTGGGCTGCATAGTGAGTTCCAGCTCAGTCTCAACTACATAGTGAGACCCTGTCTCAAACCCACACCCCCTGCAAAAAAAAGTTACACTGAGTTGCAACAAAGGTAGCAAATTGGAAAAAAAGAGTTCCAAGTCAAAGTTTTTTGATGTATGCAGAGAGGAATGCGCGCACACACACACACACACACACACACACACACACACACAGAGAAAAAATGCATGAATATATTAGGATAATTTGTCTATTAATATGTCCTCTACTATTCTAGAGTTACTGCTATATCACTTCTAATATTCAACTCATTAATCATGGCCAATAATCAACAAATTAATAAATGTTATCTGAGCTCTCTCAACTATCATGTGAATGACTCATGACTATAATCTTCATTGGATGGCCTACAATATTAATAATGTCCCAAAAGATTATAACCTGTGTTGGGGTATTTCCACTTGCCAGGATTTATTATACAATTCATTAGTGTTTAAGAATAAAAACTCTTGAGGGCAGAGGATTTAGCTCAGTGGTTCTTAAACTGGCTTTGCATGTTCAAGGGCCCGAGTTCAATCACCAGTATCAAATAAAACAAACAAACAACAAAAAAAAACAACTCTCCGAACCGCTGAGCTAAATCCCCAGCCCCAAAAACTCTCGATATAACAAATAAAGACACACTTTGCTTAGTCTTATAAAGATCATTCATGACTAATAAATACTATACTCAAACACTATAATACGATATACCTGTTTAGAAAATAAATTTTTATTTTTAATTCCTTAAATATAAAGCTTGCTTATGATATAAATGTACCAAATTTGTGCTTCATTGAATAGGATTTGCCAACGAGTGGACAACTTCTAAGCTGGTCTTACTCCATTAATGAATTTAAATAAGCAAGAAAGTAGAAGCCCAAGGAAGTGGGTCATTTATAGCCATGTATGATGTAAACAGTTTAAGCCCACAGTATTATTTCTAAAGAGAACCATCTAACTTGTACTTAATGACATTATCCTTCAATAAATAATAGTCATGGGCCAGGGATTTAGCTCAGTGGTTCTGCTGCCTGCCTCACAAGCTCAAGGACCTGAGTTCGATCCCCATACAAAAAAAAAAAAAAAAAAAAAAAAAAAAGTCATTAAAGGTGACTAGTGTGATTAAAGGTGAATTAACGAATTAATAAAATAACCATCATATTATCATCATCAACATGTCATGGCTCAATCTCTGATCCCAAACCTCAGCAAAGTCACACTGGCTTTTAAGAGAATATTTAGAGGAACCCTTCATGGCTCTTCCCTTTCAAATTAAAGTGAGGACACAGGGGACTATTTTTCTTTTCTTTTCTTTTGGAAGATTGGTAGCTAAGGGAGGTGGGGAAAAAAAAAACAACTAAGAAGACAGAAATCCATAATGTAACCACCTTTAAATACTGCTGGGCCTTAGCATATGAAGAACTGTCATATTAGTTTAATATATTTAGAATACGAACAAGGAAATATCCAAGCACAGGCAGATCATGAACACTGTAAGAACCCCTCAGCAGGGGCAATTCCAGCTTAGAAGATGATCCTATTAAAGGCTCTTCCAGCAAATAAAGATCTGCAAGTCCACTTAGAGGCACCGAGTTCACTCAGAAAAGGCAACCCCTATTTTCTTACTGTTCCAGGCAGTCCATAAATGCCGTTACTGCCTTAGATTTTATCACATACATCCTGGAAAGAGCTCTGAATTCTAACTTGGGCGCTATTTCCACTAACTAGAGAATGCGTCTTCAAAATCCTCAACTTCCCTATCTGTAAAACGGGAATACAAAAGCTGCCTTCTTACAGGAATGTAGGTAAAATACGGAAAACTATGAAAAATCACAGTCACAGTACTTAAGAATTATATAGTATTGTTCTTTGTGTCCCCTTTCTGTCCTCATTCTACCTTCCAGGTGTCACAATGGAACAAAATACGGTCACAAACAAAACAAACAGCACGAGACTATATTTCTAGCTGTCCTTAATATACCAAATGTTGAAAAATGTGAAACAATCCTGATTAAAGCCCAGCAATCAACAACTCAATAAAAGCTGCACACAAAACCAGCCTCCCAGTGAGTTTACTGCTGCAGGGCAAGCAATCCCCCATCATTATTAAACACAGGCACAGGTAAGGCACACTGGCTTCTATCAAAGGGCACATCAAAGAACAAATACATACGCTCACATGTTTAGAATTGCTATAAAACCTGAAAATGCAAGATCAATGCAACAGACCACAGGGACCCATAAAGCCCAGAGGAAAGCAGGCAGGGCAGGGTCTACCTGGTTCATGTTCATCTGAGAGGGTGCATTTTCTGGGCACACAGCTGTACCCCATTAGAGACTCGCAGCTGCGAACAAGATCACCTAGCAGCCTCAGCCTCCAAGAGCACCAAATTCATGAGGGTATCTGCAGAGATAAGTTTCCCAGACCTTCTCTCTGATTTTTCACAAGGAAACATTTACCAAAAATGTAACTGTAAGTTTCTGTGTAAGAATGTGTAGACATCCTCCAACACCTCCAACACACAACGACAGTACCGCACTTTTTTTTTTTTTTCAAATGGGCATTAATAAAATCCCTTGGGTACTGACATCCTCCGATAGCCCCAGCAAGGTTTAAGATTACTCTTTCCATCATCAGGTTTCAGCACTCTCCCTCCTCGCTCCTCCACTTCTCCATGTCTCATCTGTCTTTCCTTTGTTCTTTCTTTTCAGCAAAATATGTGGGTTGCACTCACTCTACTCCAGACACGGAGGATGCAGAGAGGCTTAGGACCAGGCTTTCACGGAACCTGAATGTAATGTGGAGGACAGAGACACTTTAAACAAATGTAAAGCCAAGTCAGAATAATGAGTGGTGAAGACAAACACATTAAGACAGTGTGGGTGCTTTACATAATTGACACAGCATCGCCACGGAAGGGCAGTGAGGCTTGGCAAGGCATTCTGTTCCCCTCCACCCCCTGGACTGAAGTTCCCTGTCCCTTCTCCCCTCCCCCTGGGGTGTCCACCTAGATGTCACTGCCTGACAGAGAAAGACCAGGCAGAGTAAGGGATGGGATTAAAAGCTGAGTTGTCTAACTTCTTTCCCAAAAGTCCCACTGTCCAAGCCAATCAGGACTGTCCTCAAATTAAATTTCAATTTCAATTTCAGAAGCCCGATTTCAAGGATATCCTCTCCATAGCTTTCGAAACATTATGATGTTGATTTATATTCCTGAAAGTTTGTAAATGTAATGACACAGTGGTGAATGAACGGAGGGCAAAAACAGTGGCCCCTCCCTTTATGCACAATCTACTGTTTATCACCCTTTTCTCCCAAAAACAAATAATGCACAAAGAATTCTCATTATCCCTGTACAGATAAGAAAATTAAAGTTCTGGTTCCATTCCTTGGGCCCTTCCATAATTCCTCATGCAGGGACTCCACACAGCTAGCACACATTCTGGTTTTAACCTGCACTGAATTGACACACTACACAACAAGAGAAACTGCGTTTCTTCAACCAGCTAATGGTCTCCATGTAAGTCCAGGCTGGACTGGTACTTCTTCAGCTTAATCGTGAAGTTACTATTTAGCAGACTCTTAAACCAGTGGCCTCTACATATTAAAAGGTTCTACCGTAAGTTCTCAAGGTGTGAAACTCTTTGCAATCTACAATGAATTCAAATTCCGCAATAAAATGGGAGAGGTCATTTTATTTTTAGTTAAGTAAAATCAGCCTAAACGTTAAGGAAAAATATATAAGCACAGACTTTACAGAACTGCCATATTGAAAATCCACGTAGTAAAATTTTCTTTTCTGCATATTACAAGGGAAAAAATTACAACACTATCAAGCCTTAAAAAGTCAGTTTTCTTATTCTTTTCTTTCTCTGTGAACCTTACTAGATCAACTGAGAAAGTGAGCAATAAAAAAATGATTTTTTTCTTGGAGGCAAATCCTAAAACAGGGAGCAAAATCATCTCATTTTCTGCCAAAGGCAAATACTAATTGAAGCAGATATAAAATATAAAATAGAAAAGAGATAAAAATACAAAGTTATCCCTTGGTCCAATTAGTAGGTAGAGTTAAACAAATTATCAGTTCAAGGCATTCTTCGAGTTTCAGCACTAAAAATCAGAAGCAAAATGGCTGTAAAACAACACGCACCTGGTCTTGATAGTAGAATCTATAGCAGTTTCAAGAAAGTAATAGTTTACATCTGGAAATGGTCCAACGACAAATGAGAACAAACCAGTAAATCCATAAAAGGGTTTTAATAAAGCTTTTATTTTAAAAAAATGTTTCCACTTTCTCTAAGATATATTTTACATAAAACTGTATTCCATACTTTTTTAGCAGAATAATCTGGCCCAATATAAAATAAGTAATGCTACATCATTTCTCATTTTTCATGTTTCAAGGAGTCCCTCTACTGTAAAGTTATAGAGCACTCAGTAGCAAACAGAAATAATATCCACAATAATATTTTGGTTTTTTGTGTCATGATCTTCAAGAACCTCAGAGAACATCTAAACTACTAAGTTCCTACTAATAAGTTTCCCTACTGTGAAATACAGAAAAAAAAATTACTCTCAAAGTTCTAGAAAGTCAATTCTCTAATATTCAAATACATGCTCCCATTTAAGGGGGGGCACTCAAATCTTTTTTAGCTTTGGGCCATTAAAAACCGCAGCTCCACAGGAACAAATCTACAAAAGACCAGAATTATAGTTTACATAATTACAGTTACCTAGGGCTTCTCTAGACACATAAGACTTTCAAAAACCAGTGACTTTGTAAAGGAATTGCAATTATTCAGAAGTATTAGAAAACACAAACTTGAGTTATTAGATTGCTTCCCTAACACATACAACTTTACAATAATGCTAGACTCAAATCACATTATCAGAGCTTCAAGGGAGATTTCATAACCTGAATATCCCTAGTGTCTTCCATCATTTTTTTTTTTTTGGTACTGCGATTTGAACTCGGGTCCTTGCGCTTGCAAAGCAGGCCACTGAACCACTGAGCTAAATCCCCGGCCCCCTCCATCATATTTTAAAAGGACTTCTAGTTTCCAACTAGAAAAGTCATTAAGAAAATGCAAACTAAAATGGTACTGACATTTGTGAAAACTGAGAACAAGCATCCTAATATTCAGGCTATACTCCTTTCCTTTCTGGATAATTTCCCTCCCTTTATACCTATCTTTCTGAATTATGCACTATTAATAATAGGAGATTTGCCCAGCATGGTATGCCACACTTCTAATCCCAGCACTCAGGAGGCTGAGGCAGGAGGATTGTCATGAGTTCTAGGTCAGCCTGGGCTACATAGCGAGACCCTGTCTCGAAAAATCAAAATTTTTTTTAAAAAAAGGAGATTTTCATTCCCATACTTTGTGTGTGTACATACATGTGCTCATATGTATAAAAGAATGAGTCTTCACATCAATGGCAGTAATCAGATATCTTAAGAATTTAAATGTTTTTTCACAATTCAGAAGCTGTGGAAAGACCAATAGGTATTTGTCACTCACAGGCCAGGTTGTGGAAGTCTAAGCCCCTCCTAAATAAGCAGCCAGACTTCCCCTCCCAGGCTGCTACAAGATTTATGTAACCAGGAGTGAACAACAGACTGACTTTTCTGTTTGTCTGTCGTCTTTTGCTTTTTGAGACAAGGTCAGGCTATCCTTGAACTCACAGGAATCCTCCTGCCTCAACCAACCTCTGGAGTGCTGGGTCACAGGGTGTTTGTGCTACCACGCCCAGTTTTAATATACTTTTTTTTTTTTGGTACTGAGGATCAAACACGGGTCCTTGCACTTGCGAAGCAGGCACTGGAACCACTGAGCTAAATCCTTGGCCTTAATAAACTTTTAATGCACAGGAATCCACAACACATAGCACATGGTGAGTTACCCAGTATGAAGGTTATCCTGGCGGTGGCCCTCATTTTCACGTCTGGATTTAGACATACAAACACAAATCTCAGTACACATCGGAACAAAAAAGGGCAAAAGTGTTAGGAACGATTTTGTTGCCATTAGCTCATTTGATTTGCATTACTGGTAAATGAGTGAGCTATCATTTGCCTCTCCTTTGCCTCACAGATGTCTACAGTAAAATCAATGTGAAATGCATTCTTGAGGGTTTTTCAGCTCTACCACAAAAATACTGATTGCAGTTCAAGAAGTACAGTATTCTGTCTAAAAGACAAAAAACTTATTCTTGATCATGCTCCCAGACTTTCTCAATGGTTGGGAATAGTTTTCCCTTCACTAGGATTATGATCTTTGCAGAGCCCTCTTTTTAAATAGACTAATATTTATCTTTACTATTTGAATATATTTAAAACATGTTCTAACGAAATCTGAATATAATGACATAGCTGGAGTCCGAGACAGGCAACTCAGGAGGGAAGTTTGGGAAGGATGTCTTCACTCTCTGAAGGGATTCAAGAGCAAGGTGACATATTATGTAGGTTCACCAGGACTGAGAGTTTCCAAAAATGTGAGGATTTTAGAGTTGGCTATTCTACTGATTTACTATTGCCGTACCTGAAATACCAAACTCAACAGGAAACAAAAAGCAATTGCAGCACCATTAGGAATATTTTATGTCTATACATGATCCTTGGGCCAACAATAACTACACAGATGGATCACAAATCAAGTTTCTGTGCCTTCTTTCTATGGTTATGTTTATCTCAAAGGAGTATAGAAAAATTTCATAGATAAAATGGAAAAAAAAATTAAGGTTTAGTATTTCTGATGAAAATGCTAAGTGATCAGGGTGCTGCTAAATACTGCCTTCAGAAAAAGAAAAACAACTACTAACAATATTCACAGAATAATTCAGTTTAGATGAGATGATTTCTAGTCCAAACACACACAAATAACCTGGGTTTTAAAAAATGAGAAAAAAGGTAAATATATATACCCAAACTGAACAGAAATTAAATTGCCAGAGAAACTTCACAGCCAGAGCAAAAAAGACAAAGTGGAAACATTAGCAGATTGATGGGTTAGGGGGCTGAAGTTTTCATGCCCACCCACAGCCAGATCCTAAGACCCATACACAAAGCCACAGATTTGGAAAGAGCTACTGATTCTATGTCCCTGGTTCAGAGAAGTAGCCAGGAAACGTCCTGGTGAGGGTATCTGGTGGGGAAAGAAAAAGTTGTTTATGAATAATCAAACCTCTGAACCCTTTCCAAATACATTCGTTGAATCTAAATATATACTACTTACAAACTTTGGGAAGCCCAAGTCACAAAATTAATGTAAAAACTAACGCCAGACCAATAAAAATCCTGGCAAATTGGTAGAAACCAACATAAAACCACTTGGTAAGAACTATCCCACCCAAAACACATGGAATTTCCACAGAAAACAAATATCCCAGATAAAAATGAGCTCACAATCAAAAATTAGAAATAAATGCAAGGTGATCCATAGTAGGCTAACCCTCAGAAGAGATACAGAAGAGGATTAGCAACCTAAGCTTTTGACTAATAGAGTAATTTGAAAAAAACAAACACATAACTGTATGTAAAATGCTAGTAGAGGCAAAACAAAGAATGGAAATCTTAGAACAGACAAGTTTGGAATAAAACATTAGTGAAATCAGAAACACTGAGCTTGGATTAAACAACATGTTGATTCAACATAATGAAAGCTAATTTATGTGAAAAATAGATCAGAAGAAATTATACAGGAATCACTCATTCAATCATTAAATATTTCCATCTGTTCTGACTTATTACCAACATTTCATATATATATCTCACTGAAGAAAACAGGAAGACTGGTCCTCATAGAACCAGTGAATAAAATGGAGAGGTAAAAACGATTCAAAATGTAAAATACATAGAAAGAAGCATAATACAGAATGAAGTTTCAAAAACCTTCTGATACAATTTTCATAAAGAAAATGTTAAGAGAATAATGAAGAGGCAAAAAGAAACTTTGGAAAATATAAAGTCAGCACATTAAAACCATTGAAAAACAGATGGAGAAACACCACAAGAAATCCACAGAAACCTCTCCAAAAGAACATCTTAGAAACAAATAGTATATTTTTCATTAAACATTTTTCTAATGATTATTTTGAGTAAATATAAGTTCAATGCCTACCAAATAAAATACATACTATTCTTTTCTCAATCTCATTATCTTTAACTTTTATATGGTATTTCACAGTGCAAATTGCATTTTTAATGTAATCACAATTTTAAAAGGATTCCTTGCTTACACTATTCACATGTTATACTACTACAGCTTATTTGTTCAAAATCTCTGTAAATTAGGAAGCCATAATGGTGTTGATGTGCAGCCACAAAATATTTTACAACACAGATACCTACATGTATATTTTATAGGATACGAATTTCTCACTCGATGTGAACTGAAAATTCAACAATTATTAATAAAGATAATTTTACCAAGGCCACATTAGATTTGGGCCCAATATTAAATTTTCCCTTTATATTGTTATTCATATATACACTAAACATATTTCTCAGATACAAACCAGCTACAAAAGTACATTTCCAGGGCCCGGAATTTAGCTCTTTGGCACTGTGCTTGCCTCATAAGTATAAGGTCCTGAGTTCAAATCCCAGTACTTCAAAAAAGTACATTTCCAGAGTAAGTAATAATATAATTAACAATTTTAAAATTTAGTTATAAAAGATCAAGAAAGGGAAGGCTAATTTTCCAGAACCTTTGCTACAAAATATTATTCCCACAAAATAATGCAATTGTGAAACATTCATCGGCTTATTGGATTAAGATGGGTCATAACATGTCCATCCATGATTGTGGAGACAGAGTCATCCCTTACATATTTATTTATGCCTTTAGCTGACTCAGTATCTCAAAGGAAGAAAGACTATGACATTATTTAATGCAGTTAGAAAAGACATTAGATAAGCATGCTCATATATTTTCCCACTTGGCCTTGACCGATAGAGACCAAGATCAGTGTTAACCTAGATTTATTTACTACAACACTTTGAAAAAACTGAATATAATTTTGAATGAAAATGTTCATAAATGTGATTCTGTAAGACATGAAGAGTGAATAAGTTCAAAAATTGAGCATATTGTTGGGCGTTGTGGCGCACGCCTGTAATCCCAACATTCGGGAGGCTGAGGCAGGAGGATCGCTGGGAGTTCGAGACCAGCCTGGGCTACACAGTGAGTTCCAGGTCAGACTCAACTACATAGTGAGACCCTATCTCAATAAATAAATAAATAAATAAATAAATAAATAAATAAATAAATAAATAAATAATTTGAGCATATCTATAAGTGTGTGAAAATTAGGTTTAAGAATGTATACACTGAAATATATTTTACACTATTCCTTACTTCAAAAGAAATTTAGGAAAGAAATACTAAAAGTATGTTACTATGATAGCAAAGAAGTTTCTTTGTTTCTATGTATTTCCATGATCACTGTTTCCATAAATACACTACCTGCATGTTAAATATGCAGCCATATATCCACATGGAATCTTAAAAGTTAATTTGTTTGACTCTTATTAAAGACACATGTCTTCTTCATAGTGGCAAGGGTGCAATAATAGAATTCTGAATTTTATGTACTTAGAGTTAACTTTACTTGTTTGTAGATTAATGGGGGGGATCTTCAAACTAGCATCCAAAATACACAGTAAAGGAGATCAACTGCAGTGATCAACTAAGAGCAAAAGGTATTTTATATTCACCACATGGATTAAAAAGTCACAAAAGTAACCTGTGTAATACCTTTTTTATAGATACAGCATAATTAAACAAACAAACAAAAAGATTTGCCTGATTGAATTTTCCCACCATTTTTACTTTACACGCGGCAACAACCTAACACATCCACATACAAGCATCACAATCTACCACAAAAACACGGGGGTCTTGGCCATGGTAATTATCATATTTTTATACATTTATAAAAGGAAATCTCACAAAACCTTCAGCAACTCTTATGATTAATGGTGGTGTTCACAATATTTTTAGCAACTTTTATTATTTTAGTCTATAAAATAAATTTAGAAAAATTCAACAGACATGATTTGAGTTTACGGCACAATTAGAAACTTAATTAATTGAACATAATCTAAAACTTAAGTTCTAGTTAGAGGGGAACACAGCCATTGCCTGTTGGTAAAACCAAAGTGCTCTGGGCCAAGCAACGAACAAAGTTTGCAGATGTTTTTCTTTCTGTGTTTAATTGGGAAGCTGACTATTCCCATTTTTCAGAGGCCCAACCCATTTGCAAACCCTAAATAAAAGGGTATGAAATCTGTATGTCTGTGGCCCTGGAGACAATTATAGTCATGTGACAATAAAGCGAACACATAAGGGCCCATATCAGAGCTTAATGGTTTGCACTCTGGATACTAGTTAACCGCTATGTACCTTAAGGCAATTTATTTCAATTCTCTGAGCCTCATTTTTCTTAGATGTAAAATGGGGATAATGTTATCTACAAAGCTGGGAAGGATTAAATGAGATTAAGTGAGATAATGTACTGCCTTGGGTAATGCCTAGTACAGGGCAAACGCTCAAACAAGATAAATTTCTCCTTATCTTCCCTAACAAAAATCTCCTTTGACAATATACCATGAAAGCAAAATGCTCTCCCTTTCCATTAGAAAGCAGCAGAAATCAGCCACAGTCTGCATTCATCAAACTTGTCAAGCTGTTCAACGTCCATTATTCTTTTTTATTATATTTAAGGCACTTAAAATAATCTCCCAGTGATTTATTCTCCTTTTAACTAGATGCAGTAATTAGAATATCTTTTATGATACAGCGGAGTTTTCATTTCAGTCAAGGTGTGACTGTTTTAGAAAGCCACCGTTCACTGAAGATATTACAACCCAGAAACTAACTGCTTTTATTCTGGTCTTGAATAGAAGCACAAACACAGAATGAAGAGGATACATGGTGTATTTCTATAGTTGAAAGACGAAAACGCTCAAGCATGCACGAGCCAGTAATTCCCAAAATACCTTTCATGAACTGAAAAACAGATATATATGTTGCCATGGCATTCAGCAAAATTAATACATTTGAAATTTGGATTATGTATGGAGGAAGTGTCTGGTAAATTTTCTTTTCCTCTTCCTATAATGCTGACATATAACAATTTTCTTTAAAATTACGCAAAATGTACTCCACCAAAGAAAGAATGAAGGACAGCAGAAAGTTCAGCACATATTCAGGATCCAAGTAAATGCAGAGATTGTATTTTAGTGTTACTTGTCAAGCTGAGGTTTGTTTTGCAACCCTTCCGTTGAATATGCTAAGAGTGCTGACATACAAGTATGTCAACAGTCTAGCCCTGGCCCTGCCACTAGCTGGCTGGGTTAATCTTAAGAAATGTAATTGCTCTGAGATTTTGTTTCCTCCATTGTGAATGAATAACTTCAATGAGAATGGCTGTTACATAGTGTCTGTGTGTGAGCCCCATGGTAAGCGTACATGTACTCCTTCATTTAACCCTTAGAACCTATCAGGGAGCAGAGTAGTAGTATTATTATCATTCTATTTTCAAAGAAAGTTAAAGATGTCTCAGATACATGAAATGACTACTCTAGAGCTTCCCTGATCCTAAGGATTTAGATAACCTGTTACTCTCCCAGCGCTTGGATAAAATCACTTCTAACATACCTCAAAGTAGTAAAAATCCAATACTCCATACCTTCTTTTGGGGGGACATTTCTTCATTCTTACCTCTATAATTATCTATTTATCTCCCTAGCCTCATTAAATTTTTCTACAGCAAGATATTAATTATTAAACATTTTGCGGTCCAGGGATTTAGCTCGTGGCACTGCAACTGTCTCGTAAGCACAAGGTCCTGAGTTTGAGTCCGGAACCAACACACACACACACACACACACACACACACACACACACATATGGACCAGTCAGCGGTAGCCTGCCTTGCAAGCGCAAGGACCCGAGTTCAATCCCCGGTTAAAAAAAAAAATATATTCTAAAGTTCGTGATTAATTTCTACAGGGCGTACCTGAATCCCTAGGAAAAGCTAACCACTCCTTACCCTAGAGTCTGTAATGTAACACTAACACTCTAGAGCAGTGATGTCAAACCTTTTAGAGCTTTCAGTGATAACAAACAGCCATCTGTGGCACATGCGCCATAGGTTCACCACCACTGCTGTAGAGAAGCCAATATATGTATATATTAGTCTACTCAAAAGACTGGCATTGGCAATTTAAAAAAATGACTAGATCTGCACTCAGTAAGCAGATACAAGAGTTTTCATTGATAAGATGTGAACTTGAGTGTATTTCTAAAGTACTTCTATAGCATGTAAAACGCCCACCACCTACAGGAGTACATCAGGCTCAGTCAGAGATTATGTCCAAGTGTGCGTATAGTATATCATCAGAGGAAGCGAAGAATCATGATTACAAACAGGGACACTGGAAAGAAACTGCTCACATTCTAATATTGGTTCAGCCAAAGACAAGACTCAGGACTCTGGAAAAGTGATTGCCTAATGTGTGCTTCAGTTTCCTCATCTGCAAAACAGGTATCTGCAACCTCAGAAGTTATAAAGATTATTAGTAGTCACCATAGGGGAAATTCTTGGAAGAAAAATTGGCTTATAAGTGTCAAGTAGTATAAACCAATTCCCTTTCTCTTTCACGTCTACCTTCTCCCCTCCCCTCCCCCATAAAATTCTCTTTCACATTTGAACATATAGATATTTTAGATCATTTACAAGAAAACAGTTGTGTCTTCTAACCAAGAAACAGGTACCAGGGACATGAACTTTTGCTCTTAAATTCAGCACCGTGGTCTCCTGTTCACTTTTATCCATCCATTCCACGAATAATAATTAAATGTGCCAGGAACAAGGGATTCGGCAATGATTAAAGAAAACATGGTCCCCAATACAACAAAAGCTACACAATGGCAAGTAAAAGAGACTTAAAAAAAAAAAAACAATTCCACTCACAGGTTGTCTTGTTTTGTTTTCACAACAAAGAGTTTTATGCAAGACTGCAGATTGCTCGCTGTCGATTTTTCTTAGCTTTTTACAACATGACCTCTTATGTACAATGACACTGAACATGTAAAAATACAGATGTACAAACAAGCATAATTACGAATAAGATGTTTAAGTTTTGTCAAAAGAATTACAATGAGCAGCCCCAACAGGCAACTTTCATATTTGCAAAATCATAAATCACATAAATGAATGGCTAGATAATAAGTAGCAGCCACGTAAGTTGTGGTGGACTATGTATCTGTTTGTTTTCCAGTAACAGAAGGGAATCTGGAGAAGGCATAAAAAAGGATGAAGTTTAACTTTTGAGAATCTACAAATAAGTCTCCCAAAATTAACCAGATGCACAGTATGTTCCTATGATCAAGTATCAGCAACCAAAAGTAGGTGAGAAAAATAATAAATTTTCAGCTTTGAAGGCTGTAATAATATCACCATTATAATTCATCCCAATATATCAACACAGGCTTTACATTAACAGCCTTACTTTCAAAAATAGACATAGCACCACCATAACATTTCATACTTTCAGTGTTTGGAAAGAATGTCAGGGAAAGCTCCCAGCACGTGTTTCCATCAATCAGAGTAAGTGAAGGGAGGAAAAATGGAGAAAAAGCAACAAGAAAAGAAAACCACAGATCCAGCATTGTGTGGGCTGAGGGAGGGCTGAGGAGAAACATTCTCCAAAGTTCCCTGCCTATTCCAGACAGACTCCAACAGCTGTTGAGTCACCAGCATTAAAACAGACAGAGCTTTACTACAAATCCACTTTTAGAGTTTTGAAACTTCAAACACCTGATTTACTGAAGCAAGGCAGACTTACCACTTACCCTCCCCTCTAAAGACACACTTCAATTTCACTGCAGTGTCCTGAGTCAAGGCTGTCACAGTGTCTCTTAAAATATGATGGTATAAAATAATATTCTAGGACAGGATTCCTAAAAGGCTGTGGCTGGATTCACTTTGATATCGTATTACAAATTATTCTGTGAGTACAATTTCTTTCAAACCAACATGCATGCTTATTTACAGTAAGATAAGATGTGTTACACAAACCAATCACTTGAGAAAATGTCTTAAAGCTAACATCCTGTAGACCTAGCCAATATATAGCTACACAGCTTAGCCATCAATAAGGACCACTGGTTTACCCCTACTGTGTGAAGAGCTGGATGGGCAGAAAGGCTCCTTTAAAAGCTACAAATAAATAAACAGGTGCAAGCTTCCCTAACAAAGCCTTGCCTACACTGAAGCTTCCTGAGGCATTTAGTATTTCCTAGCTCATCTTTTTGATGCAATTACTTGAAAGAGATGTGAGAAAACTTTGGCCTAGAGGATGTCAGCTCAGCCCAAAGAAGCTGACAAACAGTGCTATAAAATCTTCTCTGTGACTCACCACTCTAGCCTCAGATCTCTTTAGAAAACAAAGTATTCAGTGATACATAAAACCAAAGGTGAAGACATAAAATAAAAACTCTGCTTTATCAATTTAAGCCAGAATTTACATTCCCATGAACAGCCAACTGCCACTGCCACAGCTCTCATATTCTTTGCCCTGCAAGCAGGAAGCTGAAAGAGATTCTGTGCCCTCACCAGCCCCACCCTCCCCATTTCAAGAACCAAGGAAGCTTCTGTGTGTCCTGTGAACATCTACTCTGCTTGGTAATTTGAACAAGTCTAAGTGATGCCTAAAAATGTGAATATGTAAAATTTAGGCTAAGATCTGAATTCCAATTCCTTGAAATACAAAATGAGTGAAAAGACTTGCTGGGCATATTGCATTTAGCTTATTTTAATGATTAACATGTGGATTTACTGCTTTGTCTTCGTACAATTCTGAAAAGGAATCCCATGGAGGAATCCAACTCTTTCTAGGTGGTAACCTTCATTTAGGTAGTAATCTCCTAGCTGTGGTCAGCAATTTATGTGACTTATGAAAAATTAAAATTCTGTAGCCACTCAGATCTTGCCAAGAGTAGACAGAATAATTTTCTATTTCCTGATCACATGTTAGCATATGCTGAATACTTACTCTGTCCTGATTCTGACTCTTCTTGCTAATCTCAAGGATATCTTTTCACTCAATCCAAAACTATTAAACCAATTATAAAACTACCTTCTGTCCCTATAATAAATTATTAGCTTATTCTTGGCTGAGACGACTCTTTTGTGACCAAGAACTATAATTAGGCAATAATCAAGTCCAATAAATTATGCATTTTCAGTACAATACAGTAATATCCTGTGAAGCCAACTCTTGGATTCTATAAATAAATGTTAATGAAGGTCCATAAATGTTATTGAAGGTACACAATTGTCGTAGCATTTAACCTGCAAATTCTTCAAGTTAGATAGCTAGTTTTCTGGAAATCTTTATCTTCTCTTAAACACACATCAGGAGAATCTATCTTTTCTAGTTTATATTTCTAAAAGTGGACCAAATGAAGAAAGTTTAAATGCTCCAAGAGAAAAATTACTTCAATAATCTAATAGCTTCTTTGTCCATAAGAACACCCAAACTGGTAGCTATTTCATCTGAAGTCAAAATTTATGAACATGTTTGTCCAGACTCCACAAAACCACTGACTCTGGTGTAACGTGCACTCCTTTGACATCCCAGCACTACTTCTCTCATTCCTGACTTCTTATTTCACGTCCAACAATACTGTCCTCCATTCCTTCGTTGTTTATTAGGACTACAAGACCCATCAGTGGTGCATGATGAAACTTCAATTAATTTAATAGGTACAAATATCTCAATATAACAGCCTTTTCTTTGGTAAAATTACACAGGCCAGAAATTTGGTCTTGTGTGTGTGTGTGATAAAGCACCACATATACTGACTGTGTTATATAAATAATGAAAATTAAATTACAGGATTTTAGGGATCCATTCCAAACAATCCATTTTACTGCCAACTACACTGGGCACATGACCAGCTGTGGAGAAAAAAGTCCCCCTCCTCTTAAATCTTTATGTATCCCTTTTCATTGATTCCGATAAAAATGGATTGAATGGGATATCTGTTATGCCCAATCTTCTGAAATATCTGTACCAGAATCATTAAGCTTATCCCCAAAAACCTCTTTGTTTAATGTTAATTGCTGCATGGATCTCAATGAAATGTCCATTCTCTCTCCGCTTCAAAGTGACTAAAATGCCAATGCCAAAAACACCTTATTTGTATATTACCCTTTTAAAGACCTCAAAAATCATTCTCCATCTCATGATGTGGCTTATAATCAGCCAAATGTAATAGTTGTAGTGCTTTCCATGTATAACCCTGCACTCAGCGTTTCTTTAGAGATTAGCTTATTTACTTCTCACAAAACCATGGAATGGACACTAATGCTTTTTGTCATTTTACAGATGGGCAAACTGAGACTCGGAATGCTAGACTAATTTTTCCAAGGTCATGTCCCTGCCTGGCAGACAGGCTTCAAACTTTACGCTCTGACCCAAGAACACATCTCACAGAATCTGCTGTCTCTCCTCCACCCTGATCTGAGTGCAGTCAACAGTTCTCCTGATTCCATCCCCACCAGAAATTTCTAGTATTCCTTCCTCCCTTACTATCTTGCACCCCTGAGGCGCCTTTCACTGTCTCTCCTGCACGTGTATTAATCCTGCAACTCACATATGCCAAGTTACTTTCCTCGACTTGCTTCAAATAGGTCTCTGAATGTGAACCTCTTCAAAAGCCCAGTGAAAAAATAAGATGAGGATGTCTTATATTTTAAAAAGAACACGACGGAAAACAAAACAAAAATGCATAGCAAAGTGAAAAAAAATTTATTGTGATTAGGTCCTAGAGCATTAGACTAACTTTAACTATTAACCACCATTTTCAGTCAGCACTCGTGAAGTCACAGAGCCATACAAGTAGCTGAAATTCAAAGGTAATTATTTTACTGTGACTGCCATTTACCTAGGGTTCTCCAAGAGCAAAGCAATCCTCTATGTAGCTTTTTCAAATACTTTATCCTATTCCACTTATTACCTCCAAATGTTTATACTTATGTCTCTAGACACTCTACATGCTTTATGAGGTATGAGCCATTTTGTGCCTATCTTTCTATTTCATACAGAAACCAGTGGAGTGCTTTGCTCCAAAGTTCACTCTCAGAGATGATGGCCAAAATGGAACTAAACTGAATTTGTTCTTTCATATATCTTTTTGATAAAATTATGATCACAAATGTATTTTAAATAACTTTTATTTAATCCTAACTTTTATGACAGAGGAAAGACTATATCCATGTTAAGAAATTAGCTATTACCCTTTGTCAGGCCCAAGACTGACTTACTTTAAAATAAATTAATCACTGGCTTGTGACAAATAATACCAAGACCAACGAATCATTCCTTGAGTAAAGTCATTTGGTCTAGCAACACTATTGTAAAGCACCGAGTTTTTCATTCTTTTTTTTTAAATCTCCAAGAGAAAAGAGGGCAGGCCACAAAACATGACAGTGCCAAACCTGAAAATGAAGCAGAAGTAAAACGTACTGTACCAGTAATACTATTTTTATACATCGCTTAATGGGCTCAGTGCCACCGAGGGGATGGCGGTCGTTCAACTGCTGCGTTCTACCACTGTCACAAACAGCTGCAGAACCACTGCAGCCTCGTCATTAAAGCTCATTTCATCCATTGTTACTCATAATGTGATCTAAAGGATCATTTACAGGATCTCATAGAAAGTTTAAATGTTGTTTGATGAGAGTCGTTAGATATTTAAATTGGAAATGAATGGCACAGTAGAAGAAGCAATCATAGTACACCTAAAGTGGGACACCGAACTTCCTGGGCAGGCTCCAAGGGTGGGCTGCTCCTATTTGCACTCAGGTATGACCTACTGAGAACACAAACTACAGAGGAAGGAAAAATCCTGGGTGTCAAATCCTGTTTAGATATATATTATCACTGTTCAGTAACTCAACAGAGCCCCCTCACATGAGGAAGCTTGGCTTGCTCTTCAGCCAAAGCATTTAGACAATTTTGAATAAAATAACACTACATTTGGCTGTCACTTAATGACTTCTTCTGGTGGTTTTGTTTGCTAGATTTCGTTCAAGTAACAATGTTTACTTCAAATAAACCTTAAGATCAGGACTCTCAGGGCATTTAACAGGACAGAAGAGAAGACAACAGAGGATGAGTGAGGACTGTGATTGTGCAAACACACCCGCAATGCCCTCCAAACACAGTATGTACAAACCTCACCGTCCCTCCACGTAAGTGCTCTCGGTCCCCTGCAATGAAGAATGAAACAGGGCACACATCAAATATCATGCGTCTTCCTGAGCTTCAACTTCATGGGGATTTTTTTTATACTGGCATGCACACGAATTTTAAATTTTGAGCGGCAACTTTCAGCCCGGTCCCAAGCTCCCACTTATGTATTTACTTTCTGTCTGTCATTTGGGTGGAAAGGTTTACAAAGCTCTATATTCAGTTGTGTACATAATGGATCAGTAAAGATCAAGAATAAATAGCATGCTATATCCTAATATTGTATGTGTGACAAAGCTAGTGGCTGCAGTAAACATATTTAAAATATCAAATGTTTAATAACTACATTCAATATGCAAGTTTTAAAGTAAGACTCACAGAACCTTAGAATGTAATAACTCAATAATAATGTTCAATCCAGTGGAATCCAATTTTCCATTTACTTTAAGAAAAAGAGAAAAGAAATGACAGGCTAAAGATAAAAAAGATAAAGATTTTTAAAAATAAATAAGTATCCATTCTAATCTCAAGCCACATCAAAATCTTAAAATTTAAGAATTTTTTAGATTTATAGAACAGCCTTAAGGAGTAAAAGAAAACCCAAATTCAGAACACTATATTGAAAAGATAGAATCTTAATTCCACTTTAAAGGATTGTAAATGCCATGTTAGGATCCTGTGGGTAATGTCTTCCTATTCTGTATTTAACTGTCTCAGTAAAGGTATTTTCTATTTCAATTTTAATTGCAGATTAAGGTTAAGGGGAGAAGGCAAAGCAACGATCTGGAGAATCAGAACCAATTTAAGTGATATATATACCATTTTTCCTAGGAGAGGGTAAACACTGAATTCTAACTGTCCTATAAATTTTTCCTTGATTACAGTCAATTAAGTAGTAGTTTTTCCCCCTCTGTAATCCTGCAGCATCTGAAGTTCTTATCCTTAATATTCTACCATATATTTACATGCACGCACTGTCACAATTAGGCAAGTCTCTTTATGAGACTTCTCTGAACACTCTTATGAGTCAAACTAAAGTAACTAAACAACTTTTAAGGGTTTAAAAGTGTTCACAATAAATGTGTGTGAGGATACAAAGTTCAACAGGAAGCACTGGTGTCGTCATGGTCCCCGAAGGAAGCTAGGAGGGCAGCTGCGTGATGAGCAGGGGGTGCCCCGCACTTACCAGAGCCCCAACTTCTCTCTCAGGCCCACAACAGACTGTCACACATAGTTATTTCTCCCTAAAGAGCTGTGAAATTGAAGTAAATTCTATAATCTCACTGTTGGAAAAAAAAAAAACTAACCAAAATATTAATACAAAACAGTTTAGCCCACAAATAGCCAAAAGTGCCCACTAATACAAAAATCTATTGGGTGATGGGGATTAACAGCAGGGTGTCTCCTTCCCTTTCTTCACTCAGTTCAAAAATACTTTGTCTTCATATCTTAGCAGCAGGTATTTTTTTCCCTCGATATCCTCGTATTTCAATTATCTTCACATAATCCACAAGGAAAAGATATTTGGAAAAGTCTAGCTCTCCATTGTAATTCCTTTCCAAATGTTTGTCCTTTCACTAAAATTTAGAGGCAAATGATTGACCAAATCAATCAACCTATGTCTTGCATTAACAATGATTTGTTAAGCCTAGAAACTCAACTTACAAAACACAACCTGTGAAAACATGAAAATCTCATCTTCCAATTCAAACAATGTGAATATTGAAAAGAATGGTGCCTAGCCAGCCAGTGAAAGCCATCAGTCTGACTGCCCAAGCTAGATGCAACTCTCCAACAGACTGAAAAGTTTTCAAATTAATTTGGTCACTAGTGTATCCATAAAACCAGGACCCAAAACACAGTAATTTGGCCTAGTTGGGTACATATCCCATCTGGTAACATTTACAGAAATTTGATTTTTATCTAATAGAAAAATTATTTGGGGTTGAAAGTTGATTTGATAGTACTGGGGCCAAAGATTTGCAAAAGCTATGAACATAAATATACCATACATTACAATGTATTCCCTCAACAACCTGCCTGTTGAATATTTTATGTGTTCTCTAAAAACTTGTTATCCAATTCCTACAACTGCCAGAATGAAAGCTATAAAACTCTGTTAAAACTGAGATAGAAAAAAGTCCCTAATCCTTCCTTTCTCAACATGTTATATCAAATGTCTTTTAGTAACTGCATTAGAAAGCAATTACAGCTTAATAGCTGTCTAAATCCATTATCAGTGTACATTTAACCTTTCAATATTTAAAGATAATACTTAATTTGAGCAAATTAATGGACTGCCTGTGAGACCAAATACATCTATTTAGTCTTTCTGCTTTTCCATCAATGATATTTCTCTTTAGAGACTGGGTTTTGTGACAAGAAAGTCTGGTAAAAATGAAGTTCTTTCTATTTGTTGTTAAACAGATATTAATAAATGAGAGAGAGGCCAACCTAACCCCAAATGAGAAGTAATGTCCTTATTAGCTGCAAGTATCTTTTGTCATGAATAAAGCAGCTTTTAATTCTTTACAGACTAATTTGTACCATTAATAGTTAAGTAAGCTTATATAATTTTATCTTTCAATGTGTTTTTTTTTCAAATTCCAAATTGTTTAATCTCTTTGACTCTGAAAGGACTGAGTGGTTTTCCAGAAGTGTTTCCCCCACAACACTGTTTTTCATATGTCCTGTTCAAGAGCACTGTTAATGGCTGTAACTTCTCAGTTGTATTTTGAAAGACCAGACCAATAAACAAACATCCCAATATAAAACACAAAAAAACATAATCTCCCAATTATTATACTAATAAATACAAACAAATAATATATTGAATGAACAATATCATTCAGCTGTCAACAAGCAAATGCAAATTCTCCAAATGAACAGCTTGATGATTCAAGACCTTTTGCACGGAGAATTTCAAACAGAACTTTGCTCCTAATATAATAAATATATGCATCTATTACTTATAGGTTAAAGTTAATCAGGTTGCCATTAAAATAAAATTACTGAATCATCTCTTTTCATTACAGTTATTCAATTCAGTGCAAGTGCATTAGCATTTACAAGTCTGGACAACTTGGAGAATTTTGCTGACATTTTAGTCGTATTGACAGGTTAATAAATTCCAGTGTTAGTCAAATATTTTAAGGCTACGTTAAAATTTAGCTCCTCACCGTCACTTCTCCCAATCCCAATTTTATGTAAATCTGAAGGTCCCAGAACTCAGAAAAAACCTCCTACCCATCACTCATTCCCCACTACCATGCCAAAGAAAGACTGGATCAACCAATCAATTGAAGATGTAGAACTAGTTACTTCAACAATTTTCTTCCCTAGAGCTATTACTCTTATTTTTAAAACTGCTTCCTGGGGCCAGGGATTTAGCTCAGTGGTGCTGCATCTGCCTCGCAAGCACAGGGTCCCAAGTTCAATCCCCAATACAAAAAAAAAAAAAAAAAAAAATTTAATAAAATAAAATCTCTTCCATATCCAAAAAGTACTCAAGTGTTCTAGTTGCCCGTTAACATTAAACTAATGTTAAAAATGGCTACACCTATAGGAATATAATCAGGATTGCATGTTTAATTGCATTTATTTATTTCATTTTATGATTAAAATTCTAAACAAAACAATCCAATATAAACTTAAAATGTAATAGCCATAACATTTTTTGTTTTTATCTTTAAAAGAAATCTAAATATATTTAGAGAAAATGTATTCACACAGTTCAAGAACCAAAATAATACAAGAAGTTACACGTTTAGAAGATTCATCCCAACCACACTAATCTTTACTCCCCTCCACATCTCTTAGACAACTACTTTTACTTCTTCTGCTTTTTAAAATATGCAGATGCAGGGCCAGGGATTTAGCTCAGTGGCACCATTACTGCCTTGAAAGCTCAAGGTTCTGAGTTCGACCCCTGGTACCAGAAAAAAAACAAAATGCAGATGCAGTATTTTTTTTTAAAAAAATACTATTTCCACTCTTCTACATACCAGGTGGACTGTTCAGTTTGACATGTCCAAACTTTTAGTATGAATTATTAAAAAATTATTTGGAGCTGGTAGAAATTTATTTCCAACCACACTGCAGAAATTTGGTATCAAGCACAGTTTATATTTCAGCTCAATATTCAAATCCTGAATATGTAGGAAAATCCCCAATAATTAAAAAAGTATTCAACATACTACGAAGTTCTAACTGGAATGTTGTGATTGTTCTTTTACTGTATTAATTCTTTTGATTTTAACCTTAGATTTTGAACCTGGAAGATAAGTAATGAGTAAAAATTAGAACTCCCAAATGGTATGTATATTGAACAACATAATCTATAATTATTTGTCCCCATATAATATCTAAATTATTCTCTTAAAGAAAATTAACACAAGAGTTGCAAATCTTGGGGTTAGAAAACTACATGGGTAAGCATGATAAATGTCCTTTTTTCCCAATAAATGACTTTAGGTCAACCAAAACTCGAATTAAATTTAACTCTAGATAGATTCTCTTTATTACTGTGACGGTTTGTGTGAGGGTTTCTGTAGGTGCATTTCTCTGTAAAAGTATGTAACATACTTAAGTCACACTTAAGTGGCACAAGGTTTTATTCTAATTACCAAAAAAGTGACTTAATACTCAAATTGGTAGGAAAAGAGAGTAGTAAAGCAAATATAAATATTTTTGAGAGATACTGGTAAATTCATTAAATACAGATTTCTGGGTAAATAAAGTATGTATTATATGTTTCTCTTCCTAAAGACAAAAAAGAAAGCATGATCAAAGCAATCACCAACACACACCAACCACCAGCTATTCAACTATGAGACTGTCAACATCAAAGCCAAATAGAACAGAGTTCTCCAAAGCAAAAGGAAAAAAAATGTAATTGTTAGTTAGACTTCCGCTCATGGCCATCAGAAATGTTACCTTAATTTGGCCTTAATGACCTATAATCACTTTTAGCATATGGCTTTTAAGACTGCTATTATTCAGCTTGATCTATGGATATAATGGAGGAGAACAGAACTGTGGGTATCATTAAAATAAGTTCCTGCAAAAGTGGAATATGTAGTACATTGCTAATGTGTAAATGACTAAATAACTTAATTAGGTGAAATGAAGTGCACTTACAAACATAGACACTTAAACTGAAACATGATAGTGTTGTGTACATGAATAGATTCTTTAAAAAATGTTTATTAACTAAACAGTAGGGCAAAGAAATACAAAGGGGCCAGGACCTATAACATTAACACGGGGTTAACACTGGTTTCTGAATATAAACTGATAAAACACACTTAAACTATTTTTTGTTGTCAAAAACTATGAAAAATTATCATAAATTTTCAAAAGCTTATTTTTGGTAGGAATTAAATATCATGAGGGCCTAGTGCCTTGATTTGGGCTCCAAATTATATATTTGCATATTCTTTTTATATTTGTAACTACAAGATTGGGAGTGGTGGGATGGATGATGGCTAAACTCTCCAACACAGCCTAAGTTAAAACTATACTACAGGGTGATTTTATCAAGATAAAAAAATAATTTTCTTCAAATTTCTGAGTTTTGCCATCCCAGATATGTACATATATACATATATACGTATGAACATGGCATATGATTACACAGGAGCACCTTTCTGGCTGTACCAGGAAAAACACGGATGTTAACATACACCCAAAAAGGTTGCTCCCTGAAGCAAGATAAAGAAGCAGGCAAGCACAGCAGGGAAAAGAGTGTGAACTGCACATGTGGGGCCTTGATTCAAAACACAGCTGCTGGATCTAAAATTAGGCCAACTGGCCTTGTCAGTGTCTCTTAACAAGGAAAATTTCCCCACTGAATATTAAAAGCTGTAAAAGAAAAAAAAGGGGGGCACATAATAGTATTCATCAGTTAACTTATCGACACCATTGCTGTTTTATGCAGAAAATATGTAACACAGAGAAGAGTTTACCCAGAGATGAAAATGGTGCTTCAGTTAAGGAAGTTTTATTCCAAAGAAAACCCATGAAGATCCAATAATATACCTGTCCACCTAGAAATGTATGCCTCAAAACATGCTTGCAAGATAATTTGCATGTTTAATAAGGAAACACTGAAGTGTTTGTGAGCACGGTATATATATGGACATGCATGTATGAAACTATGGACTGTTGATAAATCTAATAATGGTATTAACTGGTAATATTTATTGAGCTCTTAATGCATGCTGAACCCAAAGCTCAGAGCTATAGTTTGATAGGAATTTAATCCTACGCCTCTAGAAAGTAGGTTTTATAAGGAGCACCGTCTTACAGATGAAGGCTGTACCACCTCTCCCACAGACAAGTGACAGGTGTGTAGACATTTACTAGCAAGGTTTGTCTGGTCTTTCCTAACTATCTCTTCCAAGCAAATGATAAAGGTAACAGTTTGCATACAATATTACATACTCCCAGGCCCTTAAGGGAGTGAAGAAATCAACTTTAGTTAAGCTTAGAACATTTGTTGCCACTATCAAGTGGGGCAATAAAGCATTTGTCCACACATGGATCTGTGAACTCTTTTTTATCCTCAGAAGAGACGCATATAGAAAGCTTGTTATGTTCATTCATAATCACTATACCTTACTCCCAAAATTATACACAAAATACTGAGTCTTCATGCCATATGAATTTTCCCATGGAAATGTGTCGTATTCTTTAATGAGAGCCGCAACCCACTCTCCAGTTCCAAAAAATATTCAAATCCTCTGACCCTTACTCTCTAACCCTGGCCAACCTCAGCATGAGCGCCTCGCTAGCTTTCACCCCTGCATTTCTAGCCCTGGAGAATTACCTGTCATTTTCAAAGTTCACAAGCGCTCCTGCTCTTCTCTCCACCCACAGTGTCCTTCAATGTTCCTCTCCCTACAGATTCTCCAACTTATAACTTCAAGGCCTACCTGCTGTCCCTGGACAGGTCCCTCAGCACATACCCTTGACCCCCAGTGATTCGGATGTCTTAGTGCCCCATACACTCGTACACCTCAAGAATGTAACAGATAACAGGACAGTATTTTATGTAGATGTTCATATTCCTCAATGTAAGGTCCTTGAGATCAAGAACCATCTTTTAATCAGCATTTTTATCTTAAGAATTCAGCAGTCCTTCACTTATACTGAACATTCAATAAATTTACTAAATTGATAAGTGAACTTATGTTACAAAACTAATCAGTTAACAATACTGCATATTAAGATGCTATATGGCATAAAATTTCTAAGAAACAATCTTAGACTTCATCCATAATGATTTTCATACATAATACTTATTTAAGTTTACTCCTTCTGTAGTTCTTTCACATACACAATACTACTCATAATTTCTCTTTATAGCCTGTTTTCATTTTCAAAGAATTTGTTCTGTTTAAAAAGTAATACATGCTATACATGCTCACTCTAGCATTTTAAATACATAAAAAAACAGAAGTTATGCCTATAAAAGGATGTTCTATTTTCAATTCACTGAAAGTCCAAGATCACATAGCTAATCATGTAAATGGCTTGGAGGAGACCCATATCTCATAACTTCCATGTCTAAAACGTTTGTTTTTTTTTTTTAATTCTAAGACACATTCCTCTCACTTGAGGATCTGCAAGTTACAGACCCTTGAGCAAAACCCTGATGCCTATTTGTGTAAATAATGTTGTACTGAAACACAGTAACACCCACTGGTTAATTTGTTGTCTATGTCTGCATTAATGTTACAACAGCAGACTTTAAATCGCTACAACAGAGATTGGGTGGCCTAAAAAAGCCATTAATTGTCTGCCACCTTTCAAAGAAAGTTTGTTGATCCCTGCTCCAGTCCAGACCATTTCTGTTTCAGAAATACATGTTTATTATTCCCTTGTTTTTTAGTGTGATAAGATGATTTTATAGATGTCTATAAAGATAAACCTATAACATAAGGTATTGAATATTAATATGCTCTTTTGAAAAATAGTTTAGCTTTACAAAATCAAAACATTAAAATATGTATTTGAACCAGGTGCGGTGATACACACCTGTAATACCAGCAGGCTGAGGCAGGAAGTTCAACGGGAGTTCAAGGCCATCCTGATCTACATAACATGACTTTGTCTCAAAAAATAACAACAAAATGTATATTTGAACCAGAATGCTCTACCAATAACTAAATACTGTCCTCAAAAGAGTCAAGCTACATGTGGTCCTGGGGAAGCTCTGGACAGAGAAGTCCATTGCCCAGCATTTGCAGTGTTCCCACATTCCTAGCAGTGTACCCTCCTGCGTTCCACATGTCCCCTGCCTGCTCTGGTCTGGTAGGGACACCCTACCTGGTACAGAGAAACCAACTCACCCAATCATGCTTCCCCCATTTGTTTCACCTTCCTGATTTTGTCATAATGAAGTACTAAAGGACTTAGATTTATATTCTTCTTTATAAGAAATTGACTTTGAAGAAAACACTAGGCCTTCTCCTAAGAATAATATCTGCAAAATCCTAGCCAAATAGTGCTGGTTGCATTTTTTTTTTTCTAAAACTTATTTAAACATAGACATAAACACAAAATCAACACAACTGCAAAAAATTTTTTAAAAAGAGTTTCTGCATTTTCTCCCCTAGCTAATAAGAAGTACTCACCAACAACTCAATATTCCATTGTGTCACTTCACAGAGAGCCCATTTAATCACTCATTGTTTAATTTTTCTCATCTGTTAACTCAAGGAGACCTCAGAGGGATACTCAGAGCAATAAAGAGCTAGTGAGCAAAAAGCCGATCTGCAATAAACGGCAAAAATGCCCTGCCCTCCAGAGCTTGATGTTCATATGACAGGAATTACTGTACGTGAAGAACTTGGTGAACTGTATTCAGAATCAGGATTTGCTAAGTGTCTGCCCAGAGGAAAAAAGAATGAATCTAGAAAGAGCTGACCTGTTAGAGCTCAAACTTAGGCTCTGCCCCTTACCACCTACGTAGCTCTGGACAAATCAGGGAATTATCTGAGTCTTGATTCCTCTTCCTGACATCGATAATATACCTGGTAATACACAAAATGTACATGCAAGTATAAAAACTGCAATCTGACTATCAGATATTTTTATGACATGGAAAGTCCTTTCAACAAAAGAAGGAAAAAAGTTTAGTGGTTCCCAATGGCAACACTATGATTCTGAAAATGAACACAATCGCACTGAACTATCATTCCTATTAATCAGCAGATTCTGATACATGTCTGTTTATTGAATTATTTATTAAATAAAATCTGAATTTATTAAATCAAGACAAGTTTTCATTTAGATTAGATCAAATGATGCCCTTCTGAGAAAATGTAATTTCAGCTGAACTCTGAATAGTTAGACAGGCAGAGAGAGAGAGAAAGGACCCTTCACAACATGCACAAAGGCTCAAGTCAAAACCCACAATTACTGAATGGAAGAAAATTAACAGGAAAGGGTTAAATTGTCTAGATCCTAGTTATATCAACAGATGCAAGGTTTTGCTTTTAAGCAGAATCTTACAGGAACCATGTATTAAAGGGACAAGAGGGAATCAAATAAAATAGACAACTGGCTCTACAAACTAACACTGAGAGACATGGATGGTACCACATCGATATATATTTAAACATCTTGGAAACAGAGAAAAGAATACAGGCGAAATGTATATGAAGTGGAAGTTAACACACTGTCTGCCTACTGCATTTCTAACGTGAAATAAGTGTATGGTAAGCACTATCTTTAAATTCTCCCACCTACCCTGTTACAACACATAACAATGAAGACACCAGATCAAACTGCTCATAACCAGGCCAGGTAGAGTGATGCAAGCCTTTAATCCCATAACTTGGGTAGGCTGAGGCAGGAGGACTGCCATGAGTTCTAAGCCAGCCTAGACTACATAGTGAATTCAAGACCAGCCCGAACTACACAGCAAGACTTTGTTTCAAAAACAAACAAATGAAAGCCCAAAAAACAAAAAACAAGACAGCAAGTCAATCTGGCTCCACAATGAAGTACTATACACCAACTACATCTCACCAGAAGAGAAAAAGAAGGTTCAGGTAAAATCCCTGAGGTTCTCAAGTATTTGCAGTTCAAGCAGAAGTGCCAGCAAAGCAGAGGTAGAAAGGATATCAGGAATGCGTCATTTGGAAAAGTTGAATGCACAGAATTCCCATAAAACAAAAAAGGACAATTTTCTAAAAAGTTGCTAAGAGAGAAGCAAGTTGTTGGTAGTCATAACAAGTGCAGTTTCAGTGAAATAAATGGGGACAGAGCCAGATTTTAAAGGGCTATGCAGTAAATCAGAATTCTGCTTTGGAACATATGATCAATTACATATTCTGAAGGCCTCTCACACTAGACTCAAGATTCTAATTTAAAAAAAATCTGCAAAATTATGAATTCAAAAACTGAGGACATGCTGAAGGCATCAAAAGAAATTTCAGACTTGCCAGTACTGAAGGGTGGGTACAAGAGACAGGAATCTGCTCCATTTGAAACCGATAGGATCACCGTGGAAAGACTAGATCACAGGAGACAGCCAACATGGGGCTTCCAGGTTAAGAAACAGACCTTGACGCAAAAGGCAGTCTTCTCTGGAGGAAGAGATCCTCTCCTTAGATTCCCACATTTTCACAGATTTAATCCCCACCAAATCCAAAATCATAAGCATCACACACAAGAAAAGCAAAGAAATATGAGTGAATTCCATAAAAGAATAAGACTCCAACCTATGGAGCACGTGCAGAGATTATTATGAAATATCTGTATAACTGTACATTACATTAAAAAATTAAAGATATAGTCACAGAAATGAACAAGAAATAAGGACACATGGAAATTAGAAGGCATAATTTAAAAAGAACAAAATTGAACTTTTACAAATAAAAATATAGGCACTGGAATAAAAAACATTTATAAACACACTAGACAAAGCTGAAAAGAGAATTAATGAATTGGAAGATAAAATTAAAGAAGTCACATAGAATGTAGCAGATACAAGGAGGTAGTATGAAAGAGGGCAGGGTATTTAGCTCAGTGGCTCCACCGCCTGCCTCATAAGTGGGAGGTCCAGAGTTCAATCCCCAGTACCAAAATATATATAT
>NW_022900942.1:29791355-29811867 GCF_012274545.1 Fukomys damarensis | reverse complement strand
ATATATATATATATATATATGAAAAAGAAAGTATGAAAGAGAAGTTAAACAGAAGACAGAGAAAAAGTTTAATATATTAATGAGAGTTTGCAAAGAAGACAATAGAACAAATGAAGGAAACAATATTTTTTGAAGAGCTAAAAGCTGGTAATTTTTCTGAATGGGCTGATAGCATAAAGTCACAGATACACAAAGAACAAAACACCCTAAAGTAAAATTAAGAAAAATCACACAGATATATTACAGTAAAATTCCTAGATATCAAACAAGGCTTCTGAGTTCAAAAAATAGTATAATAAGTAATTAGAGTAATGAAAGAAAACAAATGTCAATCTAAAATTGTGTGTCCTGAAAAGCTATCTTTTCAAGAATACAAAACAATGGAAGTAAACAAAAATAAGAGCTGACCTTCAACTTTCTTACACCAATAAAATGTCTAGAAGATATACAAATGTGAAAATGATCCCGTAAGATCTGAGATTCCAGAAAGGGTTGAACAGCGGATATAGAAAACTGGTAAATCTAAGTATTGCGTATAAAATATGGATTTAATAATTTGTAGAATAATTTTAAAGATCAAAACAAAAATACCTTTAAGTAGAAAGGGATGAGATGGAAGAGCAATATTCTATGGTCCTAAAACTGTTCAAAAGAATATTTTTACAAAAAATATGCAACTGTAAACAATTTGATGCTACCTGACTAAATTAAGATCCAGCCCAGAAAGACATAATAACTGTAAAAACAAATGCATGCAATAATATAAACACATCTAAAGCCAAAGAAATTTATAAAATCACCACCACAGATTAATTAAACTCACTTTTCTCAAGGACATACATCAGGCAGATTAAAAAATATTAACAAAGATATAGATAATTTAAAAGCATAATTCCCAAGCTTGAATTCTAGACCCACATGTATATACACACACTGATAATGAAATAAGAGAAGGCATATGTTTCCCAAGCACATAATGAAATACGAAAACTAACAAAACTAATAATAAAGCAAATCTTGATAAATACTGAAGAACTTTAACACAACAATTAAATGACAACAGAAATTCCTAAACAAGAGAAATAACACATTTATTGTAAAATTTCCAAGGCGCCAGTCAGTACTGCAAGGGTCAACGAAGACACCGTGTTGAAAATTTTGCAGTATTTATAAATCTAAGATGATGAAAATGTTACAAGTTAAAGCTTATGGGCTAGAGTAACAGCAGAACATACAGCATGCAGGTCTATTTAAGCCTTACATTCTTACACATAAAAAGAAGAGAAGACAAGTTTATGCATTAAGTGGTCGAGTTAAATTAGAAAAAAATTAGAACACACCAAAGTAAATAGAAATCAAGAAATAACAAAAATAAATTAATGAAGTAGAAAACACACAAAACAAACATACTCTACACAGCCAAAAGTTGATGCTTTGAAAAGAGATCATAAAAACTTACAGTTAGCTTGATCAAGGAAAAAGAAAAAAAAAAGATACAAACAAAATGAGAGAAATAATGAAAACTAAAACAATTATAGAGTTAGCAGAGATTAAAATGTAGTAAGAGAACACTATGAACAACTTTATGGGGGAAGAGAGTTAGGAGTTTGAGAGAAAAAAAGAGCAGAACTATCTTTAGCCACACAATGATATACTGAGTAAACTCCAAAGAAAACGCAAAGGTATTTTAAGAATTAATACGAAAATTTAGCAACATGACTGAGTAAGAAAAAACATAAAAACTCAGTTGAATTTCTCCATGCCAACAATTTAAATATTTAATCAAAAGAAAATTCCTTTAAAAATAGAAACAGAAAAATAAGGTACCCAAATCATCAAAAGAAATATCTAACTTTATGGAGAAAATGACAAAATGACAAGTACAAAAGTATGATTTAAAAATGATAAAAAATTATTTGAGATATTAAAGAGTAAAAAAATGAAGATATGGGTAAAGATAATCACTACTAAAATACAATCATTCTCCAAAAGTCAATCTCAAGGTTCCATATAACATCAATGAAATGCTTAAGCAGACCTATCAAAGACCTTGACAAGCCTAATTTTAAACTCACTTGGAAGAACATAGGCCCCAAAACAGCCAAAGGTCCAATGTATACAGATGAGACAGGAGAGAGGGGAAGACAGATTGCACCTACCAGACGGTAAGTAACACTGTGAAACTTATTGTGCTGTGTTAAAAGACCCAGAAGGAAAGACCCTCACAAATACGAAAAGTTAAAATACTACAGAAGTAGCACTGTGGATGATGAGAGAAAGGACTGACCTTTCAATAAATCGCCCTAGAAAAGAAGGATATCTAGCTTTATTTTGTAGAAAAGTGAAACTGGAGCCTTCAATCCCACTCCATGCAAAATCAACCCCAACCATATTGAGAACTTCAATGTGAAAGGCAAACACCCTCGAACCTTTTCAGAAGAACATGTAAGAGATTATCTGCATGACCCTGGAAAAGAGAATGATTTCCCAACCAGGACACAAAGCATAAGAGATAAAGAGAAAAATAAAAACATGACTACACTAAAGACTTGTGCTTATCAAAATGTATAATACAGAGGATGAAAAGTCATAAAATAAAGTATTTGCAGAACTCTGAGGAAGAATTACTACCTAAAAATATACAATACCCAAAAACCAATAAGAAAAAAAATGAACAAAAAATGGGGTTGGAAGCTTTCACAAGAGGTACATATAAATAATAAATATAAACATACCAAGAGCTTAACTTCCTTATCAAAGAAATGTATGTTAGGACCACAATGGTACATTTTAAATTTTATATCTACTAGATTTATACAAATAAAGAAATCTGATTACCACCAAAGGTAGGGAAAGGGAAGCACCACTAGAAGTAATCTTTTATGCTGCAGGAGAGAATGCTGATTAGTTAAAAACTTTGGAAAACAATCTTGTCATGCTGAGCCTTCACATGACTCTACAACCCATCACTTTTATTCATAGATATCTGACAAGAGAGATCTACCCCACAAAGACTTACACACATATATCAAAGGAGCAGCGCAAGGTTCCCCAAAGAAGGGAATCAGTCCAAAGGTCTGTCGTTGTGAATACGCACAAAGAAAAGTGTGACACACACACCAGCACAGAAAAAGGACTAATGTCACACACAACAACATGGCTAAATCTTTAAAACGCATTAATTTGAGAAAGCAAATAGCACACGATACAATATGAAACCATTTTTACAATCTTCAGACACAAGCAAAATCGACAACGCTTTGGTTAGGGATACACAGTCATGTCATAAAACTACTCAAAAATAAAAATATAAAAAAGAAGCACAAGAGTGTTTACCTCTAGCAGAACAGATAGGGAATGTGACAGGAAAGAAAGCCAGAGAGGCCAACAGCTGGTTTTGAAATCATGATAGTTCCTATGTTGAGTGGTGAGTTTAGGAGTGTTCATTCCATCATTAAGCTATACATGTTATTCTGTAGCTGTCAAGTATTATATGATAATCCCTATATTTTATAAGACAGGTTGAGTGTCCCTTACCAGAAGTGTTTTGAAGTTCAGAGGGTTTTTAGACTCTAGAATATGTGCATGCACCTAATATCCTGGGGATAGGATCCTAATCTGAACATAAAATTAACTCATGCTTCATAGACACCTTCCCCATAGAGCACAAAGGTCGTTTTACACAACGCTGTTAGTATACTCATGTGCTCACTATTTCCTGTCACTTGAGGTCATGTAGAATTTTTCACTTGGAGTGTCAGGCTAGTGCTCAAAAAGCTTCACATCTTAAACCTTTCTTTATTTCAGGTTTTTGAATTAAAAGTACTCAATCAGTATCTGGTTGAGGTTAAATTTAAAGTGTCTGCCTAGAAGGCATATAAAAGCAGCCTTGTGTAGGAAAGGAAACAAAAGTCTTGCTATGAAGAAGGGCAAGACACAGGCCTATGGCCAGAGGACATGTGAATGAGAGGAGACTTTTTGTTTTGTTATATTTTGTTTTGCTTCCAATTCTGGAACATCTCAATCCCGAGCATAAAGAAAACAAATCACTCTAACAAACAACTGTCAAATCATCCCCATCAGCCTTAACGGTCTACCATACATTAGTTTTTAAAAGGCACTGCAGTTCTACTGAAGCTTTCTGTCTGATCTCCCCAAAAGAAAAATTACACTTCACTTTGTTTTTAGCTAAGTCTTACTAAAGCACGCTTGGATGCTGATAGGAACTCTCTGCAAGGCAGAAACAGCACAGGACTGCTGCCCACTCACACAGGATTTGGTCTACTTGTTCACCAACAACACATCGACGCTGTAAGGGGTTTTCCACTCGGCACAGATGGTGCTAGGCCTCTCTCTCTCCTCCTTTCAGCAGCCTTGTGATGAGGAACACAAAGGGCTCTGGGACCCTGGAGCTAAGTCTAACTCACCAAAAGAGAGCAGGATCCAGCCCTGGACCGCGGCTTACCCCAATGTTCTAGCGCTATCCTAACCAAAGCTGGAAAAGGAGAAAAAAGGCAGGATTTTATCTTCAACCTGAACACTAAACATACTTTAAAAAGGCAAAATTCATCCTAGTAAAAACCGAGTAACCAACATGCTAACTCAAGAGATAACTCTAAATAAGAAAGAATAAGATAAATGAGAAAATGGGGGAAGATGGTCATTAGAAAAGAACAAGGTAGGAGATTAGGTGGGACTTGGAGAAAAAGAAGCAGCTTCGTTTTGTTACTAACCGAGAGTTAATAGATAATTTTCTTCCACAGACTACCACAGAAAAAATACAGTCAAATAATAATGCTGTAGTCGCAGATAGAATATCACTTAAATCAAACCAACATCCTCAAGTTCACCAACAAATACACTTAGGAACACCTTGTGGTTCTGCTATCTGATACCTGACCATGGAAAAGAATGAATTCAATTCAACAGATCTAACTAAAGCACCAATGTTGTTTACTGGTAACAACACATGAGCTCTAAGAAGCGTAAATGGTGCATAATTACTGAAAGCCATTAAATGAGACCCACTTCTACCTCTGCACCCTTGCAGAAAAGAATTGCAAAAATCAATCTCACTTTTCTCAGAAAATAAAAAGCGCTTATACAGTGGTGGCTAAAGAGCCGCCTGGCATCTGTATGGTTCATTTTCATGTATTGAAAAGTTACAGGATTTTCACAAAAAAGAAAGGGCCCACTATAAACACTTCCCAGTGAGCTAAAGGCACAGATTTCAAAAAAGGTTTGTAGTCAATACTCCAACTTCATTCACCACACACATTGTGGAACGAGCAACCCTTCTCTCACCTGGACATCTGCAGACGCCTCACAACTGTGGGCCAACCATGGTGGGTCCCCTGAGAGCCTGGGTTCCAGGCTGCTGCTCCAGGCACAAATCCCCACCACAGCACAGAGCGGCAAAACTGCACTGACTCTCAGCCATGCAAGATCTGGCCCCTACCCACCCCTCAGGCTCAGCTCCAATCCTGCCTTCCTCTTCCCCTGCTACCACGCCCTGCTCTCTGCACAGAATCCTTCACCCCAACCAGCAGCCAAACAGCTGGCCTTCAAGCAGTCTGATTACTCAACCTGGCCAGATCCCCTACTGCAAACTCTCCCCATACCACACACCTCTCACATGTAGAACTTGCTGCTTCTTAGGGTAATTACACCATTAATTCCTGTCTCCCACACTAGGTACCTAGAAACCAATCTGTCTTGCTCATCTTTGCATTTCCAGCACCCAGCATATGATGACCTGACATTTGGCTGATGCTCAATAAATATTCAATTTTGAAGGTATAAGAATAATTTTATTGGGTGTAAATTCAATGGTAAATATTTTAAAAGATTCATGTGAGAATTAAAAATGTAAGTATTTATCTAATGGCTTAGAAGTAAAAATACTATTTATATAAATCCAACTTTTAAATTTCTTCTCAAAAAGAACAAAGAGAACCTGATTATCACTGCCATCCATAGAATCTCTGAAAGTAAACTTGAATGTTATATTCACAACAGTAGATATCAAGGTACTGTTTCCATCACCTTTCTGATCCGTCCTTTTACACTCCTCCTGTAGGTACACACATGTACACAGATTCTAGGCTTTTGTTTCTGCTGGAAAACTGTAGCCTGCATGTAACTACATTTGAAAAGTGTCTTCTGAAGAAATATAATTGTTTCACACACACACACACACACACACACACACACACAGTACTGGGATTGAACCAAGGGCCTTTGCAATGAAATGTACTACCAGCCCTTTCTCTTTTTCTATTTTATTTTTTTAATTTTGAGATGGGGTCTTGCTAAGTTGCCCCAGCTGGGCTTGAACTTATAATCTTTCTGCCCTAGCCCCTCAAATTTTGGGAATCCAGGCATGTGATCCACACTCCACTTGGTATCACTATTTTAAAAGCACTTTCTGCCGGGTGTGGTGGCACACACCTGTAATTCCAGCCCTCAGGAGGCTGAGGCAGGAGGATTACAGATCGCTGTGAGTTTGAGATGAGCCTGGGCTATGTAGTGAGTTCCAGCTTAATCTCAACCACATAGTGAGACCCTGTCTCAAAAGAAAAAAATAAATAAATAAAAGCACTTTCTTACTGCATCATGGTAGAACTTTAATCCAACAGAAGCGTCATGCTCTAATTGAAATGTAGCAGGGGACGTTGTTCTTTATATCAATGTAATATCTAGCATGGTAACTCATATCTGGGCTCTCAAAAATTTTTTTACTCAATGAATGAATGAATAAATGAGTAAATCAAAGTTAATAATTTTAAATAAGTGTAACATTTCATTCATAACATTATATCATTACCAATATATTCACATGAGCAAAAAGATAACTTGATTTGCATTCCTTTTACTGGCCTCCTTAACATTCTTTAGATAATCAAGGCTTAAACCATTACCAACTATCTCTTATCTCATTTTACCAACATTTTAAGGATTAAAGTCTAGAATTCCCTCACAAGTAGAGCACTGAAAATATACATACCATAGAAAAGAGAAATAGTTCTATGTGGGCCAAAAAGATAAATTAACAAATAATAAAAAGTTAATAAAATCAGGAGAAAATTAGATGTCAAAGAAAATTAATCTGATGGTTAAAAGTAACTAGATCAGAGACTGGATACAGAAAATGTGTTGTTGTTTTATTTTTCAATAAAATGGAGTACTACTCTGCCATAAAGAACGAGAAATTAGAGACATTTATAGCTAAATGTATGCATGGTGAGGCCATACTCTGAAGTGAAAGAAATAGGACACACGTGTAAATACCAAATAGTTTCTCTGGTGTGAGAAACTGAAAGCGTAAATAAGGACTAAAAGGTAAAATAGATAATGAGAAATAGCAAGAAAAGGGGTAAAGGGGAAGGGAAACTGGGAAGGATAGGGGAAAGGAAAGAAGGGAATGGAATTAATATGAGAAAAAGAAAAAATGGAAACAAAGTCTTTGTAGGGAGGGACAGAGGGATTGGAGGGAGGGCAGGGGAATGGGGAAAATATCAGAACCAAAATAGATTACGTAAAGGTGCAAATTCCCAATGATGAATGTCATTGTACTGTATACCTAAAAAGTTACCAATAAAATTAATAATATAAAAAAGTAACTAAAGAATTATAGCCCCTGTAAGAGAAGAGAAAAGCATTCAAAGGCTCACAACATTAGTTAGTAGATTGGTGCTCCAGAAGGAATACAAAAAAGACAAGGATTTGAATTAATAGTGTTCAATCTTTCTTTTCAAAATTGTAAGGCTGGGTAATACAGAAAAGTGTACATTCGATCTTGCAATATTATTACTACTTGATGACCAAAATGTTTTTGTTTTGGGTTTAAAATTGCAGGTTTACAAAATATTTCCAATTTGAATCTTTTATTATTTTGAAAAGTGAAGAAAGGGGTTAGAGAATATACAGGATTTCAACAGAAAAGTATTAAATGTGCCTAGAGTATTTTTTTGGAATAAAATACTTTCATTCTTTTGCAATTGCTCAGTACTAAATTCCTTCTAAACCAGTATCAACCATTATTTGAATTTGTGACTTCACTGTCCTAACTGGATGCACTATATATGCCACACTGAAATACACTTGCAAGGAAATACAGATGCAAGAAGAAAGACATTTGCATCTCAACTTATCATTACTTACTGAGAAGGTTGTGTATAGACATAGAAAAGTTTTTTCCTATTTGTGTAGTAATTATGATATATTTAATCAAAGGTTCTCCTAGCCAATCCGTAATACTTTTATATATATATATATTACATATGTAGTGGTTAGGTAAAATTATCTTTGACAGTTTTTAAAATGCATTTCTAAATTATTACATTTCCCTCCTAGCTTCTAAACAAACAAACACACACACTGTGGCACTAGCAATGATAATAAAAATTGTAATGATAAATTTATGTAATCTTTAAAGTGGCTTAACTATAACTTTTTCTTTCAGAAAAAAATGGAAACCTCTCTCGAATTGTGCTGCTGAGTTTCAAACTATTTTTTCAGTTTTAAGACAGAGGCTTTAAGGTCGTATTACTACTTTACCAGTATGAATGAGCTTCTTAGCAACAAAAACTGCAAAAGAATTCAGATTTCCAGAAATTGGTTAAATCAAAATTTTCTCAAATCAGCTGTCATTTTAGATCAAGAAAATTTCCATTGCTGAATGACATAACAGGAAATAATTTAAACCTGGTAATGAAAAATACTCAATTTTCTTAATACAATTATTAAAAAAAGATGTACTTATGTAATTCCCAGTACCCCCAAAAATAAATGTATTTATGGAAGAAACTGGATTAATACCTGTAACACCCCCAAAGAAATCCAAATATAGAAAGACATTATCAGTCAGCGAGACAGGCATATTTGCCTAGAAATCATCATATTACAAGTGCCTGGATTAGCACTCACCCCACTGTAGAGGGCTGGGCTGCTCTGTTCCTTTCTGGGTAGTCTCTTTGATTCACCCTTTGCATTTTCTTCCCTGTGCGCCAGGTTCAGTAATCTTATTCCCAACTTCAGTCCCAGTATGCACAGGTCAAAATTCTACCCCTCTTTCAAGGAAGAGTGATAGTCAACTTGTCCATGAACTTTCATTATTAATTGTCCCTAGCAAGAAATTAAGTTCTCATTTATTAAAATGACCACAGCATGACTATGTCTTCCGAATACTATAAGGAATTATGTGTAATTCTCTATTCTTTCTTGGTAAGTAGAGTAGATGCCCTCCCAAGGGCAGATCCTTCTCTCACAAAGTCCTCTATATTCTACAATTGCAAACATAAAGTGTGAGCTTAGCATGTACTACAAATGTATTAGACACACCACCAATCACAACTATGACAGACATAAATAGCCAGCTACACACAAACAACATCCTATCTCCATTCCCCACATTTCAAAACCCAAGGGCACAACTCAATCTGTCCTACAATCTCCAGAGAGTAATATAAATAAATACACCTTCCTAACAATTCCCTATCAATTTTTACTCATCTTAAGTGACTATAAAAGCAACGACTGACAACACATGCCAATTTGCATGTCTTCCATGTCTTATGCCTTGGTATTTTATAGACTATGAACACTGTATTGTCCAAAGCTATCATTACAGTATCCTCCACAGATGCCTCATCTTTCCCTCATTTAACAGTCCTCTAACTACTTTGTAGTTAAGTCTTGGCTTGGGAAATTTGAGTTTAAAAACCTTCCATTTGGATGCCTTGCACTTCAGCAAGGTACCCCAAAAGGGAATGTCTAAATGAATGGACAATTGAAGAAAGAAAGAACATTCGAAAAGATATTCTGAAACAGGGCTTTGTCACCACCTTCTCTTTTATTAAGAAAATAGTCTGCTCTCAAGCAACTGAAAGTTTATATGCCAACCATCAGTCTAGTTTAACTATTCAAAGTTAAAATGTCAGAGAAAAAAAATGGTAATGGAAATGCTGACATGCCATGAAGTAAGAAGCACAGGCAGGTGCCCCTGGACCCAGGGTCATAATTCAATCAAGCTGTATTTTGACGTCATCTGTTACAAAAAAAAGCCAAATGGTTTATGAACCACACCAGAACCCCCGAGATTAAATTACAGCCCTGATATTTAATCATAAGTCTTACTTTGTTATTTTTAATAACACAATACATTTTAACAGTTATTCGTCAACTGCCTCAGCCAAATTAGAACTTGTGATGACAAGTGAGCCAGATTACAATGTCCATCTCTCATAATCTCAATTTTTTTTTTCAGAAATAGTCCATTATACAAGTATTCCACTTCTTGACAAACATACAGTTGGTACCAACGGATAGAGTCCAAACCTTAATTAAAAGCAGCAGGAGCTCTTTGACCAGAGGGTTAGAACATGGGTATTGGTGTCTATTACAGCCACAACCAACTGCATGATTTGGGGAAAGGACATGTCACCCTACCAAATATTGGCTCCTTATCTAAAAAATGTAATACCACATCTCTAAATTTGCTCATAATCTAAATTTCTGTAATTCACTTGAACAACAAAAATGGTGTAATTCTTTGGGATTCCCTGGGAATCTAAACATAAATTTTTATAGCAGAAAAGTTGATAAAATGATTCTGCTCAAAGAGGCCTCCCAGTACATGATAATTTATAAGCTAAAAATTTTAAAGCCAGTATCAACATCAGCAAGTGAAATAGGTTTTTTAGAAACTAATGTACAAAATACTGCCACACATGTGAAGGGTTGTTGGCAAAACAAATCAATACGGGCACATCCAACAATGGATTGCAGTTAATAAACTACATATAGTAATTACCACCAATGGCACTCTAGAAAGTCATTCACTGAATGTTAATTGTCACACAAAAGTAAAAAAGAATACACTTGAACAATCGTGTGGCTGCACCTTTAAATAAAATACTTTCTTACGGCCCTGAATTCATCCACATAAACTGATTTTAAACACACCTGGGTATTTGATATGCTGATTAACTGGGCTTTTATTTGTTTTTTGAAATAAAAGTAAACATGACAACCTTTTCAACACTTTTGCTATTCCTGAGAGTCTAATATAAATAAATATATGTTTGCATATATGCTTATATATATAAATAACTTATAAATAACAAAGTGCCAACCAATCTTCTTAAAAGACTAAACTGCTACCTCTCTTCTGTCTCTCTCATAAGCATTCAGAGACACAGGTGTAGGGAATACATGCAAATCCCATGTATCATACCTTACACTCAGTCTAAGCGGACTACACTTTTAGAAAACGAATAACTCATGTATAAGCTGATAAATTTGCTGGTCAAATGTGAAGATTTTATTCAGAGTAATAACAAATCAGTAACAAAAATAACCCTTAAAATATCCTATAATGTGCTTTACTTCTGTAATACTTAGCACTATCTAATTAACTTGGAAGAACACCTGGTCATAAAAATAACTCATAAAATCCAAAAAACTAAGAAAGGGGAGATTTTTCTGTTTCTACCTAGCTTCATTTTGATGGTACATCTGTACTAGATCTGATTTAACCAACATGCATATAGGCTGTAAAGAACAATTTGCTTCAAGACTTTTAAAGTGAAGAACATTCCAAAACATACCATGTTCCTTACTAGGCAACTTAAGATCTGTTATGCTGGTTTATGGGAACAGGTCTAAATGGCATCATAATACTAAACATTGAAAATCACAGGCCTGAGGCCACCAGGACTCAACTCCATGCCTTGCATGAGGTTGCAAACTTCCAATATAAAATCCAGTTTACCATTAGGAGTAAATGTTTGATCTGTAAAGCTTACAAAATTACTTTGTTTATCATAGCAGATGAAAGCAAAAAGGAATAATTTTAAGCTCAAAAGAAAACTGTTTATATGACAGTCTTTACTGCTCCATGATTCTAAGCATTTAAGACAGACTCAAGCAATTAACAACATAAACTTTCATTACATAGTTCTATTATATATGTTTATATGACTTTGCTATTCATCTGTTATTTAAGTGATTTCCTCATTACAATAGTAGGGTAAAGATAATTTGCTGATGTTGCCAAAAATGTTAAGCATTCCATTCTCAATAGTTCTTGGATCCCCATGCTTGTTTAATGCATTTTATTTACTTAAGTCAGTGTCAAATAGAGTACTACTTTTCCTTCTGAATTTAGAAAACTAACATTTAAGCATGTCTGCTAATAGAGACATCAAAATTTTCAAGCCACTTTAGTAATTTAGAACAAATTTAGGATTATTGTGTTTGAATAGTCAGTTTTAAAGATCTAACAATGAATTGCATACATTTTTATACTTAAAGATAGGAGGTCCTTATTTCTTTCTTAGATATTAATAGGTTAGACTCGGTTACTTCAACTTCTGGTCTGATCACCTACATAAAGACAATTGAAAATAAAATATTTTTATGTCACCCATGTAGGCAGTCAATTTACAGTATAATTAAAGCTTATGAGCTTTAAAAGTATCTACTGCATTTTCTTTTAAAAATAACGACACCAGGCCTAGTGGCACACGTCTATAATCCCAGAATTTAGGAGGCTGAGGCAAGAAGCTCACAGAAGGTTCGAGGCCAGCCTGGTCTACACAGTGATTTCAAGGCCAGACTGAAATACAAAGCAAGACACCATCTCATAATACATACATACATACATACATACATACATAAAACATTAAAAATAAATATGAGAAAGATACACTAAGCCACAGTGATATCTCTATTAGAAGGGTATGCTTATTTGGATATTATATAGGCAGGATCATGGTTAGCTTTTCATGCCAAACCTCGACATTACATTCTATATATATAAAGATACATATAGATATAGGTATAGATATAGATATAGATATATAGATATATATGATATATCTATATATAATATATAAAGAGATATATATGCATATAATCACAAAAAACCAAGCTATCAGACAAGTATGTAGGGTGTGTGTGTGTGTGTGCACACACATACACACATGCTTGCGCCATGGACTATGGGATAGACGGAAGTCAGTTTAGAACCTAATGTCATTACTGGCTGCCTTGAGAACAACTTGTTACACATCTCTCCTCTCAGTTTCTTCACCCATGAATTGGGCGTTGTAGTCCTTGCACTGTATTAGGTTCTTGAGAGGACTAAAACTCAATAAATACACAGTGTAAATCACACCACCTAGCACATCAAAGCATTTTAATCTTGTCAGTGCCATGCTCGCTTACACCGTATCATTCTACCCAATGTCTTGGCACTAGGCACAGGGGAGACTAGGTAAGACAGAAGGAGCGGTATTCCAAAATTTGGCTCCAAACCTGAGAAGAGCACGCAGAGAGCACCTGCACATACAGAAGCATGTACAAGCACAAGTATCAGCACACATTCTAATACCTATTATGCAGCAAAGTGACAGAAAAACAGTGGTGAAACCAATGCGATTTCCATAAAAGGATTTGTAGGCCCTCAGAGAATTAGCAAATCAAACTTATTTTCTTACAATAACAAAGGCACCACTTAGTCCTCAACTTGGGCTTCAGCTTTCTTTGGCTGTGCACTGAAAGCACTGACCAGGACATTTCTAGAGGGAGGGCTTCTATCCTGAAAATTCTTGATTCTAACATAATGGGCTTGATATCACTATACTTTTTAAAAAATCTATTAAATCTCTCTTCTTTTTACAAAAAGTTACACAACCATTATAAATTGTACTACAATAGTAAGATTCTTTTAAAACACACACACACACACACACACACACACACACACACACACACAGCAAGCAGCTGCCCTCGACAAGTATGTACTTTCAAGGGGAGATCAGTTTTTCACATCATGACCATGAACTCAAATTGATGCAGAATGAAAGTAATTCGGGACACTCACCACTTGAATTTTCTCTGTCACACAAAACTACACTGGAATGGTGTAGTTAGTTCACATCTTTTAATTTTCATCTGCTGCTATAGCTATGAAAGAAATCTGTTCACCAATGACTTGTATAATTGGTATATTTTAATAAAATTCATGACTTTTAAAAGTTGCTTAATTGAGAATTAACTCAAATAACAGGTCAGGCTGGTGTCATACAGATATAGGTTAACTAATCTATGTGGATGCCAAAAAATGTTTCCATCTTCCAAATATGACCCACAAGAGAGATGTGGTATGCTTTGCTGCTGTGGTATGTTGTACAAACACTCATTTGCTTGGCAAAACTACAATAGAAATAGTTTTAGAATACACACACACACACACACACACACACACACACACACACACACAGCAAGCAGCTGCCCTCGACAAGTATGTACTTTCAAGGGGAGATCAGTTTTTCACATCATGACCATGAACTCAAATTGATGCAGAATGAAAGTAATTCGGGACGCTCACCACTTGAATTTTCTCTGTCACACAAAACTACACTGGAATGGTGTAGTTAGTTCACATCTTTTAATTTTCATCTGCTGCTATAGCTATGAAAGAAATCTGTTCACCAATGACTTGTATAATTGGTATATTTTAATAAAATTCATGACTTTTAAAAGTTGCTTAATTGAGAATTAACTCAAATAACAGGTCAGGCTGGTGTCATACAGATATAGGTTAACTAATCTATGTGGATGCCAAAAAATGTTTCCATCTTCCAAATATGACCCACAAGAGAGATGTGGTATGCTTTGCTGCTGTGGTATGTTGTACAAACACTCATTTGCTTGGCAATTTTCAACAACTGCTTAACACCTAAGTAAAACTAAACAGTTACAGGAGAAAAAAAAAATTTTTTAAACTGAGGGAGAAAGATGTAGGATCCATCACAGACTAACTGTAAATGCATGTAACAGATGAGACTAGGGCTGATCTAACAAGTTCTTTGGTGTTCCTAGTTTTAGTGGCCTGACTTTAAAACTATTTTTTAAAAAGACACCAACAGCAATGTGTTCATCTTCTGTTCACAAAAGACTCAAAGAAACCAAATAAACTATATATTTGTTATATTAGAAAATTAAGCCTCTACTCAGCAAAACTTGTAAACCCTCAAGGAACTTTTTTTTCTTTTAGGAACTTCATCATCCGACTTTTTAATGAGAACAATTTTTAAATCCAGGCATATGGATACTTTTAGTTTAAGATCAATGATATAACGGATATTAAATTCCTTTGTATAAATTACCATATAGGTTATAACTATTTCTTAAAAATAATTCCAGAGACCACCAATTCTCTGTGTTAAGGTCATGGAAGCCCTGGACCATCATGGCTGAATTGTTTTACTGCTTTCTGCTGAACACCTGCAAACATCAAACAAAAACTGCTGGTCCTTTCCAGGGTTGACAAAAGCCTTTCATGTGAAAAATGCTCCCTGGGAATGTCAGGCTGTAGCTCAGGTTACATTCCATTCTCCCTAGCAGCCTCACCATTTCTTAAGGTGGTAGGAAAAAGCATGTTTGTGAAATCAAAGATTAAAGAGAATATGGCCACTCTTTATTTTCATTCTCACATTGCAAATCACGATGAAGCATCCTGTATTAATGGAATCAAAAGATATTGGGAGCTTTAAGCATGAAATATTACCATGCTTCAGTTTGAAAAAAATATAGCTGATTTTTCAAATAGGAATAGTTTACTTATAGCTCAGATCTTTTTTTCTGGGATCCAAGTTTCAAAGCAACCTATGAAAAGTGACATCTGAGTCTACTCAGGACAATGGATATTAACTTGAAGTAACTTTAGAGAATGATTTCTCTACCCAAAGTTTCCTAGTTCATTCTTCCAGTTAAAGGAAAAAGCACTGATTTCATGACTGCTTTAATCTGTTATGCTTTTAAAAACGTGTATGTATTTTATTGAGTAGAAATACAAGCCATTTTCTTCACTAATTCTGTTCTGATAGGTATTCCTATACATTATAGTCACCATCATTCTGCATTGAATGAGCACCGTGTTCAACCAGGCTGGTTAAAAACAAGCAGTCGCTACACTTTCTACCCTTACAAGTAAGCATCTGGTCCTAAAATCCACACCGCTGGTACGATGTAGCGTAAAGTTCAACACCTTAAAAATAATCACTGCATATTCATTAGAAACATCATAACAAGGCACAGTAAGGATGAAATGCCTCTCTAGGTTTATTTATTAATGAAGATACAGATAGATAGATGATAACATAGAAGCATACATACACACATCTTAAGAACTGTGTAAAACTTAACCATTCTATACTCTAGGAAACACTGAAACATGATAGTAAGGACTTTATTGAAATGTGAACACAGAAAATGGGCCAGATATACAGTTGTCTTTTTTCAGTTTAACATATTTCATACTTTTAATAATCCTTAATTTATTAAATCATATCTAAAGTAACACATTTTAAGTTATTGCAAATGTGGTTTTTTTACAATAGTGCAAGTAAGTATTTTACACTGACTTTGAAAGTAGTCCATCTCTGTGCCTGCCTGACTTCTATTTTCAGATTTAAACTGAACACACATTTCTTAAGTAAAACATGAAGAAAATTACTGTCAGAGATAGCTACTGTTTTGATAGGGTCTAACATGAAAAGTTAATTTGCCTATAAGAAACACTTATACCTATCTTTATTTCAAACATTCATATTAGTATTTCTTGTCATAAGAGTTACACAGAAAATTCCATATAGAAATTGAGAAGCTATAGTACTTATATAACAACAACAACAACAAAAACTTAAGTTTCTAAAGAAAAACTACAACAGGGTCCAGGACAATAAAGCACAAACACATAATCAGTACTACTTTTAATCAATGTGGACCCCAAAAAGTGCCAAAATATAACCTGTGCAGGAGGCATCTCATATTTTCTAAGTCAAGTTATTGAGACAAAAATTTCTTAGACTAATGGGGACCAATAAAAGTCACTTACTTGGAAATGAGCAACTTTTAAAAGCCATCAATTTTATTAAAATATACCAATTATACAAATCATAGGTGAACAGATTTCTTTCATAGATATAGCACCAGATGAAAATTAAAAGATGTGAAATTATATTCATAGTTGATAGACAATTCCAGTAGCATCTCACAGCTAAAAGATGTCAACATTTACCAGTCTGACTTAAGAATAGTATTCTGCCTAATGTTTGCTATATACCACTGCCAAAGATCCTAAAATTATGCAGCTGTTTAACAGGCATAAATGGAGTAAGTCTTGCACCTAAAGGATAGCAGGCAAGGATGTATGACTTGTTATCTAAAATTAAAGTGAACAAAAACAACAAACTAAAAACATTTTAAATGAATATCATATTTTGTCTTCACTTTCAATAAGAGATAATCAAGCAGTCCTATACTAAAAACTCTTCCTTAGTTGCCAAATAATCATTGTGTACACAGATTCCTTTGTGAATACCGCTAACGTCCTATTTTAAGCATCACCTACAGATCTTTCATTCACAAAATGCTAAAGTCCTTCCAAATTTGCAACTTTAAACATAGCAAAAATCCATCAAACAAGCAAATGAGGAAAAAGAACAGCTAAAGCGTAAAAAAGGATAAACATAAATGAATTCATATTTAGCCTTTCAGATTAACAAGAGGCTATGGTTTTCTACACAGTATTTATCTGCAAAATTAAGTGCTCATTTTTTTGAAAGGGTTAATTGTACACAATAACTAATAACATATTATTTACAAGGGATTTTCCCTTTTGAAGAAAGGTAGATTTTTTCCTCTGTATTTTCAAATAGAAAAAAATGTATTTCCTATGTCAATACTGGTCTTACCTTAACATGTCTGATTACAACTATGTTAGAAAATGATTCATATTATAAGTGATAGAACGTTGAGAGTTTTCTTGATTTTTAAATAAGTCTACTTTTAATTGCAAAGATAACAATTTGTGTGAGTTACACTGCTGATGGACACTTAGATAAAATTCAATGACTTTTTTCATAACACTTCAGAGACAAAAGCACAAAGTGAGCAAATAAACAGGCAAGAGCATTTAACTTCACACTAAAAAAAGAATTTACATACTTGAGCCAGTAAAATGTCCACTTGCCAAAGAAGTTGGTCCATTTTTCCCACTGCTCACAGGAGGTGAAAACATCTAAAAGAAACAAAGAAATATTACAGTTGAAAAGAACACACTTGTGCCTTCAGAGTTCATCAAAGATTTTCTCATACTCTTACCAAATAACTTAGAGTTTATGCTAAGGGTTTATATAGTAAAATACATCACCATCCAACTTAAAACTAAAACAGGCACATTACACCCCCCTCAAAACAGCTCCTTCTTTTTCCTCGAGTGCCTGAGATTGCCAAGCAATATGACTAGATTCTGCACACAGTCTCCACAGAGTTATCATGATTCAGGTTGGAGGGCATCAGTCTTTCTAGTAAACACTAGTTTGACAAAGGAGAAGAAAAAAGTTGTTCATGTTATATTGAAAACCTTGGCCATAAATGTGGCAATGTCCATTCCCATCCCGTTTGGATTTGCCTGTCATATGTGAACCCAAATAAAATAAAAGTGCCACCTGCACTAAATTCTCATTTCATCTCTAACATGAGAGCAATTGGAAGCAAGATTCTCTCTCTCTCTCTCTCTCTCTGTCTCTCTCACTCTCACTCTCTTTCACTCCCTCTCTCTCCAGCATTTATTTCAACCCTAATTGGTTTCCCTCTTTCCACGTATCTAGTGGATAATGCACACCTTCCCTGAGTCAGAGCCTGCAAAAAGCAAAGGAACGAATGGAGAAAGTGCAGCAAGCAGAAAGGGGGCTGCACAGCTGCCTACAGCTACATTTCCTGGCAAAACTTCCGAAAGCCATTTCTCCAAAAAGAAGTCTAGAAGAGGAGCAGAGGTGGCGGCAGCGGTGGCGGCAGCAGCAGCAGCATGAAAGAGCCCACTTACAAAGCGGTTTGGATTTTATTTGTGTGTTTTGTGGATTCTCTACATTTTGCTTTACAAATGCATCTTATACCAAACTCATCTGGCATTAAAAATTAGTTCATCCCTTGACATGTTTGGAACTTGGTTTGGGAAAGGGAAGCAGAGGGAACAGAAGGACTGACTACAGTCATAAAACTCCACAATTGTTAAGTTCCTCTTTGTGCTAATCTCAGGACTACGGTATTTACAAAAATAGTCCAAAGAATTCTAAAAAATATATGCTCAGCTCAGCATATATAGGGGAGTTTTCAAAATCCCAGGAAAAGAGGGAATGAGGACTCCAGGTCCTTCCAGTCTACAGCATCATCAGTATAAAACTTTAAAGAGACAACTAGGTCTCCTATTTTCTATTTTCCACATTCAGAAAATAGTAAATATGATGAGTATGCCAAGTATTAGTACTCTGTTCAGACGTGGCCAAGTTTTAGAGATGACTTACAGTTTTAGGGGTGTCTGTTTTTTTTCCTTTCCACTGGGGTGAGTTTCCATTATTGTGGGGAACTGGTGGGTTAAGAATTCAAGTCAAGTAATTAGACTCTGAAAAAAAAAGACTGAATCTTTCATCACACCCCAAAATGAGTTTAAAACTTGTCAAAAAGACCTTCATATTTACCAAGGACTCAGCCAATTAAAATTCATTCTTGTCGTTTAGATTACTATTGGTTTCTAGCTGAAGTGTTTGGGGTTTCTGGATTTTTTTTTTTTCACAGCTGTTGTTAGTTTCCACCGTTCTTTCTTACCGCACTGAAATCCAGTAAATCACTCAGCTCTTTGTCCGTCCCTAAGGCAGCCATTCGCTGTTGGTGATGCATTTTAGCAAAATCACACAAACCTAGAAACATGGAAATAACCGCAATCAGAAAATCCAGTCCCAATCCTTGGAGAAAACACAATCGGATTTTTGGAGACTGGGGGGTTGGGGGTGGGGATGTGGGAGCGGGTGGGATTAAGGTGGAAAGGAGGGAGGGATGGGAGAGTTGTGGGGTTTTGTTTTGTTTTGTTTTGAAGATGGACTAGGCAGCAATAGCAAAAAAATAAAATAAAATAAAAAAGGTGAGGGGGGGTACTGTATTTCCAAAGCGACGACCAAACTGGTAACATCCACTATAAAACCAAATTCGGCAAGGGGGGGGAAAAAGCCGCTCTTCAGCGCATCATTTTATGCAACAGGAGGTAGAGCGAGAAATGAATGGATCACAGAGAAAAAGAGAAACTACTCAGAACGATCCGGTCTCAACTTTCCCCCACCCTCCACCCCCGTCGCACACACACATACACACTCACACACACTCACACACAGTCTCACACACCACTCCCCTCTGCATTTCAAAGTCGCTATAAAGAAATTAAAGATGAGCGTCTCTAGAGTGAAAACACGTCCAAGGGGGGAGGGGTGACACGGTCGGCAGAGGGAGGGGGTGCAGAGTTGGAGGCTCGGGTCCTGGAATGGTCCAGCACCCTAATTTGTAAAAGAAAGGGTTGTAAAAATTAAAGTCAGGCCCTTGGCAAAGTCCTCGGTCCCTCCAAGTGGGCACCGCCGGGGAGGGGCGGGGAGGGGGCGACAGGGGAGGGAAG
>NW_022900942.1:29786524-29790380 GCF_012274545.1 Fukomys damarensis | reverse complement strand
CCTCCCCCCCCCCTACCCCCCCCCAGAAACAGAAAAATCTCAACGCCTCCCCCGCCTCGCCAAAACAACAATAATAATAGTAATATAATACAAACGAAAATTCATCGAGCACCTCATTTTTTCCCTCAGATCGTCAGTTACAATCTGAAGCCTGAACAGTTCAGTTTTTTGCCCGTTTCGTCCATCGGAGGCACTTTGAAATTGATTCGACTTTACAATCCCTCTCACTTCTTTCTTACTCGCGTTCCCTCTCACACATCCACACACGGCAAAGCAAGTTTATACTCGGCTGCAAATACACGTGATGCAAAAAGACTTTGCCAAGAGGAATAATGTTTTTCTTTTCCATGCATAAACTAAGCCACATTTTGCTGGGGAAATTTCGTTCAGGGTAGTTTGGCGTGAAGGGCGAAACCGAATTGCATACTTTCTTCCCCTACCCTTTTAAGTCAAAGAAGGGTATTGCTGCAAACTTCGTTTTTTTTTTTTTTTAAAGGCAATTTTGGAGGCTGGATGTTGTTTTGTTTTTACACTTGAGCTCCCAGGCACGCTAAGTGCGCGTTCGCCAACACTTTAAGTTTTTAATTCAACATTTACTATTATAGGCCCTGCATGTTCTTAAAACATACTTTTTCCACATCACTTTTCAGGATTAAAAACTAAGCTTCGTAATTCTACCTTTTCGTAATAACAAACGTGCTTTATCCAATATACGCCAACATACGCTATTTCTACGTGTGTTAAACACATTCTGCAACCCCAGGTATTGCTAGATGTGCGAGCACATGCACAAAATGCATGCACACTCTTTTTCCCAGGGGCAATTATTTAATAGTCTGTTCCTTTTGTTTTAATAAAACATCGGGATCGACATTTTTTTAAAAAATTAAATTCAATTACAAACAGTTTACTCTTACAGCAAATTATAACGTTACCTTAAATGGCCACAAATATTCTCACAATATTCCAAGGAAAGAGACTTTAAAAAGAGAGACAAAAATCTTCTGCAAGTACTTAGTATCTCACATGTGTATCCCCCAAAAAAGTACTTAAAGTGATACTCAGTCCTGCTCCAGGGATATCCACAGATTAAAAGATTATGCACCTGGGTCTGGTTTTTGCATTTTCCACCATAAAACTGCAACAAAATTCCCTCCCCAAAAAAGAAATCATTTAAAAAAATCCAACAACTTTTTCTTATTGTTTATAAAAATATCAACACAGGATAGTTATAATTGTTCCTCAAACAAATCTTGTTGGTTGGTTTTTTTTCTTCTCTCATAAAGTCTTAAACTTGTTCCAAGTTTAGAGGTGTCTCATCATCATCCTCCTCCTCATCATCATCACCATTGACTCCCCCGTGGAGTCACATTGATAATAATAGGTTTCCCTGAAAGATACATTGTAATCCATTCACATCCGGGCACTGCGGGTTTATAAAGAGAAGGCGCTGCGGCCGCGGCTGCTCCTCCAGACAATGACTGGGGAGGGGCGGGGCAGGAGCAGGCGACCATAGAGTAGTAAACAGAGCGCCTAGAGAGACCAACAAGATGGCGGTGCGCGTCCGCCACGCCTCCTCCAGGAACGGAGGCGGGTACTTGCGCTGGGGCTGGCGTGCGTGTTGGGCGGCCCAGACAGGGGACCTGAGCCTAGGTTTGACAGCAGGCCGCGTCTTCCTGCGCGCTTCTACTTTTTCGTATTCTGTGGCTGGCCCTGGTCTTTGGCGCGAAAGTATAGTTTCTTGAATACATTCACGAATTAAACTCTCCAGACTTCCACGGTGGAGTCAGCTCCCATCCTCACCTCCGGGTCATCAGCACGGAAGTTCAGAAGAGGCCGTGCCACCTCGCCAGAAGCAAGCTTGAGTCCGGTTATCCCACAGTATGGGTGGGATTTTCCTAGCGAAGCTTGGATTGCCAGGGAAAAGGCCAGCAGCCTAGTTGTTGCTCCTGGGCTGGAAAAGGGATGTGCGTCCTTGCACCTTTTCCCACCACTTCTACCGGTCTTTTAATAGGTCCTGAAAGTGAGAACTTTATTAGTCCAGGAAGTCTTTGCTTGAAGAAGACCTTCAATTACTGCCATATAGAGTCAAATAAAGTTTGTACCATAAGCTATGACTGTCTCAACTTCAGTTCTGGACAAGCAGTTGTCTTCTCCAGCCTGTTTTCTGGTCTGTGAAGTGCAAATACCAATGCACACTTTTACAATTTTATTAAAGGAGAAGCTATCACTAAAGGAATACTCTCTTCCCAGACATAATTCCTCACCTAACGCTGATACTTCTAATCTAGCCAGTGGGACTGTAAGTAAAGATTCCTCTACCTCAAAAGAATAGCTTTTAGCGCTCCCAAAAGAAAAAAGCCATTAATAATGAAGGCAACACATTCAGTGATTTCTTTGTGCTACACATGATGTTGTAAGAATTTCACAATGACCATTTCAATCCTATGTAGTATTTGTTACTAACTTACTTTAGACAGGGAAACTGAAGTCAGTAAAAACAAATAATTTGACCCAGTACAGAAGTATAATAAGTAGTACGAACTTGTCTAAATCACATAACTATCAGTGTTAAGTGGCAGAGTCCACCTCTGAAAGGCAATCTGATCAAACTCCAATTCGTCCATGTTCCTATGCCATCTGTCAGTGGGAACATCCTGCTCCATTTCCTGACTCAAATTTGTGTCAATAAGAATTTGGATCAATTTTTAAGATACTTGTTTATATGTAAGTTTTGGGGGAACAAGCATTTGAGGGTTGTTTCCTTGTTCATTCATACATTGTGAAGTTTCTTGTCATCTATCCCCATTCCATGTTCTTACTTTACGTTTAGGCCCTACTTTATGCTGCCTTTCCCAAGCATGTTCTCTAGTTCTCAGATTAAGTCTGCCTCCTAAAATGTTGTCGTGAAAACATAACAAACTTTGACTTTGGAGAAATGCTCCACTGGATCTTCCTCTAATCAGCTTTGTGACCTAAGGCACAATGTCAATGATATTTCCTGTAAAATGCAGAGGTGAGATTAGATAATCCGATAAAAATTTCTTTTAGCCTTTAGGTTTTTATGATTCTTCCAGTAATCTTGATTTTTTTTAAAACCCTACAATCAAAACACTACAAAACTCCCCTACCTGTTTTAAATTAAGGGACAAAAGTGGGTGCTTTGGTCTTTGTTTTTTCCTGAACTGTCAGATGATAGATACTTTGTGATTATACTTTGCAGATTAGAGGTACCTTAGGAAGGGAGATTCAACAGAATTTTGTAAAGTTTAGAAGAAGAAAAAAAACTCCTTTTCTAAGAATGTCGGTAAATCCTAACACAGAAGTCTGTCTTAGTGTGGATTGCTATAACAAAATATCATATACTAAGTGACTTAAACAACAGACACTTACTTCTCACATTTCTGGAATCTGCAAAGTCCAGTATCAGTGCTGGCACAGTCAGGTTCTTGTTAGGGGTCTCTTCTTGGCTTGCAGATGGCTACCCTCTCTCAGTATTTTCATATGATTGACAGAAAGAAAACACTGTTCTCTCTTTCTCTTATAAAACTAAAAATATTAATCCCAGGATGGGGGCTTCATCCCCATTGCTTTGTCAAAACCTAGTTTTCCCCCACAGGCTTCACCTCTCTGGGGATTAGGGCATCAGCATAAGCATTTGGTTGGGAGCAGAAATTACAGAACTTGTTTGGATGCCGCGTGCCTCCTTACCTCAGCCCAAACAGAATGGACAGCAGGAATGAAAAGTGGAAGAGATAGCTAGTACTCTGGTGAGTGATGGAATGGACATGTCTTTTGTGTGTGTGTGTGTGTGTGTGTGTGTGTGTGTGTGTGTGTGTGTGTGTGTGTGTGTGGT
>NW_022900942.1:29782541-29786108 GCF_012274545.1 Fukomys damarensis | reverse complement strand
TGTGTGTGTGTGTGTGTGTGTGTGTGTCTGTGGTACCGGGGATCGAACTTGGGTCCTTGCGCTTGCGAGGCAGGCCACCAAACCACTGAGCTAAATCCCCGGCCCAGAATGGACATGTCAAGGGTTGGCTGGCCAGGGCTGGTGCCCAGAGATCAAACCATGTAATAGGAAAGCAAGCAAGAGTAAGCAGGGGAAACTGCTCTTTAGGTGAAAGAGAAATAATTCAGAGTTCTGAGAAAAAAGCCTACAAACAATGAAATCCTAGGAAGAAATGCCTAGAGACATTTTCCCAGTTAGTGTAAGGACCGCATTTCCTGTCCACATGATAGCTAATTCCTGCTTTGTTTCCCTCCATTCACCGAGGTAAGCTAAATACCTTTCTGGTCCTTACAACTAAAGAGTTTAACAACAACAACGAAATCACTTTAAATTTCAGTGTTGTCAAAACTATCATTAACTTTTCTGCGGAATAAACAATTTGTTTCCCTCCTTCACAACATTCTATCTAATTCATGACGTCTCTATAGTCAGGACAGTGCCTATACCTTTTCCATCATTTTGTGACTTTCCACAAGTTTCCTCTCTTGTCAGATTTTTAAATTATGTCTGTATTAAAAACCTTACGTGATTATTAAAGTGATACAAGATAGCGAAGATGAATGTGCTTTGGAAACAACAAATTTCTATGAAATGTGAATCATCATTGTTGCACAGAATTACTGCCTGACAACAACTTGTCTTTCATAGCTGTACTGGAGTGGTGAATATGGATATCTCATGGATTAATGGCAAAGAACAGACCCTGATTGACACTTAAACCCAAATCTTTATTTGTAGTTGAGGATGTCAAGGCATAAATAGGATGCTTATCCAAGGTCACCTTGTTAATGAGTGGCAGAGCCAAAAGTAGCCCTCAGTAGCTGAATTCCAAACACGGAACACTGTAGTATTCTCCTTCAAATGCCTTCTACTTTGCTCTCCCTGCATGTATTAAAATCAAAAAGCAAACAACAAACAAGTTTTTAAAAATTGCTCTCTGGTGCTTTCATGAAATTCATTTAAAAATTTAGCAAATAATTGTTGAACATCTACCATGCGTCATCAGATACTCTTTTAGGACCTGAGGCAAAAATGTAGGCAAAGAAATCACAAAGATATAAATGTCAAGGGCAGTGCTGATTGAATGGCTAAGTCAAGATGCAGCCTGTGGCAGATGTGTGCAAAGATGGAAGGCTACTCCAGTGTATTTTCAGTTAATAGAGCTAATGGGCAAATCTAGTACCCCAATCTAGAGCTCTCCCCATCGTGGAAGATGAGTCAGAAGGAGGGTTGGCGATTTAGAACGGGAGAGCTCCAGCCAGTTTGTGTAAAAGAAGTCCAGTGTTTTATGATATATAAATGGTCCTATGTACTTCAGGCCTTGCATTCACTAGCTGTTGGTTCTTTCTCTGGCTGATCACATGTGTGGCTCTCCAAAGGATCACAGATTTCATGTCACCTCCTCCTAGAGATCTTGCTAACCATCCTGCCTTATGTACACTCTATCTTGTTATTCTACCTTATTATTTTTTGCTACAACATCAGCTTTATGTGCTTGGTGTCACCTTTCCCAGATGCAATTCTTTTGCATATGCATTGCCTTTTATTCTGACTAACTTCACCTTCAGACTGGTAGTCTCTATGTTGTAGGGACTTTACAAATCTTACTCACCCTTATGTTTCTATATTCACTGTTATGTTTTTATATTCAAAAACCATTAGTTAAATAAGTGAATGAGTAACCTATCTTTATCATCAAGATGCACAATGCACACTAAAGAGTACAGCATTTATACCTTTTCAAATCATTTCTCTTAAGAGTTTCTTTTACTCTGACTCATTAGTTGCAAATGTTGCTGGTGAATGTTCAGTTTGATTTGCAACAGGCCACTAGCAATAACATCACTTGAATCCTAGACCCTAAAATTAAACCAGGATAATTTGTTCTAATTTGTTAAACCCATGGAGGACAAGCTCTTCCTTATTATGAAGGCAATGGGAGTTGTTGTCATTGTGTCACTCCACTATTTAATCATTTTATGGAGGAGGAGTTAGAGGCCTGGAGGTATAGTGAATTGCCCAGGGCCTCATAGCTACAAATGGCAGAGCCAAGATTTAAACATGTCACCTGCTTACAGCTCAGTGACATGGGCCATGGCTTTAGGCCCTGGCCAACTACAAGGAAGATCTGCATGTGTTGAGCTTCAAACTTTCAGCACATACAAGGGAGGACAAAACCATTCAGGTACAGACAGAATGCTCCCTACCTGACAACTTCATTCCTCTTTAGAACTCCATTTCTGCACCAGTCACCCACTTGGTAAGTCCTTCAAATACTGACACAACTCTTAAAATAGAACACTCAAATTGTAACAAAGAGAACAAGTTTATGATTAGGAGGAACTTTCTAGGAGATTGACACTAAATCTTTTGAGTTTTGTTTAGATTAACATAACCTCATAGACACTAAGAATAAAAATTGTCAAAAGTGTATTTTTGCACTTTTCTTTCCCCAAATCCCCAAAACATCTAAAAATAGAGGGAAAAAGTAAAAATTCTTCTTTGCCGCAATTATGATTCACTCCACTGTCTTTCTTCGACACTTCATGGTATTATTTCTTTTTTTGTTGTTGTTGTTTTGTACCTGGGATTGAACTTGGGATCTTATACTTGCAAAGCAGGTGGTGGAACCACTGAGCTAAATCCCCAGCTCGTAGCATTATTTCTGCATGGATGCCACTGTGCATAGTTAATTGGTTTACAGTGAACCCTTGACTTACAGACTCAATTTGTTCTCAAGGGCTGGTTGTAACTCAGGTTTGTCATTTGTCTTCAAAGTCTCTTGCCTGTATAATTTTAGGACACACTTTCTTCCAGGCACACCTCAGTATCCTTAGAGAGACATTGGCCCAGGATTTCTCAGTTAATCCCACACAGGAAAGGATGTTGTAATGTTCCTTCCAGAATTCTCTGAGGGTTAAATCTGTATCTGAGAACTATCTGGAAACAAAAGTGTTCAGCATTCAGGTCATAGCTCAAGACTTTGTTAGTAAATTAAAACTAAAATTCCAGTCATGACCCAAGTTGTTTGTATGTCAGGCCAGTCATAACTCAGGAGTCCATTGTATTGTGTTCTCTGTTTCCATACCAGGTTCTTTTATAAAGGTGTTTGTATCCTTAACACCTAGCACACTGCCTGGCACATAAGTCTTTGTTTATGGAATTGAATTATTCCTCCAAGAGTAATCTAGAAAAGTATGAAACTTGGATGCAGCAGGTTGGTGTTTAAGATAATAAACCTGCCTTATTTGAACAAAGCACAGAGAGAGCAGATTTTCATTTTGTCTATGTTAGATGTTTTAGAGGTTTAAGAAAAGGGTAGAGGAAAAAAATAAAACTTTGACAATCATTCATCCTTAGTGTCCCTGGAATTTGGGGTAATTTAAGGAAGACTCAAAAGATTTAGTGCCAGCCTTCTAAAAGATTCCACTTGATCATAAAACTCTTTTTTTTTTTTTTTTTTTAACA
>NW_022900942.1:29759380-29782471 GCF_012274545.1 Fukomys damarensis | reverse complement strand
TAACAGTTGGAGCATTCTATTTAAAAGTTGTGTCACTATTTGAAGGACTTATCAAGTGAGAGACTGGTGCAAGAATGGAGTTCCAGAAAAGAAATGAAGTTGTCACATAGAGTTTTGTCGGTGGTCTTGTCCTCCCTTGCATGTGCTCTAAGTTTAAAGTTCACTGCATGCAGAGCTTTCCTGAAGTTGGTTGTGACCTAAGGGCGTATGCACATCACCATCACTTAGCTACAGAAGAAGCATAGTCTCTACCTGTGTTTAAGACTTAGCTTGCTATGTAGTAGCTGTGTGACCCTGAGCAATTTTCATGCACAAAATGGGTACAATGATTACATTGCATTAAGTTTAATCGTAACACAAAAGTACTCAGGACAGGGTTCATCCTATCACTGTAACTAATAATGAGAAGATATATGTGTGTTAGTGTCATATTTTTCAAATTGCAAGTCTCTTAATGTCACGAAATTGATTTAGATCAATTTTTTGTATGAAGTGAAATAAAATAACATAGAAAATAGCAACATAAGTTGTTTCAATTAAGAAAAACTTTACACAAGTTTTGTTTCAGCTATGATATACAGTGTCATATGTGCATTCTAGGCTATCATCAAAAACATTTAAAGCCACAGCTCCAGCAGATAGGCCACATTGCTTTGTTAGCAAGATAATTCATAAGGTCAATTCTGGAATCATAATGGAGAAAAGAAAAAAAATGCTAATCATGTTCACATCCTATTTCTTCTCAAACTGCACGATGCTTCAAACTCAACAGCTACCTCTCCTTGAAGAAAAACATAGGGTTAAGAAGGTAAAAGGTTTAAAAAGAATAAACAATATAGAATAAAAAGAATTTAAAAAAAAGAGAGAGAACCTTCTACCTTTCCCAACATGCTCTAGAACAACTGGGTTTAAAACATTTATCGTGGCTTTTAAAATCTAAAAGTGCTCATTCTTACCTAAGCTGTCCAGGTTTATCCCCATCTCCTTCCCTAAAAGGAAGTCAAGATCTTCTCAAATAATCCTAGAACATATGACACCGAGAGGTTATTTTATGAGAAGAACTGTGTAAGGGAATTGAAAAGATAGGGCCGCTGACCTCCCTATATTCACACTCTAGTGGTATAGAACAGACAACCATAACTCACTAGGACATTTGACAAACTGATCAAGAGCTACCAGGAGGTGAAAGTATGACTCCCGACCATACATAATGTAACAAGTATTTGCCATCAACTGGAGAGATGTAAGTAAACTTCTTGGATGCCATAGGTGGGGGTTGAACCTGGAAAGAAAAGAGGTCCTTTCTGATATCAGATAGAAAAGAATGTTCTGGGGTGAAGTATTCATTGCCGAGGCAGAAAGGCTAGAAAGTGAAGGTCTTGTTAGATTCATGAGCAGATGGAAGAACTAAAGTATTTAAACTGCATCAGCAAATTTGAATCCATTGGCTTTGTTCATGATGCATGAAGTCATTAAGGTCATGCACATAGCAGCAGTGATCAGATATGCCTGAGAAGAACATTCTAGAAATAATATGGAGGATTAAGGTAGGAAAGCAAAGGCAGAGATTAAGTAGACATCTGTTTTGACTTTCTTAACCAATGATTATGAGATTCTAAAGTACAGTGGCCATGGTCATAGAAACCAGAAGAATCATTCAAGAAATAATGTGAAAGTTATTTGGGTTAGAAAGCAATATAAAAATATTCCTCAAATTGGCTTAAACAATAAAAGGTTTGCAAATCTGAAAAGTTTAGAGTACAGGCATTAATTAGGGCTCCAGCTTAATTTTTCCATTTTTCTCCCCAGGTCAGATTTACTTATATGCATCAAGCTAACTCCTTCATGATCCTGAGATGGCCACCAGTGAAAACCAAGGTGATAACTGCTGTTGCTTGCCTCCAAGAAGAGATAGTGGTTGGTTCCCTCTGAACCATGACACTAAGTCCCCACTTGAGCTCTTGCTGGACCATTTTAGAATATACTCACCTTTCAGCCAAGCCACGTAATGACTGGTTTATGGTCATCAAAAATAATTATTCTGATGAGGCTCAAGCCTATTATAGGCAAATCTTAGCAGTATGGTGAAATCAACCCTACCCAAACTTCAAGGATTCTAATCTGGAGGAAGAAAGTTGAATGTTGAAGAGACAAAGTTTGCCAAACTTTCTGGGTATCTGTGTCATAGAACAAACTGTTGTCTTTTCTTATTCTTGCTTGAATCTTGCTTTCAGTTCCCTTCAACACTTTCTCCCTTTCCATCTCATTCACTTAGATTCTTATCTCCTCCTGAAGCCTGCTCTAGCTCCCTGACCCTCCTTCATCACTCCTCTGTACTGATTTATTCACTTAAACTTGGTTTTAATTGAATATATATATGATAAAAATTAAAAATCATAATTGTATAGGTCAATAAATTTTTATGCATGTACTGTATGCACAAATATATTATCTAATACCTAGGTTAATATAGAGAATATTTTTAGCACCCAGAAAAATTTCCTTTTTCTTCTTTATAGTCTTCATAATCAATACACAAGCTCTTTGACTTCATTGACCTTCATTAATTGTACCTATCCCTGAACTTGTAATCATTCAGTCAGTATTCATGTGCTTCTGGCTTCTTCCACTTATTACTGTGTCTGAGATTCATTCCTGTGGTTTCCTGTAGAAGGCAGTCTTTTTGTTGTTGTTGTTGTTTTGCTTTGTTTTAATGAACAAAGGGGCATTTTAGCACTGAACTACATCCACAGCCTTTTTTTATTTCTTATTTTAACACATGGTTTCTTTAAATTGCTCAGGATGGCCTTGAACTTGAGAATAATTTGTTTCAGTCTCCAGAGTAGCTAGGATTACAGGCATAAACCACCACACCCATCTTAAAAGTATTCTTTTCATTACTGGTGAGAATTCCACTGCAGAAATATACAATTTCTTTATCTACTCAACCTCTTCAAATTTAGGACTTCCAAATTTTGGCTAGGATTAAGTGGAGGTGCTTTTAACATGCTACAAGTACATTTTGGTGGATATACACACTTCTTTCTCTTGGGTACATACCCCAGATATACCTATTACATGCCTTGAATTACTGGATCACAAGTGCACACATTTTAGTTTTATTAGACATTACCAACAGTTTTGTAAAATGATTTTACCAGCTTTTGAACAGTGTATGAGATGAACTTGTTTATTTTCAATATAAGCTACTATCAGTAATATATTTATATCGCTTCTCGGCCTTTTGGCTAAGATCAAGTGTAGTAATATATTTATATATTACTCCTCTTTCTCTGAATTAGACTTTAAACTTCTAGCATAGCGAGGATTATAGAATTCTTTGTTATTCCAGTGTCTCATCATGTGTTCTTCACAGCAATGGTGATTTTTTTTTTCCAATTTTCAGTAAATCTCTAGCTATGACTTTCAAAAATTAAATTTATTATTATTTTGTCAAGTAGTAGCCAATAATTTAATAACTAGTAATAATGTCATTTCTGTATGCATAATAATTCCCACTTCTGGGTATATATCCAGAAAGATAAAACTTAGGAATTTTTTTACTATTATTATTTTTTATTTTAATTTAATACAAGTAGATATTAATAAAGTATCAAAAGCACTCTTCTATGAAAAATTAAACCATTTCATAACCAAATAATTAGAGAATAACAATGATTAACATACCGTGTATCATAATCTTAGAATGGCCAAAATGTTAGTCAGATTACATGTCACAGACAAAAAAGACTGTTTTAGGAAGAAGAAGGATAGAAGCACAACTCTTTGTCTTCAATGAACTAAGAGAAAGTAGCAGTATAAATGAAATAAATTAGCATATATAAAAATTAAAAATAGGATCTTGAAAAGATATTTGCATACCAATAATCACTGTAGCACTATGTGCAATGAATGATCATCAGAGGATTAATGGATGAAAAAGATGCAGCGTGCATATCCAGTGGAATACTACTCAGCCTTATCCAAGAAGGAAGTCATGTTATACACTATAATGTGGATGAGCCATAAGGACATCATGCTATGTGAAGTAAGGCAATCATTGAAAGAAAAATGCTGCATAGTGCTACTTATATTTAAAGCAGATAGACTCAGAAACAAGATAGAATGGCAGTTGCCAAAAGAAAGGAGAAAGGGGGAACTTGTTGTTCAAAGGGTATTCAATTTCAGTTTTGCAAGATGCAAAACATCCAAAGTTCTGCTACATAACAATATACAAATAGCGTTACTGTACACTGAAAAATGGTTAAGGTGGTACATTTTATATATTTTTAAGACAATACATTTTTTCTTTTAAATTTCAAATTTTAGAAGTTAGAAATAAGTGCACCATAGCACATATGTTCACAATAAAGAAACCAAAATAACTACTATAAAAGCTACTATTTCTCTTATGTTAATTTTCTTCAGCAAATATTAGAGATCTAAATGTTACTGATTTGATTCTTCAATTTATGTATAGTCAATGGTAATGTTAAAACTCATACTTCTAAGCCTCAATCCCAGAGGTTTTGACTCAGTAAATGCTTGGTGGAACTGGGACCAAACTATGCAAATGCTCCAAATCATCAGAGCCAATTGGGTACATTCTTCCCAACTTCATGTTCAGGGATGTCACATAGTTGGCTTAAAATTCTGCAGGTGGGAGCACTGAAATCAGCAAACACTAAAAAGTTAGGCTCTCTCCCCAGGAAGATGAAAGTTAGCCATTCATCAGTACCTCACTGGACACATGACTACAAGTACCCAAGTGACCCCAAGTCTAAATTTTTAAACTAATACATTATAGTTGCTGTCTACTCTGCATTTGCTAGAGTTTCAAATGCATAGTGGGGTAAACCCATTTCTGGTCGTCAAAGGTCCTATTCCATTTATACATCTTTGCATCAACCTGTTCACCTATCTCTGACATATCTACACCTAATCAACATGCACATCTATATCCATGTTGATGAATCTAGTATCTACCTCTGCCCTGGTTTGTCTTCGCACTCTAGTATTGGGTTCAAGAGATCAATTTCCTTCCAGAAATCGGGAAGAGAACTGGCAAGCCTAATTTAATTCTTAATTGCTTGAGTTTCTGTGACTATCAGGATCCCAGTTGACAGTTGTTCCTGTGCAGTTTTATGGGATTGTCCAAAACAATGAAGAGATTCTTGCTGTTAGGACATCCCTGCCCACAAAGGGACTATGAGATCCACTTCACAGGTATGTCTTCCAGGTCAAGAAAACAGGTCCAAACAGGCTTCCCATCTCAGCTACAATTGCCACCCCCATGTACTCCAGGCCAGGGTGCCCCCCTCTAGAGCCCCTACTCTTTAGGCTTTTCTTCCTTCTGAGATCACTTCTTTTGTGGGTCACTGAAATTTATTCTTGCTGACAGGCCTCAAAGAATAATCATTCTAATACAGCAGCACTTCCCAAATCACCACCTCATGCTACAGGCTCTTAGAAAAGGTAATCTCAGCCTGAACTTTAAAGATCCTTCTACACCCTTCCCCTAGGGCAAACTTGTATCCTGATCTTACATTCCACTACTAAGAAAAGTAAGAGCAAGCCTGCTATAAAGTGACCTTCTATGTTCACTTACTCCTAAATAAGGAAGTGACTGTAAATTTCCCACCTTGAAAAAAAAAAAAAAAGTTTAAATTCTTCCCTTCCATGAAAACTTTAACTCTTGTATCTAGTCATTAGGGGTTTAAAAATACAAATGGCTCTGTGTGATAATTGCTGCTCTGTGATTTCCTCCCTCCCCCCCTTTTAAATTTAATGAGATGCCATACCACATTTTCACATTACAATATGTAGGCTTTCTGGAATTGTGTTAATGCCTATTTAAAAAATAAGAGGAAGATATGTAACACTATCTTTCTTCCTACCTGTCAGCATTTTTAAATGTATTTAATTCTCAAGACCTACAAGGTGGGTACTGTAAATGTCCCAATTTTTAGTTTGAGGAAACGGAAGCAGAAAGAAATTAAGTCACTTGCTCGAGATAAAAAATTTGCTAAGTCCCCAGGCCCAGGATTAGAACTCAGGCTGCCTGATTCATTGTGCATGCTCTCAACTCTGCTGCTCTGGGCTCTGCTATGCCCATTTTTTACCCATTCCTTTACTAATAATGTTCCAATTTTTCATATTTATTGGCATTCCCCTACTGACTAGTACATTCTTGGATGCCTCTCCTGCCTCACCGTGATGTGTATTTAGGGAATTAAAAATAACTGCTATAGTAGCTTACCTCAAAATTAAGGTAATTATTAGATCAATGACTTTCCTTTTTAAAAAATGTTTTGTATTCCAAATCTCAATAAAAATCACTTTTGGATTATCAGTAGCTTTGGCAAATCCACATTACATCCACGGGCCATTACCATCGATAATTGAGAATGCACACACGTGTTAATCAATCATTTATTCCTGCCTCCCATCTCCTTTGCATGGTTCTAGATGTTGTTTATCTCAAAATTGGGAAACACAGTATGATTTTATCACCCTTTGTGGTCCAAAAAAATTGTTATTGCAGAAAGGATAGCATTGATGAAATTGGAAAGAAGGGAGGATTGTGCTGAAACTTTTCTTTTTCAGGAGTCTAGCAAGAATATTATACTGTAGTAACACTTCATAAGGCATAATTTCTTTTTTTTTCAGCTTTAATTGAGTTTATTGGTACATTTTAGGGATACAGTACATTTACATTCATTGTTGGGATCTTGTACCTCTACATAACAAGTCTTGATTCTCATTTTTTCCTGTTGTCCCTGCCTTCCCTTCACCCAAAGGCATCATTTCTACCCCTTGCCTGGAGCTCAGGAACATGAAGAGCAAAAGTAAATATAATACAAAATATAATACATTATATGTTCCCATTCAATTGTGTTGAAGATTTTGCATTTGGAGAATGATACAAAAATACTGGATTTAGAATGATAACTCTAGGTTTAGATCTGACCAACACTGAAGTCTTACACCAGCTTTTTATAACATTGACATTATTGACATTGGCTCTAGATAACTCTCTCTTCTCTCTCTCTCTCTATCTCTCCCCTTTCTCGCACTAACTTATGCATACATTGTAGTAGTGGGGACTGAACCAGGGGTCTTGCACTGAACTACATCTTTAGCCCTATTTAATTTTTATTTTGAGCTAGAGTCTTGCTAATCAGGTTGGCTTTGAATTTACCATTCTCCAGCCTCAGCCTCCTAAGTACCTGGTATTATAGGCATGTATTACCTTGCCCACCTTGAACCAGATAATCTTTGATATTATAGATTAGGAGAACTGTGGAATGTTTAGTTGCATCCCTGGTCTTTATGCAACAAATCTTGTAGCCTCTCCGACCCTCTAATGAGTGACACTCAAAAACGTCTCTATATATTGCCAAATGATACACTGCAGAAAAAGTCATCCTGAGAATCATTCCGCTGAACTTCTCAGAGCCATAATCTTTTTATAAATATAAGAATAATTTCATTTGCTTTATAAAGTTGTTACAAAAAATAATGCATTCATATAAACTTTGTAAATTATGCATCATTATTTAACTGTGAAATGAGATATTATTGTTATTTAGGCCAGGCTGTCTGTTTAAAGTTTTTATTTTTATTGGTACATGTTTATAATACATAATGATCATATTCATTGTGGGAAGTTGATGCATATACGTAACATGCTGTTTTTTGGTACCAAGGATCGAACTCAGGCCCTTGTGCTTGCAAAGCAGGCAGTGGAACCACAGAGCTAAATTCCAGGCCCCCATAACATGCTGTTTTAAAGAATTCTAAAATTGATCAGAAATGTGGAATTATCAGACCCAGAATATACTTCGGGGACATGGTACAGTTGAAAAATTCCATCTGATAGTGTGAATTGACTTTTCCATGTGACATTATGTGATGGGCAAAAAAATAAAGGCTCCTGGACTGATTAGACTCTCTAGCTGTCCCCTGTAGAGTTGGGATGTTTCGTGAACCTTTAGTATATATATATATATTTTTTTTGGGGGGGGTAGAAGAAGGACATCTCAAAAGGCAGATGTTGGACATCTATTTATACTGGGCACACGGAGGTGTGAATGATTCATTGGTAACATAAGAGATAGACCCACATTAGTAATTGAAGTTGGTAAAATAAACCATAGCTGTAGCATGTATAGTTTCCGTATGTTTACCTACAGGTAGGCACAAATGCCAAGTCTCACACATAGACACCAAAACCCGATGAGGTGGATATTCCTTACTCCCAACTTTCTACACAAAGAAATATGAACACAGAGCACTAAGCTAATTATGAAAGCTACAGAACTCAGAAGTGGGGGAGCCATAGTTGGAGGTAAGACTTTGTATTCATTAGCACAAGTGTTTCACTTTGGCTGGGTGGCCTTTGAGGGCAATGGTTCTCCAAAAGTAGTTCCCAGACCAGTTGCATCAGCATCACCTGTACTCTTGTTTGAAATGTAAGTTCTTGGGCCCTTACCTATAACCTCCCGATGGGGATCTCAGGGGATGCAAGCACAATGTGTTTCAAAAATTCCTGTGGTGATTCTGATGAACCCTCAAGTTTGAGAATCTTTGTTCTAGGGAATGAGATTATGCTTGTGCAGTTAAGGACATCCCCATTGCAACTGCTAATACAGCACGAGATTCAGTCACCACAATTCCCCTAGAACTCTTCCTAGCTGAGTAGATGCTTTGGCAACACACAAGATGATGGAAGATAAGAATAAGGTAGCACATATGTTCTTCCTTTGCCTTTATATTTGGTTTAAAGTTATTTGGGAACACTTGACTTCTATTATTTTTCCTACTGTGAGAAATGGTATAATTGCTCTTTTTCTTGTCAGTTCTCCTTCTGAAGGAACGTGGTTGAAAATGTTTCTTTACTTTGAACCTAGTTCACAGCCCAGAACCAGAACTCAAAGACATCATTTGAAACTATTTATTTCCAACAAGTCACTCAAGTGTGATGGTTCAGATCCCCCTCAAAGTCTCATGCGTTTGGAATGTGATTGAATCATATGGGTGTCATGTTCATCGTAGCTGATGGACTGTTAGGAGGTGGGGACTGGTTAGAAGAAGTGGTTCACTGGAGGAGTGCTTCCTCCACATCTCCTTTCTCTCTCTGCTTCCTGGACACCAGGATGTGAGGAGCAGCTTTCCTCCACCGGCATTTACCCCACGCATTCCTACATCTTCTGGAACTGGGAGCCAAAATAAACCTCTCCTCTCTTAAGTTGTGGGTATTGTGTCTCAACAAAGGGGAATGTGACTAAGACAACAAGCTGGCTTTTGTGTAAGTAACAGTATAGCCCTGCCCCTCAGCAAGTGCCTTCATTTGTGGGATTTATTTTGTCCATCTGAAGTTTGGGGAACAAAAGTAAAATTCTCATTCTAAATAATAGGTAATTTTTATAGTTTAAGCAGAGTAAATATTTTTGAGGCCAAAAAATTGTAGACTAATAGTAAGCCAGCAATAAGACTTCATTTTGATTAGAATCGTATTTGTGCTTCCTCTGATAGATGGATGACAATTGAAATGCTAGATAATATTTATCTACTGTAACAATTATGTTAAATTAATTCATAATGTTCATTCAATAACATTGTTTGTATATATACTCCTATTGCTAGGAAAGTGCTACCTAATTCATTTCTCACATATCAAAATCCAGTCATGTGATATAATTATATTCTTCTCCCCGGAAATGCTGATGGGGTCTGGTCCATATATCTCAGAGGGAGAGGAACTGAGAGCAGTAGGTGACATAATGTGCCATATGTTCGATAATACCTACAGCTCAGAAGCACAACAAGCAGAGGTGAGTCTGTTATACCAATTCTCTTCATTGCTGGGGAATGTGATGCATTTGAGCTCATACTGCATTTTTTTCTAACAATTGGATTTTCTCATGTGCCTTTCTAAGAAAAAAAAAATCCACAGACACATCAGAATTTATTCCCTTCTTCCAAGGCAACCTCTGAAGCAATGGAAAACATTTTTTATTGTCTCACCGTGCCTGACAAAACATCTGATAAAAATTTTGTTTTTGAAGGTCACTGAAGGTCAGTAGTTGATTTGATGCAGAATTTTACAAGAATCATTTCAACATATTATAAGGAGAGTATTGCGTGTCACATTTAGTATTACGTGTAAGATTTTTTTTCCAAGTTCTAAAGCTGGTGGAAAAGCAACTGTTTCTGCTGCTAACCTTGCCTTTCTTCAGCAGCTTCAGTCCCCTAAGAGACTTGCCCAAGGATCAATAGGACAAAACTCAGGAGATTCTATTTCCTAAGGGACTAAGCACAGATTTTGGAATCATACTCTTTGAGTCCTGCCCTAGGCCTCTGAAAGTGGTTTCTATGCCACTTTTCACTAATTCCAATTTCTGCTTGGAACAGCTATGTTATTTTACAACCTTGGTCCCCAATTAATAATAAAAAGGTGGTTATTCACACTAAATATTATCATTCTATCAATAATTATAAAAATAATTGTAATCAAAAGGATTTAAAATGTGCTAACAACTTGGTAATGAACCCAAGAAATGAAAATGCTTAGATTGTTTTTAAAGTGCATTAACAGAAGCACAGAACGTATCATCATATTCAAAGGTATAGGTTGTATACACACTTCAGTTACATTTTCACTAGATTAATGCCATTTCCTTGCTTAGCTTTTCATTCAAGTTATAACTCCTAACACCTATGAACAAATGTGTCCAGTCCTGAGAAGGCTGATAAAAAACTACAAATCTGTGTCCTTTGCTGTTAATCTACGAATGAAAGCTATGGACCCCACATTCTACCTCTCTGTACCCTTAATGGAAAATCAGCAGGGCTCTGAGCTGAATTTCTTAGAGCACAAAAAAGATACTATTAATTCAAGCACTTTAGGAAAATTGTCAAGGTCCATTTTCTGCTCCTTCATAATATTATAGAAGATTTTGATGTACTGATATTTTGAGGGGTTAAAAAGTATGGCTTACTAACAATGCAATTTATTAAACAGTCATGTTAAATCACCAACAGCCTTAAATTCTTAGGCTCAATAGTTTTAAAGATTTACAATCAAGGAGAAAATTAGACCCATCTAAAATCTTGTCATTATGTTTTCGCAATGTGAAGTTTTAGTTATCACAGGGTAAAATGTCACCTTGAAAATAAATAGACCTTGAGTATATTTTAGAGAAAGCCATTTAGTTAAATCATCTCCATTCTGGTCAGTGTGTTCAAGCCATTTTAAAAGTAAAAGAGATAAGTGCATTTATTTTTGTTTCCATAAAATTCTGCTTTGTGATATGTCTCAAGATTTGTATATTTTTATACAGCATATTAGACAACAAAATCACCATGCTATGGCCTGTGGGAATAATGATGATTAAGATAGTGTCCCACCTTCAAAGAAGCTTTACCCTTTAGAATATAAACTCTGAAAAGCAAGAGTGTGATTCATTGAGTGTTTTCAACAAATACCTGTAGTTTCAGAACAAACAGTAAAGTAATTTGGGCATGGACGTGAATGTCTACAAATACTAAAAACTAAATTGGAAAAAGATGGGTGCTATAGACTAAATGTTTGCATTCCCCCAGTATTCATATGTCAAGGCTCAACGTCCAATGTACATGTCTAGAAATGGTGCTTTTGTGAAATAACTAGGTCTTAAGAGTGGAGCCCTTATAAAAGTTACCCTGAGGGCCCTATTGCTCACTTTACTCCATATGAAGATACAACAGAGAAGAAGAGTATCCACAAACCAGTAAGAGACACCAGATTGACCAGCACCTTGAATTTGGACTTGCCAGCCTGTAGGACTTGCCAACCTCCAGAACTGAGAAGCAAAGGTGAGTTGCTCATGTTGCCCAATCTGTGGTGATTTGTTATAACATCCTGAACTAAGACAGTGGGAGAATGTTGTAGTATGGACAGACAAAATGTGCCAATTGTCCACCTTGTGTTTGGAAGGGAGGTTCTTTTGTTGAGAACAGGCATGTTCAGTATGAAGGGAAGTCTAGAGACATTTAGAGGTGAGTTTTCATGAAAGGCGGGGGTGGGCAGTAGGCTGAGAGTATCCTTCACCACCACCACCACCACCACCAACACCACCATCACCACCACCACACAAACACTTGCGCGTGCACACACACACACACACACATTGGATACTCACTTTCTGCTTGGTGTTTGTTGGGTACCTAGGAGGGATAATGGAGAAATCTGTTTTGCCCTCCAGAAACTTTCAGGATTTGAGGGAAGGTTGAGGCAGGTTCAGAACTACTGAAATGAAAGTTCAGTGCATGTATGGCTTGTTTGTAGCTTGTGAGTGAAACTGAAGGATGTTGTGACTATGAGCCCAAGGCTGTAGTAGCACTGTTAACGATGAAGTCTAATGAATTACTGTGTTCTTTATTTTTACTATGCATTTGATATTGTATTTTTAAAAAATCCTTTTGCCTAATCCAAAGCCATAATAAAACTTTTCTAGAAGATTTGTAGATTTAAATTTTTCCATTTATGACTATAATTTATTTTGAGTTTAAATATGTTTCACAAGGTATGAATCAAAATTAATTTTCGCATATGGACATTCACTTATTCTAGCACCATTAGAGGAAAGGCTATTCATTCTCCACCGAGTGGCATTTCCACCTTTACTGAAATTGAGTTGTTATTAAGGGTCCGCTTATGTATGGACTCTCAACTCTACTCTTGATTCTTGATCTACTCTATTTGACTATCTTGTGGTCAATATCTCAGGGGCTTGATAAACATTTTTAGAAATACACTGTCAGTTTCTACAAAAATAGCCTGCTAAGTTTTTTTTTTTTTTTTTTTTTTTTTTTTTTTTTATGAGGTGAATCGACAACCCTAACCCATATACAGGCTGAGTTTCTCCATTCATTTGCGTCTTTAATTTTTCTTTCCTTTTAAAAAAAATTTAGATCTTTTAGTTTATTGGTACAATTTAGGTATACAATACAGTTACATTAATCATTGGGATCTTGTACCTTTACAGAATGTATCTTGGTTCTTATTTTTCCCTATTACCCCTGCCCTCTCTTCATCTGCTCTACCCTACCAATTTACAAAGACTGTTTCCATGTTCTTCCTTTTCTCATATTTTTTTCTTTTCCCTTTTCCCCTTTCCCCTACTCCTCCCACTTCCCCTACTTCTTTAGACCTTTTCTTCCTGTTACACAATATCAATTATATATTGTGATCCTTATTTACATTTTTAGATTTTCATACCAGAGAAACTATTCTGTATTTACACGTGTGTCCTATTAATTTCACTTAAGGTATAGCCTCAGTGTGCATCCACTTAGCTATAAATGTCCCTAGTTTTTTGTTCTGTATGGCTGAGTAGTAATCCATTTCATAAGAAAGACCACATCTTCTTTATCCAGTCTCCAGCTAATGGGCAATTCGTCTGGAGAAATATCTGCTCAAGCCTTCTGCCTATTATTATTATTATTGTTGTTGTTTTTGTTATTATTATTATTATTATTTTGGTACCAGGGATCTAACTTGGGTCCTTGTGCTTACAAGGCAGGAAGCAGAACCACTGAGCTAAATCTCCCACCCTTGCCTATTATTTAATCTTTTTTTTTTTTGCTATTGAGTTGAAGGAATTTATTATATATTTTGGGTAATCACCCTGTATCAGATGTATGGTTTACAAACATATGCCTTTCTGCCTTTTTGTGTTGGTTTATCCCATTCTACAATTTGTCTTTTCATTTTGCTTACTGTTTTCTTGGCTGCGAAGGAACTTTTTATTTTTACTTTTTTTTTTTTTTTTTTTTTTTTTTTTTTTTTTTTGGTACTGGAAATCAAACTCAGGACCTTGCTCTTGAAAAACAGGTGACAGAACAGAGCTAAATCCCCCAAGAAGCTTTTTTCTTTTATGTGGATCTCATGTAAAGATAACTAATTTCCCCAACACTATCTATTGAAAAGACTTCTTTCTCCACTGTGGATGTACATAATGTATTTTTGGGGGTTCTCTATCTGGTTCTATTCTTTTGTAATGTGTTTTGAAATTAGGAAGTATGATGTCTCTAGCTTTGTTCTTTCTCAAGAACTCCTTTGCTTACTTAGGGTCTTTTGTGGCACCAGAGGAATTTTAGGAAGTTTTCTATTTCTTTTATAAAATGCCATTGAGATTTTCATAGGGATTGCATTGAATCTGTAGGTCACTTTGAGTAGTATTGATATTTTAATAATACTTAGCCTTCCCTTCCATAAACATTGGGTATTTTCCATTTATTTGTGTCCTTCAATTTTTCATCAATGTTTTACAATTTTCTGTGTGCAAGTAATAATCTATTTGTTAAGCTTATTTCTATTTTATTCATTTTGAAGCAATTATAAATGAGGTAGATACCTAATTTCTAGAAATGCAACTAATTTTTGTATGATTTTATATCAGGCAATTTTACTAAATTTGAATAATTCTAATAGTTTGTGTGTGTTTGTATGTACACAGAGTTTTAAGGATTCCATACATTCAAAGATCATGTCATTTACAAAACAGAAATAAATTTTCTTCTTCCTTTCCAACTCAGATGCCTTTTCCCCATCTTTTTTTCTTGCTTAACTGCTTTACAACTGTAAATGGTACATTGAATACAACTGGTAAGAATCTTGCCCTAATGTTAGGGGGAAAAAAAAAACTTTTCAGCTTTTTCATGGTTACATATGACAGAGGCTTATCAAATATGGCCTTTATTATGTTTTGATGCATTCTTTTCATATTTGGCTTGTTGAAAATTTTTAATCATAAAATTATGTTGACTTTTGTCAGATACTTTTAAGGCATCTGTTGAGATGATCAAGGGATTTTTTTTAATCCTGTTTAGTTTATAATAGTGATATGTCAGTTAGAAGAATCTAATCTTAGATTTGACCATGTGCTTAGTGATCATCTTGTCCAACTTCTGCATTTTTGAAAAAGGGAAATTGAAATCTAAAGATAATAAGTGATCTATTCAAGGTCATACAGTTGGTTAGTACAGTAATAAAGTTAGGTTTCCTGATTTCCTTATCCACTGGTTTATCCATGAAACAGCATCATCATCCCTCTTTCTTATCCTCAAGGCTTCTTTCAATTTTGGTAAATATTTTGACATTGAACTACAGGAATTTCACGGACTATTATAAATTCATTTTTATTAGAGTTATATATAAGAATTAAAAATCTGTGTTTATGTGTATGTACATGCTTGCATGTTGTGAGTCAGAGAACTGGGAAAAATCTAATCAGACAGAGGGTGAATCAAATTAGCTATTACAAATGAAAATCATGGACTGGCAAACATAAGACATTCTTAAGTCCATCTTTATTTCATTGCTAATAAAATGACTTGGAAAATATTGAGTTTGTCTTAGTTGTTATTTGGGTAAGCTAAGTTTTAGGCTAGAATACATTTGTGTAAACGCCTTGTCTACAAAATAAATATATAGAATTTTACCCATCAATTTAAAAAAACCTAGCCAGGGGTTGGTGGCTCATGCCTGTAATCCCAGCACTTGGGAGGTAGAGGCAGGAGGATTGCCACCAGTTAGAGGCCAGCCTGAGCTACATAGTGAGTTCAGGGCCAGCCTGAACTATAAAGTGAGACCCTGTCACAAAATTCCAACCCCTCCCCACCAAAAACTCCAAAACTAAACAAACTCACAATGTCTTTTTCAATAATTTGAAACTACTTCTAGGATAGTTAATGTGGATTATTATAATGTGTGGTCACGACATCCACATTTCCATAATTTTTTCAAAGAAATTCTTTTGAGAAATTAATATTTTTATATAACATGAAATATTAAAACTATTGATAATTAGTACTGACTTGTTTTATTTTATATTAAACATATATCAACAACAAAAAGTACTTCTTTATCTTAAAAACTATGGCAATAACGTCTATAGAAGCAGTACACATAAAAATATTTAGAATTAGGTTTTGGCTTTAGGATATCATCACAAATGAGACACATTAAAAAATAACTTCATACATGTCTTTACAACATCTCACATTATCTTGCAATAGGAGTTTGAATTTTATTATGTCACAAATATATATTATATGAATGCAAAATTTTATGCTGATGAATTTCAAACAATCTGATTTCTATTATGTGATTGAAATTCCATGAATGATAAAAATTTTGCTTGGACGTGGATGGATTTCTTTTTCAAAGTGAATTCATCATTTCCTTGACTGTGTCTGATCCTTAAATCCTCGGGGGTAAATTTTCAGGACAGCACATGGGGATTTAGCTATGTGAGTCCCATTAGTGTGAATCCAAGTTCTGCAGCTAAATCCATGAGCTGAGCAGTTGCTCTTTAATGTTATTTTAATATTTAATGGTTATTGCAGAGCTGTCAAGCTGGGACTGTTTCAATGTGAGATTTCTAGAACTTATGAGAGAGATTTTAAACATCTATTCAGAGCATATTGCAATATTCTTCATTGTAAGAGGAAGATTCTTTGGGAGAAACAGTCCAATTCAAAAGAGTTTTTCTTTAATTGTGGCAAATTTGAGGGTGAGATAATTGATTTCTTATTTTTATTAGCATTGTCCAAAAAACTCATTAAGTTGTTTTCCATCCGATAACTTAGATAATGATTTTGGGACATCAGATAAAGCCAGGAATAAAGGGGTCTGAGGTTTTGTGTGCTGTTCATGGGTACTCACTGTTTCTGTCACTGACATTGTCAAATATTTTTTCTTCATTAGTACCCTTTTCCATATGATTCTGTAGGCAGAATTTACAAAGGTTATTATATGTGAGGAAATTTCTATGAAGAGCCAGTAGTCTATACAGCAAGGTGGATTACTCATTGCTGTGTGGCCATAGTGCTGCATTCCATTGGGTGTGCCTGGTGGCCATCCAGAGGTCAGGACAGGCTCAATCTCTGGAAGAATGAGGATATCTGTTCATGATTCTTAAAACATACCACATATTATTTTGATGAGTTCTAATAAACATAAAAACTTTATGCCGGAGCTAGCCCAAGAACCAGTCAAGTCACCACAGAGGCGCTTTGGAAAGACTCATGTGGGAAAAAGAGCCATATTTATCTACTGCTTATCCCTTCCTTCTCCTGAAAGTTCAAGCTTTCTCTTCTTTCATCCAACTTGTAAACTTGTGCAAGTTTCCACATTCTGAAGCCAACCCTGCAAATCAACATTTCCTCCCCTCTAGTTTTGTTCTAATGTCTTTCTTTTCATTTACTACACAACTCCTAGAAACAATAATCTAAAAAACACTTTGTTCTTGCCTTGCTTTTAGTAGGATTCCTGCATAGTGTCATTTGCCTGACACGCTTCTCTGCATGTTGGCCTAGGAACGTCATCTCAGCATCACATACCCTACCCTCAAGCGTCTTAGTGTCAGCTATCACTGAATAATCTCTTGAAGTAACTCATAAAGTATTTTTGTACAAAATAATGAGGATTAGTTCTAGAAATTTTGACATAAAGATAAATGTCTTCATTAAATTTGTGGCTTTTTGTATTCAAAGACTGGTTTTTCTGGAGAGTACAGTATTATTTTCTGAAGACAAGTTATTTTCATAATACTGCTTAGAGTATTAAATATTAAAATTCTTAGATGCTAATCTTTCATACTACTCAAACTACAACTAGTAAAAGTACTACTGCTATCAAACTATTTTGGAAAAGAAAAGTGCCTCACCAGTATGAAAATTTAGTCCTAGTAAGGTAAGCTTATCTTACCTTCCAAAGTATATATTTTCTGATTCATTTGTTAAATATTTTGTGAATATTATGAACTCTGTTGCATTTGTTATCATGTGTTTCTGCAGTGAAATTCAACAAATTTTCCTTGAACTCTACATTTACTTAATTTTAAAAAATAGAAGCAAAGACATATCTTTATTTCATTTGATATGTCCATGCAAATATAATTTCTCATTCCATCCTCATAAGATGTGTTTTCCAGGGAATATGATTCTAGAGATAATCTCAGATCCAGACAACAAGACTGGCAGTCTTCCACATTGGACTATTTTATGACAGAGAAAAGTATTTTGCTCTCTTCCCTATTAATTTTTATCGAAAGCCAGCTTTACTTTCTTGTTCCTCAGTAGAACTATTTCTTTCTGATTTCAATTAAGAGTGAAATGTTAGCGTTTCAAATGCACTATTCTATTATATGTACACACTATACTGATTCATTAGGGAGAAGGCAGCATATTTGAAGGAAATCCAGTTGGGATGGAAAAGTAGGTTTAAATTTCACATTTTCATCATAAATATAAATCAGAATGTATTCTATGAAGACTTCTACTTAAATAAAGAACCTGTGGCAATAACAGGTTCTCCAATATCCCTCACTGTCTTCCATTTATCTGAGGGTTTCCTCTATTAGATCCTATTTTCCTTATCCCCCAGATGAATTTATTTAGAAACAATATGAACTTAATATCTTGTCTCTGAATGCTATATACTTTTTAAAAAATATCTAAATATCAGTGAAATGTTTATGATTGTTGAAAATGTTGAGTAAGGGTCTGAAGTATAGCTCAGGGGTAGAAGAATGTATATAGTTAGCATATAAAGTTGATTTCATTGAAAGTGATGTTTTATATAAGTGCGGTGTTCTGTGAGAAAACTTGCATGTTTTATTTTTTTTGGTAGTGTTGGGGATCAAATTCAAGGCCTCACACATGCCAGGCAATGGGTCTATTACTAAGTCATCCCCCAGCCCTACTCTGTCTCCAATACTGATGGTCTGAGTCTTGACATACAAGAATTCAAATGTATGTAAACTTCAGTAAGGTGAATATTACTCTTTTTCTACTTCCTCAAGGAAATGAGGTTTGGGAATGTTCTGGGGTTAATGACAGCTTGATCAGGAGAAGTACAAATCATGTAGCCAAATTAAATAGGCATTTACAACCACTAAATACTGGAGCCATCTGGCAACAACTTCTGAGTATTGATAAGAAGAACAAAACTTACATGATTCCATCTTGAAGGCTCAGGGATAGAGTAATCTGGGATGATAATTCTTGTTATTCAGAGGTCTCTTGGACAACTCTGTCTCAGATTGGGTCAGAGACTTTTGCTCAAATGAGTTAACTTTCTGGTTTGTTAAATTCTATGACCTCAGTTCACAGTCATTTGAAGACTGCAGTGGTGTTAAAAGACTGTGTTTTCTTTTAATGAATGGGTCCAGAAGAGTTGAGTCAATGAATACACATTAAACATTGACTGAGTGCTGGAGACCATGTGAAGTGTGTTAGTATTCCTGGGATCATGAGCTCTATGGAACAGCAGAGTGAACACACAGGTACACAAATACGTGAAGCACAGTGCCATAGATGTCCCTGTGATGTTTCTATGGTGCAGATAAGCAGCAAAGTTCATCCAGGAATTCAGGGAGGGCTTTATAGAGGGCATTCTAGCTGTTGTTTTTTGATAAAAATCACTTCAGGGCTGATGTCTGCCTGACTTCAGAAACTGATGATGGTAAGCGATTCTTGTTCTTTCTGTCACACCCTGTGGATTTGGAAGAAGCACTGGCAAAATCTTCTAGGAGCTTGGAAACATTAAGGAGGCCCAAAGCCCATTTCTATGGAAAGGAATTTAGGAATAAATTCCTAATGACAGCATCTCTGCCTGTCACCTCATTTGGCCTCTATCTTCACAACCATATATCTTCTGATGAAAATTCTACTTTAATATTCCTGCATGGGTACTTGAATGAATCTAATTTTTTAAGGCTCAAAACATTTTTATTAGTAATATTATTTTAAATAGCTTTTGTGTTATATAGTTAATATATTTTATTTAGTTAATTTATTTTTTGGGGGTACAGGGGATCAAACTCAGGTCCTTGCACTTGTGAGGCAGGCAGCGTATAGTTAATATATTTTAAAATAATGTATCTAGTGGGACTCCTCTCTCTCACACTGAAAAATCTTAGAGAAGTCAAAATACTAGCTATAGCCATTAGTTACATCTGAAGTATTGATGATATTTGAATATGTGTTTTGGAACATTTGTTTTACATGAAATAAATATGTTTGTGCCCTAAGTTCATGTGGAAAATATATGTCTGGACCAGAATTAAGCATAATTTTATACTTTTGAAACAATCTATAGATTATTTAGATTGATTTTCACAAGGGAACTATCCCCTTATGTTTGCAAAAATTTCATTGGATTATGATAGCAATCAGTTTTTATTTGAGGTTGACCACTGGGAAGCATCACAAGTTCTATGAAAAGGTAGTGTATTTGCAGTAAAAACACCACGCTAGGAAAGAGCAAGGGTTAGCAAACAAAAGTCAACCGACTTCAAAAGAAGTGAGGGCACAATAACATGCTAAATATTTCTTCACAATCTATGAATTAGTAGTAAACGATTTTATCAGTTAGGGAGTTTCCCATGTAATAAACATTGTATGTGGCATAAAATTTGTGTCTATTGTATTTTACATAATGAATTTATACAAAAATAATATTTTCTCATTTCAATTTGAAAAATCTTGCATGGTCCTACAAATATCCAGAAAATTCACGATAAGACCCCTTGAAGTTTTTAGTAGGCAGACAAGAAGCCTGAGATCACTATCCATTGAGATAATCTGAATGTCAAGTGGAAACATAAAATTCACACCAATATTTATAGCTCTCTGGAAAAGCATTGGTTATTATGCCTCTTGATATACCAAATTAAGCTATCTGGATGGTGATGACGGATGAAAGTTAACCTAAATTTAGGGAGTTCTGCAATGTAAATCACTCTGTAACAAGGCTGACAACCTAGTGGCAAAGAGTTATAAATATAACACTAGAAGATATTTGAGAGCCTCTCTCTGAAAATAAGATATAAGATACTACATTCACAAGTGTAGGAGCTAAAATAAAATCAACTCATTTCATAGAAACGGCAAAGACAAGAAGATTGCTGAGGCATAGAAGCTGGTAAGTGAACCACTGTGTGCAGCTGCCGAAGCCGGGAGATTCTAGCAGGCAAGGCTGGGGAGGTGCAGTACTGTGTCTGAAGCCATCTCTGAAAGCACAAAGCTGTCCTTCACAGCAGCACAGGGGAGGCCAACACAGACATGGGAGTGAAATCTAACCAAAAACTTTTATGTAAAAGCACTCCCTTCAACTAAAATGATAAACCATGCACCACTGAAATATGAGACAGAAGTCGCTATTCTGGTTGCCATAATCTTAGACCACAGGGCTTTAGTAAAACAAATGATTTCTAAGTGCTTAATGTCAAAGTGGAAGAAAAGGCATTTTATCAAACTTGTTTAGGAGGAGAAAAATCCCCCAAGATGAATGTCATGTCCTTGGCTCATGTATCATTCTTGGAGAATTCTTTAGGGCCTTTCTAAGATTTCACTGCATGTTCACCACATCTGTGTAATTTGAACCATTTTTGAACACCATCTGAAGACATTTGTGTTTTCAGTCAAAGTCAGGACTTTTAAAAATTTACTATATTATTAATTCAAATATAAAGGGCTGAAGAATGGACTAACATCCATGAAACTTTGCATGGCCTAATAGTGTGTTAAATAATTATAACATTTAATTACTGAGAAGAGCATGCTTTAAAAGCTGTATACTATTTGAATAAATAATTGAATTAGCAAAATTTTACTACATTAATTATAGTGGCATTAATTTCTAATCATGATAATGAATAATAAGAGGTATAAGAATAGGAAATTATTGTTTATATACTCTCTCGATGGTATTATGCTAGACACTGGAAGTCCAAAAATGATAGACCAACTCTTAATCAATTATATGATGAGAATACCAGGCTTAAAATAAAAAAGGAAGGAAATATACCAAACACATTGTATGAGCATGCCACAAGTTCAGAGAAAAGGGTAAGCATTATAGGGTACTCTGGAGAAAGCACTTTTAAATTTAATCAATATTCAGCAGAGTTGATTTATTCATTCTGCAGATAGCTATTAAATGTCTTCCGTGTACTTGAAGCTCTTACTAGGAGCTTAGGATGCTTATGTCTCTTCTATTCTAAAGTTCATAGCCCAACAGAGAAGATGTTATCAAGTAATCTGATAAATTTTGTAAAGGAAAGATATACAAGGTTGTGAGACCATATAATTAGAGACATGAATTAGTCTGAGGAAGGAAAGGAAGAAAATGACATTCGTTTTGTCATGTATGGGATAAGTGATGATTAAATGGTCAAAGAAGTGAAAAGCGGAGTGATCCAGGCAGGGCATCAGTGCACCCAAAGGCTTTGTCAGCTTTAAGACTAGGAAAGAGGCCAGGTAGTCAGGGGACAGAGAAAGCTGGAGTGTGGTGGGATATGGTGTCAGGTCAGGACACACAGGCCATGTGGAAACTAGGAAAGATTTTTACCTTTATTTTAAGGGTAGCTGGAAGGAGAAATTCAAATCTGAGATGATCTCAGGTTGGTATTTAGAATACATTAGCTACAGAATGCAGAACAGACAGTAGACAAAATGGAATAAATGTAGGTAGATAAGATGGAAGCTGGTACCAATAGTCTGAGGAAGAGTAGTAACACTTTGGATTGGGGGAGGGCAATAAAGATGAAGAAATGTAGACAGAGACTCTTGACAAATGACTAAGCGGATGAAGGAGTCATTTCTATCTGCTCCAAATCAGACCTGCTTAAAATGTATGGCTGAGCTGGAAAGCAAAAGGGAAATTGACTGCCATTTCAACATCACAAAGCCATTGCTGGGAGCTGAAGACTCCATGGGGTCCTGAGAGTAGGCGAGTGCCTTAGGAAATGATGTTTAAGGACTGTCCTGGCAGTGGAGTTCATTCTAGTAGCAGAAGTTATTTAGGCTGTAGTCACTCCAAATCTTGACCAGTAGGCGCATTACACTCCTTTATAAACACTGGTACTGACTGGCCAGCACACCCTGATCAAAGGTGTAAGTTTCACTTTTGCAAATTCCTCTTGCAAGTCTCTAAATTTTATTATTTCTTGCCTTATCCTATTTTTCTCCTAACCTGAGTTGTAGCAGTGCCTTTTTTTTTTTTTTTTTTTTTTTTTTTTTTTTTTTTTTTTTTTT
>NW_022900942.1:29694046-29759233 GCF_012274545.1 Fukomys damarensis | reverse complement strand
TTTTTTTTTTTTTTTTTTTTTTTTTTTTTTTGTCCTTTGGCAGATTAACAACTCTTTAGTGTAACTTGTTTCTCAAAGTCATTGATGTGAGTTTTGTCTCCTGATTGGACTCTGACTGCTCAGTGGGATCAGAGAGATGAGTCCAAAGGCAATTGTCGAGAAGATAGTCAATGAGAATTCTGAGACTGGAGGAGTTACACAGGTCTTCAGATTTCACAGATCACACCAAATCTTAGGGAGAATCAACCAACCAAAAGAAACCCACTTTTCAGCTCAAGGATATATGGGGTATCTCAAAAGCTATCAGGAGAACATATAGATCACCACCAAATAATGTTTTTATAGCAGATGTCTCCATGTCCCCTGAATGTCAGATGTCAGAAATATTGAACAAGATCCTTAAGGTAATATATGCATTTCAAAACTATATTGTAATTAATTCAACTGGTGTCAGTGCTGCTGCATTGGATATGGAGCAGGAAGGAGAAAGAGATATCACAGATGGTCAGATATTTAGTTTATAGATTAAGCTTATTGTGCCTTTGACTGAAATAAAGATTATGGGAGTATTATGGTTTATACCTAGATATCTCCCTAAATCCTCATGTGATCAGAGGTGGGAACTTTGGGAGGGAATTGTGCCATAGGGGCATTATACCTGACTTGCTTTTGGAAGACAGAGTTTGGGGAAAACAGGCAGGTCACTGTGACTATGCAGCAGAAAGTTGTATCTCCCTCCTTGGTCTTCTCTTGACTCCCTCTGCTGATGGGCCATTGTGAGATGAGCAGCTACTCCTCTGCTTGTTCCTATGCCACATCATTTTGCCTTGGAGCCACGGCGGATTGAAATGTGGCCAAAATAAACCTCTCTTCCTTTTAATTGTTGATATTGTTTATTTTGTTCCAGCAAAAGAAAAGTGACTAAGACACGGGGAAAGATCATATATGAATGGGAAAGAGCAAACAACATGCGCGTGTTGGCTTTTTGATGACTTTGAGATATTTATGAGATGTGACATTGGCAATTACACACAAAGTTTTGAGGTAGATGACTTAAAACAACCCTAACCATTTGTTGTCATTAACAGTTACTATGGTCAGGTATTTGGAAGGGCATGGCTATGTGATTCTGTCTCAAAGTTCTGTCCTGGTGTTCCTTGTGAAGTATTGCAGTTCTTGTAACAGAGAGGTTGGCTTCTACGTGGCTCTCATGTGGCTGGCCATTTGGTCCTGACTATTAACAGAAGGCCTCAACTCCTCTCCATCTGAGACTCTCCTCAGGTAGATTGAGTGTCTTCATGATAGAATGGCTTCTCCTAGACCTGGGGATCCAAAAGAGTGAGGTGGATACCACCATGCCTTTTATGACCTATTCTAAGAAGTTGTACTCTGTCCTGTGCTACCAGCAAGTCATTAAGCCCAGATCACATTCAAAGGAATGGGAAATAGGTTGTACCTAGAATTCGTGTAAGTACAGAATTTTATAAATACTTGGGGAGATAATGAGAGTGAAAAGAAAAGACTGTAGAACAGGGGTTAGCAAATTTTTTCTGTACAACATCAGGTAGCTAATATTTTAGGCTTTTAAAACTACAAGATCACTCACAATTATCAAACTAAGCTGCTGAGGCAAGAAAACAGCTGTGACACTACTTAAAAGAATGGGTGTGGGCTGGGTTCAGTCCAAGGTAGGCCTGTGGGCTATTGTCAACTTTGATGTTGAACATAGCCAGGAAAAACAACTACATTCAATGACTGAAGAGCATACAAAACAATAAAACCACAACACACACACACACACACACACACACACACACACACACACACCCCAAGGTCCTCCTTGTTTTCTAATTCATGAACCGGATGCAGAAAAGCAGTGAAAAGTCTAACAAAAGATAGTATGACACCATCATTTATACAAAATAGTCCTATTAATTCTTTAGTATTATCCCTGGGTTTTGCTTTTGCTTTTGCTTTTGTTTAGTGGTGGAGACCAAGGTCTATATTGGAGTAGGAACATGTCCAAGTTAATAGTAGTAAATTAGAATTTGAAAGCAAATCTCTCTGATTCAAAGTTTATATTGTTTACTTAAAAAAGCAACAAAAAATATTCCATCTGGTGTAAAGAAATATTTGTAAAAACGACCCCCAAATAGTTTGGATCATATTTAATCATTGGATGCCAAGGGTATTGTACTTTGATGATAGGGGTTTGAGCAATGAGTCCAGAGTTACATGATTGAAATTGTATCCTAATTAGATATCTAACAGTGGTATGTTTATGTGTGGTAAGGTTACCAAGGAAGGGAAATTGAACAAGAGGCTGATTCAATAGTCTGCAAGGGATGAGTGAAAAGTACAATGAGTGTTTAAATTGTAAAATTTTATTACAGTAAAAGACACAAAATATTTCCCCCTAGCGTCAAGCACACATCTTCATTCTTGACAATGGAAGTCCTCTTTCCTGAGGTGTGATTGAAAAAATATGGTAAATGCTGCTGCCAAGTGCCATCTAATGGAAAGACAAGCTCACGAAGACATTACAGTGTGTTCTCATCTATCTCATTTGCCACATCTGGCATCAGGCAAATTCTCAATTTTCCTTAAAATCAGAATGACCAGAAAAGGTAAACATTTTGAATCAACGCAGGACACTCATGTAGCAATAGCACAATTAAAGAGACTCTTGAAAGAGGACTTTGAGAACAGCTTCAAAAATTTGCTAGAATAATGGGATGTGTTGAAAGTGAGGGGTTAGTCTTTCAAGGGTGATTAATGGTGATGTGCTTTTTACTGTAATACACTTTTAAAAATTTAAACCCTTGTGTTTTTTTTCATAGCTCATAGAAAATTATTAGGACTTGAATGATGATAATAAAAATGTAAAAGGTATTGCTCAGAAAAATCCAGCAGAATTTTGGAAATAGGTTGTAAAACCAAGAGCCAAGGATAACCCTAAAAGTCAAGCCTGCATTAAAAGAAGGCAGTCATAAAGGAGATATCCTTTTATGCAGGAATTATGGGTCATTTTAGACATATTGACATCCAAGTGGAGGTGTATTAGTGAAAGAACACATGTGAGGGCTTGGGATGGGAATGGAGCTGTGTAAATGTACTTGCTGGCAGAGATTTGGGAGAGGAGGAGGGACCATGGAACAAGAATATTAAGAAGCAACTAGCTCTCCAGTTTGGATGGGAGAGGAAGAGGAAAAAGAAGCAGTGTCATAGGTTAGGCAAGAGCCAGGACAGTGTAGAAGGTCAGCAACCACAGGTGGAAGAAATTTCAAGAGGGCAGTTCAAGTGCACAGGAGGAGCAAAGAAGCTGAAAATCTAGAAAACCTGGTTGTATTTGGCTCAGAGGAGGTCATTTATGGTTTTATTAGCTACTAAATTAGCTCGATTGCTGGCTTCTGCCTCCACTGTCAACCTGACGAAGCTAGAGTGTTAGTTCTCAACTCTGACACTGCATTGTAACATCCCGAGGAATTAAAAAAAACTGATGCCTGATACAGTCCACCTTCTCCTACTTTGCCAGAATTATGGACACAGAAGAAAAGAGGCGAGGTACCTGCTAAAGTTCTCTGGCCTCACACAAAACATGGCGTAATTCCTTTGGCCACGTACATGTGAGTCTACAAGAGAGGTGATATTGTCGACGCCGAGGGAATGGGCACTCTCCAAAGAGGAATGCCGCACAAATGTTACCATGGCAAAGCTGGAAGGGGTCTATGCTGCTACCCAGCATGCTGCTGGCGTTGCTGTAAACAAACACGTTCGGGGAAAGATTCTTGCCAAAAGAATTAATGTAGGTAATGGGCCAAAATAGCATCCTGAAATTTGTGAAGGAAAATGATCAGAAAAAGAAGAAAGCCGAAGAGAAAAGAGTCGGGCTTCAAATGAAGCACAACCAGTGCTGCCCATGACAGGGCACTTAGTCAAACCAGTGGAAAGGAGTCTGAGGTGCCGGGATCTACTTCCTATGAATTCATAACATAGTATTTTTTTCCTCTCATTAAGTTTATTGGCACATTTTAGGTATACAGTCCGGTTACATTCATCATTAGGATCTTATACCTTTACATGATGTATCTTGGTTCTCATTTTTTCCCAATTCCCCAGCCCTCCTTTCATCCCCTCCACACCTCCCTATTTACAAAGACTTTGTTTCCATATTTTCACTTTTCTCATATTTTTTTCTTTCCCCTTCTTTCCTTTCCCCTTCCCCTCCCACTTCCCCTACTCCTTTAGACATTTTCTTCCTATTTTCCAATATCAGTTATACATTTTGATCCTTATTTACACTTTTAGTTTTTCACACCAGAGGAACTATTTGGTATTTACACAGGTGATTACGTAATAGTTAAAAAAACAAAAACAAAAACAAAACTCCAGACTATAAAAAACAAAACAAACGACAACAAAACAATGGCTTGGTCTCATCCCAAGAGCTTCTAAATTAATTGCGGTGGGGTGTGGCCTGGGTGTTGGAATTTTTAAAAATCTCCCCAAGGTGGTCTAATATGTGGCCAAGATTAAGAATCAATCCCATGGAGGGAAAAAGCTAGTCTACGAAGAAAGCTGTGAGACACTCCTGGAGGAATACTAGCTGCTTTGAAAATCTTTTGTCTTGGGGCTGAGAAGTAAGTTGAGAGAGATGGGCAGCCCCTGGCTTCTGTAGGGGGTAACGATAACACTGTAATGGAATTTTGGATTTTCATTCTCACTTCTACCAACTTTGCTGCAAATAATGGCCAACCTTGAATTTGCAGCAGCTCTGGTCTTGATGCCTTGAAAAATAAAACCACAGCAACACAGAGTTGCACTTATGAGGTGCTGAGTGTTAACAGGTATAGTTGCACTAACCTCAGATCAGTTCCCTGCCTCATGTCTCTCTCCTTCAAGTCCCTAGCTCTGGGGATTTACAAATGATGTAATACCTCTTAATGTAGATTTTCTGAAGGAGGACAAACAATAAAACCCTGCCCAGAGCTATTGTGTGGAGTGAAGAATAATTAATTTTGTTATTCTGTTATCTTGGCCAGAAAACTCTCCACCCTAAATCCTATTCACCCTGTCCCCACCCCTGTACTAATTACCCTCACAGGGGCTGAAGTCTGCCCTTTCCCATACACACAGCATAATGCCCTCAGAGGTACTGAGCTCATAGCTCAAAATATGAAATACACAACAATTTCAATAAAAAACACTGGATTCATATTCTACCATAGGAAGAATGGCTAGAAAGACATAGAAATAATTTTAAATTAGCCTAATAAAAATTCTAAAAGACATAGGAATGGAAAGTACTAGTAAATGAAATGAGAACAAGAAGTATAATAACAAAGCTGAAATATCAGGTAAGAAAATATATAATAATTAGAATAACAACTCTAATGGGACAAACAGCAGAGTGAATAAAGCTGAAAAATAAAGTAGTAAGTGGGGTGATAGGATTGAGAAAATCCCAAAAAGAAGAAAGGACTAAAAAATCGAAATATAAAAGAAAGAAAGAAATAGTGATACATTCTGAAAAGTAAGAGGCCATAAAAGACACAGATAATTATGGATTCAAAATATTTGAAGGAATAAACTTCTTTATATTTAAAAATAAAAAGATGAAAAATCTCAGATTGAAAGATCCCTTAGACTTATCGGGGGAAAAAAATCATACTGAAACAGACAATGATTAAACAATCAAAGGAAAAGAGAGTTCTAAGAAGACCACACACAGAGGAACTAGATTACACTGATTTTTATTTTAAAGCAACTGAATGAAATTGTGGTATTGTAATAATGTTTAAGAAAAATATTTTAAAACCAGGAATTTTGTATCTTGGCGAACTGTCTTTCAAATATGAGGGTTACATAATGATATCTGCTCTTATATCAGAATTCAGAAGTTTTACCACTCAAAGATCCTCATTGAAAAGAGGTCTGGATGAAGTACTTTAAAAAAAAAGGAAGTACAAGTTCAGGAGATACTTCAATAAATATGTGAAATAAGAATGGTTTCAATACTCTGGTAGTTTTGTTTTTGTCTCTCAAACAGGGTAGAAGAAAATGAAATGGTATAGTCACAATAACCTGAAAATTGTGGAAATCTGGATAATATAAATAATAATGTGGGCTGAAGGTGAATTAAAGGATATGGGAATATGCTCAAGATGTTTTATTGGGTGGTACAAATAAACCCTCAATTATAAAAAATCAGAAAATGAGTGAAAAATCAACACAGAAAAAGTAGGAATTAAATTAAGTTGGTAGAAAACTACTTTTAAAAATCTATCATTATAATAGGACAAAAACATAAATGCTGATGGGTTGGAATGAAAAACACCCAGAAACATTCTATTTACAATAGATAGACCCAAGGCATCATGATACCAAAAAATAGTAAGTTAAAAAATAGAAAAAAATGAACACAAATTTTTGTAACCTACCCAATTTGAGGTCAGTAATTTGAACAATCCTGTAATATTAAGGAAATTATAAAGGAACTTCACAAAGAAATCTCGAGGCCCATGTGGGTTTACTGGAGAATCCCACCAAACAATGAAGAGCTAACAAGCATTATATGCAATCGCTTACAAAAAACAGAGCAGGAAACACTGCTCAACTCACTTATGAAACCAGTATTAACTTGATACTCAAACAACACAGATAATTCAAAAAAAGAAAATTTCAGGATAGTAACTCTTGCGAATATAAGTGAAAAATCCTTAGCAAGATAAGAGAAAATGGAATTTAGGAAAATATACAAAGTACTCCATATCACAATCAAGTTTGATTCATTTCAAAGAGGCAAGTCTGGTTCAAAAATTGAAAGATGAGGTTGCCCATAATTAGTACTTCCATTCAGCAATTTATTTGAGACCCTCTCAGTGAAATGAAGCAAGAAAAATGACACTTCAGTATTAGAAAAAAGAATGAAAATTTAATTATTTTCATAATATGACTACCAACACGGAAAAAGGAAAATAATTTGTGAATTATAAGAAATGACTGACTTGTTTAGCTAAATCAACATACAAAGCCAGTTATATTTCTATAAACACACAGCAAACAACTGGAAAAGTAAAGAAAAGATATTATTTGTAATATGGCCACAGAGCATCACATGCCTAGAAATAAACCTAACAAAATATGAGCAAGACTTCCACAAAAATGTTGAAGTCTCATTAATAGATACTAACAGAAACCTACATAACTTAAGAAATGTACATGTTTTTGATAAGAAGAAACATTACAAAATGGTATGTTCTCTATATTGATGTGTATATTCGATGCAATTCCAATAAAATATGAAGAGCTTTTCATGAAAATTAATAAAATCTCTTGTCAATTTATTTGAAAGGATAAAAACTCAAAATAACCCCAGTACTCTTGAAGAACGAAAGCAGAGTGGGGAGATACCAGGGCTTACACTGCAGCAATAGGAGTTCAGAACAGGTTTTAGCAGAGGTGCTCCAAGTTAGCTGGGCATGGAGGTACATGCCTGTATTCTTTACAGAACAGAGAATATGTATGTCCGTTAGATATATGAAGTGTTCAACATCATTAGTGATCAGGGAAATGCCAACATCAACACCGTAATTATGTCACATTTTATATCATTTTGCTGACAAATATCAAAGTCACGTTGCCAAATATTGCCAAATATGTAGACCCATAGGATCTCTTACTTCCACTGATGAGAGTGTGATTGTTCCAATGCTTTCGAAAATGGTATGCTAAGTATGTCTTCAAGATGAACACTCATCTTTAGGCTCCAACAACACCACTCCTAGGTATTTATCCTAGAACAACTTTTACACATGTATAATCAAAGACACAAGTATTCTCTGATGGGAGAGTGGGTCAATGTACTGTGTTATATTTACAGAGTAAAATACAATAACTCAGTTGATATAAATGAACTGTAGTGACACGTGAAAATATGAATGAGTGTTAGCAATAAATGAAATAAATGAAAGAGCTAAAATATTACCAAAGGATTTATAAAATAACAAGTAAAATAAAACTATACTCCTAAGGAATGCATATTGGTTCTTTTTTTTTTTTTTTGGTGGCACTGGGGATTAAACCTAGGGAGTGCTGAGTTACATGCCCACCCCCTTAAAATTTTTCTTTTTAAATTTTGAGAATTGTCTCACCAAGTCGCCCAGGCTGGCCTTGAAATTGCCATCCTCCTGCAATGTTCTCCTGAGTAGCTGGCATTAATGGTGAGTGCCACCATACCTGGCAGGAATGCACATTTTAAAAATTATTCTTAAATTCTTTTATTGGCACATTTTAAGTATACAAAACATCTGCATTCATCATTGGGATCTTGTACCTTTACATGATGCATCTTGGTTCTTATTTTTTCCCCATTCCCCTGCCCTCCCTTCAACCCCTCCACCCCCCCCTTATTTACAAAGACTTTGTTTCCATTTCTCATATTTTTTCCTTTCCCTTCCTTCCTTTCCCCTTCCCCTCCCACTTTCCCTACCCCTTTCGACCTTTTCTTCCTATTTCACATTATCAATTATTCATTTTAACCCTTATTTACACTTTCAGTTTCTCACACCAGAGAAACTACTCTCTGTTTACATGTGTGTCCTATTAATTTCACTTGAGTATGGCCTCAATGTGCATCCACTTAACTATAAACATCATCTCTACTTTCTCATTCTTTTTTTTTTACCTTATTCTTATGACTGAGTAGTACTCTATTTAATAAAACACACACACACACACACACACACGCCTTCATTACCCAGTCTCTAGTTGATGGGCAATTAGGCTGTTTCCAAGCTTTAGCTATTACAAACTGTGCTGCTATAAACATGGGTGAGCATATAATGCTGTGGTGCATGTGGTTTTGAATTTTGTACCATATGTAACCATTACTTATTTTGCAAAAGTGAAAGGTGAATAGACCATGCTGTAGTTGGAGCACTGGAAATTACTGGGAAACACCGAGTAAGAGCAATATTTTGCTCTTTGAATCTTAGACATTGACTTAGCAGAGTAGGTTTTCAGCAAAGGTGAAGAAGCATACATAGAAGAAAAACTGCATGTATAGCATGTGGGACATAACTGATGACGGGACAAGTTTGAGGCTGCAACAGGAACACACACACAAGACTCAAGAGAAAGAAGTTGCAGGCTACGTGAATGGTATTTCTGAAACATCAGTAGGGACTCTTTAAGCTCAAGTCTAAGATTTTTCAATTATATGCTTTATTTTAGAAATTTTAATCTATTTGGTTTCTCAAGTAATTATCAGAATTATGATTTTTCGGTAATACTTTGAAATACTGTTTTAAAATATTATTGAAATAAAATGAAATGTTTTAATGTCTTAATGTTAAAATTCCTATGAGACTAAAATACTTAAATTTTAAAGTTTTCCTTGGTTTGTCATGATTTCTCTAGTAATTTACTAAAAAGATAATAAGGTTAATTGTTTTGTTTTGATTTTATTGTTATATTGTCATTTCTTGCTTAGTTTCCTATTGATAGATTCCATGGCTCTGTCTTTACCAAATGGTCTCATGTGTTTGCTAAGGAGTTTTTACTCCCATAGCACATGTAGCTAGGTAAGTTAATTGCAACCTCGAAATAATTTGAAAACACATATTGTTCAGGGGAAATGAGTTAAAGTCCTTTTAGCAAAATTATGGTCACCATGAAGTAGAAAATAACCTGTTTATTTTATGCAAAATTTGCTCAAATGTTAGAATAAGGAGTGTAGTATGGTTCAGATTTCCTTCCTGAAAAGGTGTAGCAAGCTGAAGGAGCAAAGGGGCTCTAGGTTAACTTGTTCTCTGCAAAGTTCATTCTAGAGCTGTCTAGGTCCTAACCACAGCCACTCTCCATGTAGACAGTATTGCTGGATGAATCTGGACATTGCTAGATATGTGTGGATGAACTGAAGCGAAAAATCATCGTCGAGCCAGGTCCCTAGCTAGGATCTATCTTCATTGAAACTTGCTCTGAGGAAAGAAAAAAAATTCTCATAAATCTAAGATAATTTAAATTTAAATAAGTTTAAATCACTCCCTCCTCCGTGTGTCTGTGCATTTTAAAGATACCAGAACTGTAGAATGAAAAGCTTACCTCCCCGATAAATTTCTGCAAGCAACAGACAGAGGCAGTAGGCGGGAGACATTGGACAGGAAGCGGGCTTGGGGCACAGGAACTTGTCCTGTATCCCAAGAGGTGATGCCACATGTACGGTGCCATGGATGTCTGGACCCACACTTGTTCAGGCTCCAGAGAGCTGCAGTTGGGACAGAACTTTTTATAGAGGAGATGAAAGGGACAAAAAGCGATGCATTTAGCTGATGCATTTAGTCCTTTCTCAGCTTTCAGAATTAAAGCTAATTAGCCAAAATAAGAATTCTATAAGCAGCTTAAATCCAAACGGGAAATCCACACTCAGTGCAAAGCTAGATCAGATGAATACAAAAGATTAAAGAGAAATAGTCATGTCCTCTGGGATAAAAATGGCAAAACTAGACGATTTTACAGTTAAGCTGAAAGATGCAAGAAGAATAAGAAAAGGATAAAGGCAAATATCCTTTAAGCAGATTCACGTCAAGCAAAACACTCAATCATAAGGTTGGCAAGGGAAGATACAAAGAGCAGTAGAATGTTTTCATACACGAGATGCACAAGCATTTGAATATGCACCCTCTTTGATAATTTCAGTGTGAAAAAGAAATCCTAACGTCAACAAATCTCTGAGCATTTGTAGCTTATAGAGAATTTATACCATGAAAGTTCATGAGAATCAACATAATAATTCTATATTTTAAAAGGTTAGTGTTATGTAAATGGTAACTTAATTAAAAATGGAACATTAACTTCAAACTATTGCTGATGAATAATGTCACATTTCACATTTCCCCTAATGGCCGTCCATGCAACAAAAATGACAAATATATGTAAGTTAGTAATTTACTGATATAGGAGAATAAGTAGCATCCTGTTCACTATTTTGTTTGTAGTCATCTCCCTTCTCTCATACCTTTATGTGTTTATCTAAGAAATGCATCTTTACACTGTCCATCATTTTGTATGTGTTATGTACACACATATACATGCATACTCTGTTGCAGTCAAAAGTAGGCCAGAAAATTCTGCCGTTCAGAAAGCTGAAAGACATATGGCATGCTGAAAAAAAGAAGACTAACAAGGCCACCAAGGGTCATCAGAGGTTATAGAAATAAAACTGAACCGTGGTCTGGTTTGAGCTGCCAAACAGATCTGTAGAGGTGCCTACACATAGCGTGTAAGACTGCACCTACCAGCCTTCACCTGTGATTTGTTCACCTGGGACTACCAATTGCCATCTGAAGTGAACAGACTCGAGCATTCTCTCCCTCTCTCTCGCTCTCTCTCTCTCTCTCTCTCTCTCTCCCTCTCTCTCTCTCTCTCTCTCTCTCTCTCTCTCCCTCTCTCTCTCTCTCTCTCTCTTTCTCTCCCTACCTATCTATTCCATCATTCTTTTTCATGTCCTTGTGGCTGGTTGTAGCTTGGATCTTGAATGTTGCTGAAATGCTCGTGCATTTTTAAAAATAATTTTATTGGTACATTTTAGGTATACAATATAATGACACTCTTCATTGGAGATTTGTACCTTTATGTAATCTATCTTGGTTATTATTTTTCCCCATTCCCCTGCCCTCCTTTCAACCCCTCTATCCCTTCCTATTTACAAAGACTTTGTTTCCATTTTGTCCTTTTCTTATATTAATTCCATTCCCTTCTTTCCTTTCTCTTACCTCTCCCACTTCCCCTTTCCCTTTGGACCTTTTCTTCCTATTTCACATTATTTATTATAACTTTTAGTTCTTATTTAGACTCTCAGTTTCTCACACCAGAGAAACTATTTGGTATTTACATGTATTTTCTATTTATTTCACTTAAGAGTATCACCTCAATGTGCAACTATTTAGCTATAAATGTCTCTAGTTTCTCATTATTTATGGCTGAATAGTACTCCATTTTATTTAAAAATCACATTTCCATTATCCAGTTTCCAATTGATGGGCAATTGGGCTGTATCCAAGTTTTAGCTATCACAAACTCTACTGCTGTGAACATAGGTGAACATATTTTGCTGTGGCATGATTCTTTTAATTCTTTTGGGAAGATACCCAGCAGCGGGATAGCTGGTTAAAAATGGAACTTCCAACGCTAGTACTTTAAGGTATCTCCATACTGATTTCCACGGTGGTTGCCCCAGTCTACACTCCCACAGCATTCCTTTTTCCCCACAGCCCTGGCAGCATTTGTTATTGGTTGATTTCATAATAGCAGCCATTCTTTCTGGGGTGAGGTGGAATCTCAGTGTTGTTTTCATTTGCATCTCCTGGATAACTAGTGATCAAATGCCAGTGTATTAAAGGCCCGATCCCCAGCCTGTGGCACTATGAGAAGCAGTGGAATCTTAATTTGGTGAGACATAGTGGATGGAAAGTTAGGTCACGAGGGTGTGCCGTTGAAGGAGGCACTGTGACCCTCCAGCCCCTTCCCATCACTCTGCTTACCCTGTGGCCATGGAGGGAGCAGCCTCCTCAGCCATGTCTTCTCCCCATGAAATGCTGCTTCATCACAGACCTTGAACCATATGGGTCTAAGTGACCTGGCACTGAAAGCTCTGCAACTGTGAGCCACAACAAACGTTTCTTCCTTTATGTTGAACTGTCTTAGCCTACTTTCTTAGCATTGAGACACGGTACACAAAATCCACACCTTAAAGGTGGAGAGGTTTATTTGGGCTCATAGAGTATAGAAGTTTTAGTCCATAGTTGGCTGACTCCAAGGCATGGCAGCATGGCAGAGGCATGGCAGAGAAGAAACAGCTTAGGGATTGGCAGTAGGAATCGGGGAGACAGAGAGAGAGAAAAAGGAGGATATTATGGGAGGATAGAGGAAGAGATACCCTTCCAGGCCATGTCTCCAGTGACCTACCTTCTCTAACCAGGCTTCAACATTCCAGTAGGTACCATGGCTAACAGCAGCTGTAATTCAGTCCAGGTTCTGATCCATGATATGCAGCCAGTAGATAAATGCATGATATGAACCAGAAGCAAACTTCGCAGTCATGATGCTGAATATTGGCATTGTTTGTTTATCACTGAGTTTGCTTTTCAGATCTTGAAATTGGGTCCTGGCTGAAGCAAGAACTATTTTTTTAAACTTTGAAGAAAAGAATAGAAATTTAAAAATTTTTTATGTCAAAACACACTGCATCAGCTGGGGGTGGTGGCGCATGCCTATAATTTCAGAACTTGGGACGTTGAGGCAGGAGGATCACCTGGATATCCTCCAGGGCTACATAGTGAGTTCCAGGTCAGACTCAACTACGTAGTGAGACCCTGTCTCAAAAAAACAAAAAACAAAAAAACCCCAAACCAAAAACAAAACAAAACAAAAACCAAAACACACTGCATCATAAAAAGCAGATAAATAAACAATTTTTGCTTAAAGCAATTTTTATTATATGTGCTGCCAAAGCGAGCACTAAAGCAATTTTTAAATGATGGGTTTTTAAGGATTTTTGAGAGTAGAATCTTGTCTTGAAATGAAAGTGCTTGAAGACAAGGGGCAGGTTCTAGAGAGTGAATATTCTGCTGTGCGTCATCTTGGGAAGGTTTGGAGTCTACCACGGGAAGTGCGCATTTGGAAATCGAAGGGAAGAGCGCTCCTTCTCTCTGAGGCTAGAGGTAAGGGGATAGGGCATCCTCAAGGATATTCCCAGGTAACTTGGCAGTGGTGTCCCCAGTCCTATGAGATAAGGAGTAGCTGAGCTGGGAGGTAGAGACAGGCTGGGAATAGGATGGGGGCTCAATCACATTTAGGAGTCAGTTGTAGCTTACTTTGTGTGTATGTGCTTCTCTTTTCTTTTCTTCAAAGCTCTAGCTCAGTCTTATGAGCCTCATCTCACTTGTGCTATGGGGGAAAATTAAGTGTGATGTAAAGAAAATTAAAGCTCTGAAACTCTCTGAGATAGTTGACAGTAGGGTGGAAAGTGCTGAGAGGGGGGATTTAGGATGGTTGGCTGTTTCCAGCGACATTGGACATACAAGCTTCAGACTGAACAGTTGAAAGAGCCCAAAAGTCAACCCCTCATACCAAAGAACTGTCTTGGACACATTGAAAGCAGTGAAAAACCTTGATGATGACCAAGAGCCACCATGAGTCAGGTGGGTGCTCAGTTGCTGAAGTGTAAACATGTAGCTATTTTGACTAAGTTGTAGCATTTGTTTCTACAAATTGATGAAGTTTGAAGATAAGGAGGATAAAATTATTGGTTGCAATACTTCACCCCTCTTACGATTTGTGATGTGAACATAACAGCAATTCTTCACAAACATTGTCCTGTATTTCCGTTCCTCTTGAGTTTGGTCTTGGTCCTATGGCTTGCTTTGGTCTCTGAGATGTGAATCCATGTGATGCAGCAAGGAGCTGGACTGTGCTTCAACAGTGGGATTGGCCTTTCACCTTTTCATTCGCATAGGAAGAACATGCCTCTGCTGACCTGTTGGAATGAAATGAGATACGTAGGGAGCAGAGCCATCCAGCTCACTGATGAATAAGAAATACTTATCGTTATGGCACTGAGGTTTTGAGTTTCATTGTTTACAGCAATAGTTGATTAATATGGTAGAATACTTGAATTATAATCCAACAGTTCAGTAGTTGCTTTAGGGGCAGAAGAAGAATGAAGATAGGAAATTATTCTTTTTATCTCAGGAAACTAGAAGGAAGAAATCTTTGTGGGAAGAGTCAGGTGGTTAGAGGGCAGAGAGATGAAGCCAGGGCATTCTTAGTGTTTTCCTGAAGAGCAAGGGGGAAATTTCTCCAGATATTATATGTGTATCTTGGGGACCTCCACGGGTGGCATTACTTCAATGTAATGTTAAGAGGATGGATAAACTTGAGTAAAAATGATTTTAAAAATGCAGACTTAAAGGAGAGAAGAAAAAAGACTGACAGAAAGGGAAAATAATTCTAGCTGCCACAATATTATAGCTTTAGACTGGAGAAGGAAAGTTTCCAGGCAGATTGCAACACAGGAGAACACTACGAAGTCCCCTTATTCCCTCAGGCCCTATATTTGCTATCATCTGATAACTCATCCAGCTGCAAAAACCATTTGCTACCTTGCTGGGCTTTTGCTTGTTACCTGTTATACATTCTCTTAGAGGTTGATTGGGCATTCATATTAACCACACTAAGCAAATCACATCTGGAGTGGTGAGACAAGAGGAGAAGCACGTGGCTTCTTCATGGTCTGGCCCTCTTTGATTTTCTCAAAAAAGGGAAAAAGCCTTGTTAAACCCACAACTGAGGGATTAACATGAAGTTCACAACAGGCTGGTGGCCCAAGATCTCTCCCTTTCGTTCTGCGCCAAACTAGAACAGCTGAAGCACACAAAAGGGGGAACCGGGAAGAAAGTGAAACTTACAGGTGAGATCCCAGAAGTGAGAATAATTTTCACCTTTTCTACAGACAGTGTCACTGTTTTGTAAGAAGATGCCGTTGTTGTGGAAAAAGTAATTACTGCCTTCTTTCTTTTTCCAAGTGATTAATCCCAACTAATATCACTTACAGAGATACTGAATGAATGGCATGAGGCTATAAAAGTTTTATATTTTGAAGGCATTTATTTAAATAATACCTGTGACATATTTCTTCCAAGTGTGATACTTGAATAAAATAAATTATGCGCTGTTCCAAATTGCTTAAGCAAGAAAAAGGAAATAGAAGTCTGAGATAATGAATTTTATTTGTTGATATTATTTTTTTTTCTAGTACTTGGGATTTGGTGCTTAGGACCTCCTTACTGATCCAGTCCCTACTTTTTATTTTTGGGCAGGGTCTTATTAAGTTGCACAGTTGCCCAGGCTGGTCTTGAACTTGGGATCCTCTTGCTTCAGCCTCCTAGAGGTAAGCAGCACCATATTCTGCTGTAATGAGATTTAAAACAACAACAAAAAAAAGAGTTATGCACCAGAATTTGTGCATTAAACTGGGCAATCTGGGGGAAAATATGTATGATAGTCTTTCCCAAAGGAATCTCTTTGGCAAATTGCACACTTAGTCTACATCATACTGATATGGGAGATAGGGAATGGCAAAGCTGCCTGAAGAGATCGGAGGTACTGGTTAATTGCAGGATTCCAGGATGGTGCCAGATGAGCCCCAGCTCCTTGTCTACAGAAATTCTCTTATGGGCTCCCAGGAGATGTGGGTGGCATAAAGAAGCCCAGACACCGTGAGGAGCCCACTATCAGAACTCCTCACGATGGCCCACTCTGCATCTTCTGTACACAGTGCACTTCTGTTTTCGCTTTTATCCCTTTATTGTTTGGCTTAAGATCACTCTACAGAGCTAGTTCTTCCCTTATCTTTTCATCCCTCATTCTTTAAATACACGTTGGCACTGCTTTTTGGCTTGTCCCATCCAATTCTTTGTTTGAGGCAGGGACTTGGAATACTTTTCTTTGGTGAGCCATTTTTAAGGGAACTACCTAATGACCATGCAACTGTTCTGAAAATATTAAACACACTTATTTCCCTTTTATAAATGCTTCTGCAGCTTGCTGCTTGCTAAATGACTATCTTAAATAATGACAATTTATTTTTAGGGGTGAATTTCATTTCTGAAAATAGCTATCAACTATTTAAAGTTAAGATTTTAAATGTTGCAAAATAAAAATTTTCAAGCTGAATTCTCTTACATATTTACATTGTCTTGGATGTGTCTGTGGAATGATTACTCTCAGGGAGACAAATTGATACACTACATTTGAGAAAGTAAAATTACTCTGACTCTGTAGTCAGGCTTGTATCTGAATCAAGGGAGACCAATGAACATTTATGAATCTTTTCAATTCTGGAGCTTTCAATTTTCTTCTTTGAGTTCAATACATTACATGTTGCCTATATTATCTCCAAGAGGGAGCTAGTGATCAGATAGAAGACAAAGTAAGCCTAAGTTGGTAGGAATGGGAGGAAGCTGGCACTAAATGGGCCTGAGGACTTGGAAAACTGACTTGGTTCTGCGAAGGACCTAGAGGACAGCCAGTACGCAAAAGGGAACAGTAAATGAAGGTTTGAGTTCAGCAGGAATTGGATCCAAGGAGAGTTTCAATGTGTGGGGTGGAGTCAGGCAGTGAAGGAACAGGCCATAGCACAAAATCCACGTGGGAAAGGAAGGAGTGGGAAGTAGGGTCAACTAGAGCCCCCAAACAGGGTGCAGTTGCAAAAAACAACCGGAATATTAGGTGAGGAAACCAAATAGAATCACTGCAGAGATTGAAAAAAGATGGCAGGAGGAGGGCAAAATCTTCCCCTTAAGGCCAGGGCTTATCGAGTCTACTGGATCTTGGGTCTTTGGCTGCTGAAGTTCTTTCAGTTCACCCATCAGACTTTTTTTTTTTTTCTTTTTGAACTCTCCTCATAGGCTAAACATTTTGCTCAGCACTGAAGATGTAAAAATGAATAAGATCAGGATCAATGTCAGTTTCAAGGGGAGACAATAGAGTAGTACTAACTACATTGTTATATTTCGGTATTTTATAAGACAGGAGAACTAAAGAGGGACATCTAACTCAGGCTGGGCATAACGAAGCTATGACAGCTCCCCTGAGTCCTGAGGCACTGGAGAGGTGCTAGCAAGGAAAAAGAAGTGGGGATAAGGATTTGAAAGAGATGAAGCAGCAGGGGCCACAAAAAGAAGGTGTGGGAGCTTGTTGCGTTCTAAGAATCAAATGTGAATAGCTCAGAGTAGCTAGATTCAGGGAGCAATGCTGATGGATGTCATAGTCATGAATGCCTTGTCACTCTAAGGGGTTTGTAAGTTTCAGCAGGCAAATCGCAGTTGCCAGGGATCAGGCTTCCAAATTAGTTCTCTGGGTAAGATTGGCCCAGCTGTGCGGAACTGAACCTTTGGGCATAGGGCATAAGTGATTTCAACTGGTAGATGCTGGTTAAGTCTGGGGATGACATTTGGTTTTCATCTTAATAACTATTTTGAGAATAATATAGTACTGAGTTATATCCCTAGAGATTTATGTTTACACTAAGGAAGTGAGTACTCTTGATTTAGTGTTTTGGTTATCTATTTCAAAAATAATAGTTTTAACTGAATGTCTGCCAAGTGTATGTGCAATGGTTTTATGTACTTGATAAAAGGTTTGTAAAATTAAGAGTGTGAAATTTAAATGCTATTTAATGACATTTCAAAAGTTTAATGATGAATTCACTGTTCCATTGTTTTTAACATTAGGTTTATTAAATAAACTTTAAAGTTAAAAATTTGCCAAATTGAGATAGTTAATTTCAGCTTCTTAAAGGTAGAGACAATTGTACTAGTGTTAATAAAATATTCGAAATGCATTCTGTGATTGTTGCTTCTTTATAGAATTGTAGCAATTTAATCAGGAGAACTCAGTTAAAGTTGAAGGAGAGCTGCCAAGGTCATATTCAAGTTTATGTGCTCTGGGGTTGGAAATTGAGACTGGATATTTTATTGAGGAAATGCCTTCTCTCTATGGCAGCATGGCTATTGTTTTATGCATTAAGAGGGCTTATGTATTGTGATAACATTTTAATAAAAAAATTATTCTAGATATTTCTAGAAGAGTGTTTTTCCAAAGACATTTTCTAAATTATCTACTAACTTGTTGCTTGCCAACTTTTCAATTTTATGTCATTAAAGAAATGCAGATAACAGTAGCAAGTCACAGTCGCATAAAACCCCTTTGCAACATTATATTCTCCAAAGTTGGAGAATAAAATAGAATAGGATATATTAGATAAAGCACAGTAAACAGCAAGAATAATGAATATATTGAAACATTTCTTAGAAAATTAAATAGTGATTCCAAAGGGAAGTATCTTTGTCTAAAATTTTTCTGAATAGTATAAAAACAATAATACCACTAAAAAGATTCCAACTATTACTCAGAAATGGTTTAAGAGATTTTTTCTAAGTAGTGACACTTCATTAAAGAAATGGAATCTCTATGACTCCCATCGTAGCATTTTCCCAGACGGCAGATCTGTTTACTTCTTGCTAGCCACCCTATGGCCTCCTAGTCAAAATGTCAACAGGAAGTAATATTCTAGAGATAATCATTGCAACAAGCTGATTTAGTAAGAGAATCTAAAGTTGTAATTGGGGTAGTTACTTAAAAAGTAAAAGGCTTACAGAAAACTCACCACATCGTTTAATATATTCAGGGAGGTTATCTCCTTTAATTTTGTGGTAGACAATGTTAGTTCTAACAATTCTTCAACAATAATTTTATTTGAAATAGCAATAAAATATTACTCTGTCTAATATAAGAAAGGTGTGACAGAGTGGAGGAGGATCAATTTTCAATGATCAGAGAGCTTCTTGCTGGATCCCTCCATTTTCATGAAAACTCTTCAGCCTTGCTCTTGGGTCTACCAGATATTCCTGGGTCCAGAATCTTTCAGATTTATTGAGGATTGTGGGATGCAGAAGAGGAATAGTGGTGCTTGCAGTGGAGAATGGTGGCGAAGATAATGGGAGTTTAAGAATTCCTTAGAATATTCGAGAACTTCTTGGGTTTTTGGTGTCTCAAATCCTGAGTTTTTTCTGGAGTTCTGTTGACCTAATTGACTTACTCTTATTGGTTCAGCTTCTTACAAGGATCTAATATTTAACTTTGTTTTTCATGTAAAATCAGTTGATATTTGTGTTTCTGGTTATAAAGTTGAAATATATTATTGACACCTTGGGATAGTGTTGATTCTCTTTGTTTATGCTTGGAATGGCTTTATTTGTATTTATTTAATCCTTAATTATTTCAGTGGGCTTCTAGAAGGAGGAGAAGGCAATATGATATTCCATTATCCATGCTTGACTAGACATTTCTAAAATACCTTTTAAAAATTTCAAGGTGGTATGATGGTCATTCTCTTTCTCTTTGCATATCAGAATGTTTACAGGAATGTTTTTCCCAGTTGTTTGGGTATAATGCATCAGAAAGGACACTGGAAAGGTATTTGCATGTTGTACTGAAGATCTCTTGGGGAAAAAAGAGTCACCCCTTTGGCAGAATAAAGCTAACAAAGTTGGCTTGCTAAAAAGACTTAGAAGCTGGAAGAATGGGGATTTCTGAATAGAGAAAGAATCTATCATTTGTTTTCTGGCCCAAACTTCATGGACTCTTGTGTGACTCTTGTTGAGAGAAGAACATTATGAGTGAAGTGGAAAACGTAAAAATCTGAAATATTTGGATATCAGCATTACTCCTATGGGAGCCTCACAAGCCCAGTTCAATAAGGCAGATGTATATCGTTGACTTGGCTACACAAATTGACAGCACAAATCTAGTGGTTTAAAATTCTGGACTTTAAACTTTGGAGGCACAGATTATGAATCTTTGTTTCCTTTTGTGGCTCCAGAATCTAGCACAGTGCCAGAGAATCCACTATGACTTCTGGGATTGGTGGCTCCAAGGTTCTTACCAGCATAAGAAGTAGGTAGAGGAAGAAGCTCCTGTAAGTGCTGACTAGGAAGTGATGTGGCTGGGACCCAGGCGGCAGGAAGGACTGACTTTTACAGAGCTTCATAACAAGAATTTTCAGGAGATTTTGTGAACAAAGGAGAAAATAACCAAGAAACTATTGATGACAGAGGACATATCTCCTTTGTGAAAGACCTCCTGAGATCTTCTAGAAATAGTCAAGGTGTATTTGCCATCAAACTTCACTTCCTGCAAAGTGACATTATATTCATGTTAATAACCCACATTTCAATTGGAGCTACTAGACATGAACAGGGGCCATTGAACATGAATGTAACATAAATCCTTGTAGCCAAAGAAGACATTAGTAATTTGAATCACAATGATGATTCAGGTTATGGTAGACATACTCTAAGATGATCCCAATAATCTCCGCCTCCTGATATTCATGCACCTAGGTATCCCCTCCCAGCTTAGATAGACCCTAAGATAATGTGAAATCATGGTGCATGATTTCTAAGGCTAAATCATAAAAGATTGTGTTGTTTCTGCTTTGCTCCCTCTTTTGAATCAGTCACCATAGGGAAGAAAGCTGTCATGTTGAAAGGCACCCAGCAGCCCTGTGCAGAAGCCCACATAGCAAGGAACTGACAGCAGCACCAACAAGCAGAGAGCAACCATTGCTAACAGCCTTCCAATCTTGAGAAGACTGGCACTGCTGCCACTGCAATTGAGTTCTCTTCCAAGACTGTGAGTCAGCACAACATAACCAGGCCACTCTCAATTTATGACTCACAGGAATAATGAGATAAAACATGTTTATTGCTTAAAATTTCTTAGCTTTAGAGTAATTTTTTTAATGCAGCTAGAGATAAATAATACAGAGATGAGCATGTACACTCTAAAAGTGACTAAATCCCATGGGATGTAAATATAACAGATAATAGAAGATTTTAATACAGTGTAAAAAACGGCAGGGATGGGGATTTAGCTCAATGGTTCCACTGCCTGTCTCACAAGTGCAAGGTCCTTAGTTCGATCCCCAGTACAAAAAAAAAAAAAAAGGGCAATGATGAAAATCCATAAAATATGACTTTGAAATGTACTTACTGTATGTAGCAGCACTTCTTGACTTTGCTTTTGGAAAGTCCCAATGTATTGTAAAGGCTGAATTTTAATTTGCTGAGATATATGAAATAAATGACTGCCTTTGATTTTGGATCATGTGGCTTCAAAGAAAACCCCAAGTAAAGCAATCAACCCTGCAACAAGAGGTAGTATTGGCACTCTTTACTAGGTGCAGTGTAAATATACGGATACTGAGCTTTGTCCCTAAGTGAACGATTACTAAGGCATGTGTGTCTGTTTAGCGTACTTCTACAATGCACTTTTTCATTTTATGGTGAAAAAGTTGCTTAGGACTGCCCATTGTTTGATTCTTAAAAGTCCTTCCAATGATCTGTGAGAGTATTTTCACTTTAAAGCAGACTGTGCCAGTGGCCTCAGCGATCTACCAGGTAGGGGAATATTTTGGATGACCTTCCTTACTAGGACTTAATGATATGATCATAACTGATAGAGGCTACCCTGCTTCCCAAATCTTGCCTATGGCCAGACTTTGTACTCAACCTTGGTGCTTCCTATGTTTTAAGTATGTTTTTCACCCTTTGTTGATGACTGTGTTTCCTTTGCTTCTTACCTTACTGTGCTGACTCTGATCTTCCTCCTGAATTTAAGCTGGTTTCTGTGCATAGGACCACAGCCTGCTTCCTTTCCCCTCACTTCTTATGAACCTCTTTTATGTCCATGACTTAAATTTATAGCTGTTCAGTGAATGTCTTCTCTGGAGCCTTGAACATACATAGAAGCTGTCTATTGGCCCTCACTCTTAAGGTATTCATTCACATTCTTATTGGAACCGTCTTTTATATCTATCCCCATCAAGCCATCCTATGAAGTGCCGAGAAGTATGACATAGGCAGATTAGATTCCTGTCTTCAAGAGGGCAAAGTTCTGCAGAGAGACAAGGTGTGTAGAATAATTACACTTAATGCTAGTGTGGTAAGCCTTATGGGGTTGTCCAGGCAACATGGTAAGAGAGACCACACCAGAGATTAAGAAGTGCATCATGGTGGTAGTGACTTCAGAGCTGGGTTTTGGGAAATGAAGAGGACTGTGTTAAGTGAAGAGGGGGGCATGAGAAAGGATCAGGAAATCACAGTGGTGTTCAGATGGAGGAGAATAGCAAGGGGGAAAGCAAGCTTATAATGAGAGCTTGGAAAAGAAGTGCATGGCAGGAAAAGAACCCCATTAACAAAAGGCTGAGAAGTGAAACAAGCCAGGCTCAGTTTTATGTTAATGACTGAAAATACCACAAATGTTAGTTGAGCAGCTAACATGTACCAGGTGCAGTCCTTGGTCTTGTGGTAACCCCACAACAGCCCAAGGAAGCGGATACTGGTACGACTTCTATTTTATAAGTGAGGACACTGAAGCTTACAGAAGCTAAGGGTCTGTCCAAGGTCACAGCCCTAGTTAATAGTGAAGTCTGGATTTAAACTCCAGTCATACAAGAATTAAGAATTCAGGCTCTTAAAAATTACACCATCTCCAAAATAACTCAAGATAACTACGTTAGGATATTGTGTGTTTTACAGTTGAGTGGAGTTTGAGGATCAAATGTCACACTTCCTCTACATCCCAAGCTCAGGATAATAGTGAAAGGTAGCCCAAAACATTGATGTTGAAGTGGAATCCAAGTGTTAGATAATCCCAACAATGCGTGATGTCTGGTAAAAGGTACCTTTCCATCTTCTGTGCCAAATTCAGCTTTCTGACACCCCTGGAGTTGCCTTGGAGAAAAGTCTTGGCCAAGGTGACCCTGTCCATTGGCTCAGGCCTGCACAGTTTAATAAGCCAGCAGGACCAAGAACGGCCACCTGCCTCAATGCATCAGTGAGAACTCCCCTAAATAGGCTTAGGAGGACAGGCCCGGCTTTTCACACTGACGGTGGGCCAGGTAGGGAACAAAGCAGAGTAAGAATCCTGTTCTGTCCCTGTCCCTGCCCATTCCTGGCACATTCTGGACCTTTCGCAGTGTTTTCAACTATGTATATTCTTTTTTTTTTAAAGGAGAATTTGGCTTATTATAAACCACTTTATATTATAAGCATATCTGGTGCTGTTTGGCATCAGTCTCTTCTTTTGCATATTCTTGATGGAAATCAGAGGACTATTTTGGGCCCATCAGTGGGATAGGAGAGAGAGGATTAGAAGAATTTATGAAGGCAATGCATTGATACACAACATATTGAGCACCTTTTCTTCTAAAATTCAGGTTTCACCTGCTAGGTTCAGAGAGCCACTCACCTGCCCTTTGAAAGGAACAGAACACTGAAGGCATTTATTTATTTCCCTGTACCTCTCACCTCCATGTTCCATGGGGCCTTCTCTCTAGAGGCATTCTTGAAACACAAAAATTTGAAGTCTATTACTTCAACAATCCTGCCAAGAAGGATTTTTCTGGTCATTTCCATGACTTTATGGAGAAACTAAAAAAGAAGGATATAGCCAGAGTTAGAAAGTAGAAAATCCACAGTTAGGCCTATGCATTGTTATCATCATCATTATTATTATTGTTATTATAATTATTTTATTACCTGCAGCGTTGGAAATCTAGTAGTATACTGCATAGCACTGGTCTGAGAAAATAGCAAAATTCAAAATCTGAAGCATTGTTTCTATGGAGTGCATATCACTTTTACACCATGTAGAGTCAAAACTTATAAGTTAAATCATCATAAATTCCACTTTTAAATTCCACTTTTATTATGTGATATTTAATATGATTTCTTGAGCACAATGTACACTATTGTTATTTTACATCAACAATATATAAAAACATTGTCACTTCCAACTTTTTAATTGTATAAGCTCTATTGCCATAGAAATGTACTACGGGTAGGAGCCCCAGAGTAACTATTGGTGTGTCTCCAGGAGTGTCCCCAAGACCATATGAAGGACGGACTCCAGTCAGTCCACACAGTTATCTTTTCTGGAAAGATGAAGCTAAGACGCTTGTGAGAAGGACGATGGGTTTATGTATTAAAATCTGTTCATTCGGAGCAGGCTCATTTTACAGAGTCTAGTGCTCCACAGATTTCACAAAGGACAAAGCTAAAATAGTCAAAATGGTCTTCATGAATGAATTAACCTTCTGGACATGCTTGCTACTCAGTTTGGACAATTCATTTGTTGACTGTCCTGACCAAGAGATCCCAGTGAAGGGGTCGATATTTTAGCAAATTCTATCAGAGTTTCTTTATGCTTGTTTTCCTCGATGCTTCACATTTTTATGACAGCCCAGCACTGTTCTAACTACAACCTTGATTCTCATGACATTGCCTTTGAGCAAGTGGGAATTACCATTTAACGAAGCTTAAGTTAACTGAAAATTAAATTAACTATATATGAGGTAAAGTAACTTGTATATGATAGTATACAATAAGCATAAGAAATTAGAAGTTTCTCAACAGATAGGGAGATAAGAATTTCTTTCTGGTATATTTTCTTTTACATGGTATTTATGTTACAAAGTTTGCAATGATCCAAAAATGCTTATATTACACAAAGAAAAAAGTCATATATCAAGTGACATATTCCAAGGGAAATCTGACAAAAACTAGAAATTTTGTGATATTTTTTATTATGGAGATAAACATCTGTCCTCTCCCCCCAAATTCCTAGTAAGAGTGAAGAGTTTCTCCAGATCACTTACTAAGATTCATGTGCTAGAGGCAAAGACCAAAATGAGGAGGCCAGAATGTCTGGAAGGACAAACTAGTCTCTTTTTCTCTATGTGCTTCATTTCAAATAGTTTCTAATGTTATGTCTTCAAATTCACTAATATGTTCTACTGCAGTATCCAACTTGCTGTTATTCCCTACAAGTGAGTTTTTCAATTCAGATATTGTATTTTTAACTTCTAGAAGCTTGAGCTGAGTCTCTTTTTATATCCTCCATGTCTCTAGCATTCTAGCTTATGTAATAGAGTTACAATTGTTTTAAAGTTTTGTTGACTAATTCTATCACCTGTGTCGTTGCTATCTCAGTTTCAAATACTGTATTTTTCTCGTGGGCAACTGCTGGGTCATTTTGTTTGACAGTGTGTACGCATGTATATCTGCATGTTCTTTTCTCCCCCTCACTCTCTGAACACCTGATAATTTTTTCTTGTATACCACTCATCTTGAATTTTATCTTGTGGAGTGCTGCATAATTTTTTATTTCTCAAATATAGAACTTTCTATATGATTAATCATATGGATATGATTGAATTATTTGGGAGACTCAATTCTGTTGGGTCTTGCTTTCAATCTTTTTAAGCAGGATTGGAGAGAAGTTAGTATAGGGATGATTTTGTCCCAGTACTGACCCAATGACCCATTATTGTGAAGTCATTCACTCTAGTTTGGAGGACCAGGAAATACGCTGACCAAGTCCTACCTGATCTCTGAGGATTTTTATCTTTACCCTTACCCAGTAGTTCTTCATTCAGCCTCAGGTGATTTCCCACATGCAAAAACTGGTAAGTACCGAGTGGAAGATCTCCATCCAGGTACTCTTTCTCCCTTGCCATCTTCTCCTGTGGCTCTGTCTGGTCTTCTGTTCTGTCCTAAACTGAAATAAAAAAATTAGGGTGAAGATAACATAGTTTTGAAACTGGATAAAGGTACTGGGATGCACAAGCCAAATAAATTATAGAATAATACAAGAAGTTCCACTTTCAGACAAGGGCAGACTAATGACCCTACATGAAGCAACTGAAAATGTAAATTTCTATTCTAAATCTATAGTACTATTTTGAAGGTATTACAAATCAGATAACATAGAACATTCTCTGAGATGTGTGAAACAAATGAGGATTAGTAGTTGTCTAAGCTTTTGGGCTTCATTTAGTCTCTGAGGCACGGTACAGGTAGCAAGAACCAAAGCAGAGCCTGCCTGTCTGTCTGAGTGTGGTAGCTCGAGCTGGGAAACAAGGAGGTCCCTATAAGTGGAGTTCACAGGATATCAATGTACTGTGGGAAAATCTCAAGTGGTGTAAAACATGTTTAATTGGGAAGAGAAGGAGAAAAATTATTTGAAGAAACAAATGCTGAAAAAATTTTCAAATTTGATGAAAACTTTAAATCCACAGATCTGAGATACTCAGTGAACCCCAACCACAGGAAATATGAAGACACAACACCAAAACACAGTATAACAGACAGAACAACTGAAAATTCAAGCTCAGCCTGGGTAATTAAGTGACTTAGCAAGACCTTGTCTGCACAAAGAAAGAAAAGAGAAGAATAAAGAAAGAAAGACTGGCCTGGAGATATGGCTCAGTGCTAAGGTCCTGGCTTCCATCTCTGGTACCACAAAAACAACAAACTAATAATAATAATAATAATAATAATAATGATAAAACCTCATAAAACCAGGATAACAGAAATCTTAAAGACAACTGGAGAAAAACCAAGCATTGGACTGGGGATTTAGCTCAGTTGTTCTGCCGCCTGCCTTGCAAGTGCAAGGACCAGAGTTGGAACCCTGGTACCAAACAACAACAATAATGCATGCCAGAGGACAGTATACTAAGAAAAACAAAACCATTCAACTTAGAACTCTGTATTCGCCAAAAATAAGTTCTAAAAGTGATGATTTTTTGCAAATATACAAAAATGAATAATTCATCAATGGAGGATATTCATAATAAGAGATGTTGTAGTCCTTTAGACACAAGGAAAGTGATTAAAAAACTGGCTCAGCCTGAAGGATAAATGATTACTGCAAATGTTAACTATGCAAGTAATAGTGAAATACTTTTAAATTAAAAGAGAATTGACAATTGACTTATTTAAGCCGCAATGTCAATGAACTCGGAGTTTAATAAAATAAGTAGAAGTAAAATGCATGAAAATATAACACAAAGGCTGATAGGAAAGAAATGTATAGTTCTGTCAGTTTCTTATACTATGTGAGAAGTGGCATAATATCTTTTGAAGACTGTGAAAAAATTAAAGATGTATACTGAACCACTAATACAAGCAACAGGAATTATGGTTTGTAAGACAAAAAAAAAAAAAAAAAAAAAAAAGGAGATTAAAAAGGATCACAAAAATGCTTAATGAATTAAAAAAAGCAGAACAAGGAAAAAAGAGCAAATAATATATGAGAAGAATCTAAAACAAAGAGCCATAGGGTGAAATTTAACCCAACTATACAAAAATCATGTTAAATGTAAACAGTCTAAATAAACCAATTTATTTATTTATTTTTATCAGCTTTAATTGAGTTTATTGGTGCATTTTAGAGGTACAGCACAGTTACATTCATTGTTGGGAGTTTGTACCTCTACATGACATGTCTTGGTTCTCATTTTTTCCCCTTGTCCCTGCTCTCCCTCACCCCCCCATCTATAGACACTTTATTTCCATCTTTTCATTATCTCACATTTTTTTCTTTTCCCTTATTACCCTTCCCCTACCCATCCCACCTTCCCTACACCTTTAGCTCCTTCCTTCCCATTTCTAAATATCAGTAATCTTATTAGGATCTTCTGTATTATTGCAGATTATTCACACCAGAGAGACGATTGGGTATTTACACATGCGTGGCTTATTTATTTCACTTAGGAGTATATCTTCAATATGTATCCATTTTCCTATGAATGAATCTATTTTCTCGTTCTTTATGGCTGAGTAATATTCCATTTTATAGAAAAACCACATCTTTATCCAGTTTCCAATGGATGGGCAAATGAATAAACCAATTTAAATGTGGAAAGTTGTAGATTGGACTGAACATTAAATTTCCATTATATGTTGCCTATGAGACTGACCTGGAACTCACTATGTAGTTCAGGTTGGTCTCCAACTCACAGCGATCCTCCTGCTTCAACCTCCCCAGTGCTGGGATTACAGGCTTGCGCCACCATGCCCGGTGAGAAACTCATTTAAAAAATAGGAACACACATACTGTAAGTTAAGAAAACTGAGAAAGATATAGCATAATACTAATCAAAAGAGTAATGTTTATATTAATACCAGGCAAAGCAGATTTCAGAGAAAAGTATATTGCTATGTACATAAAAGGGTGGTTTCAAAATGATAAAGTAATTAGTTCATTAAGAGAATGTAAAATTCCATACAGTTATGCTTCTAATAAAACAGTTTGAAGATACATGAAGGAAAAAAGTGATACAAGTGAAAAGCGATAGAAACAAATCAACAATTAGAGTAGATTTTAATATTTGCCTCTCCACAATCCGTCAGACAAGTCGACAGAAAATCAGTAAGATTTACGCAGTGCTATTTTGATGGTTAATCTTAATTTGTCAACTTGATTGGATTGAGAAGCTCCGGAGAAATTAATAAAGAATACTGCTGAGCTGGCCTGTATGGGTGTTTCCAGGGATGATTGGCAGGAGGGACAGCAAACTAACTGTGGAGACCCTCCCTGAATGGGTATAGAAACAGCGAATAGGTTCGGGGCCCAGATGGAACAAGAGGAGGGAGGAAGCCTACCAGTGCAAGAGCTCATTTCCTCCCTCTTCCCCACCCCCAACCCTCTCCCTTTTGTCTGTCAGGAGGTCAGCAACTTTCTTCTGCCAGGACTTTTCCACCGCAGGGAGGAAGCCAGCTGATCGTGCAGGGAACCTTCTGAAAATGGATCAGAATAAGCTTTTCCTCTTTAAGCTGTTGGTTTTAGATATTGGTCAAAATGATGGAAAACTAACACAGCTATTAACCAAAATTGACATTTATAGGTCTCTTCAACATCAGAATACTTATTCTTTTCAAGGACATACAGGACATTTACTGAGAATCATATTCTGAGCTATTTTGAAAGTCTGCACAAAGAAACAAGTCAAAGTATATTTTTGAACCAATGAAGTTACATTAGAAGACAACAGAAAGATGTCTAGAAAATTCTAAATAGCTGATAGGTTGAGGAAGACAACAAAGAAGGAAAATACAAAGTACTTTGAACCAAAATACAATGAAAACTTTACTTATCAAAGTTTGTGAATATATCTAAACAGAATTTCCAATTTTTAGTCCAAAACGACTATATGAGGGTTGGGGATTTAACTCAGTGGAATTAACTCCTGCCTGGCAAGCTCAAGGTCCTGAGTTCTAGTCCCCATACTGGGGAAAAGCAAAAAACCCAAAACAAACAAACAAACAAACTCCAAAAACCAAAAACCAAACAAGAAAAAACCCCAAATGTCTATATGAGAAAAAAAGTTTCACGTACGTGAACTTAACTTTCACTTTAACAAACTAGAAAAATAACAAAATTACAGGTTAAGCAGTCAATAAAATGATCAAAGTGGAAGCTAATGTAACAATAGAAAATTAATAGAGAAAAGGCACATATTTTATCAATATTAGGTATGTGAGAGGTAATGTAACCATAAATATGAGGCCTATTAAAGGATAATAAGGAAATATGAACAACTTTATGTTTAGATTGACAACCTTGATGAATTAGCCCAAAATTTCTAAAAGTTATGTAGCTTTTCCCAAAGAAAACATTAGTCCAAATATCCCTTTATATATTTAATAAATTAAAATTTAAGTCTACAAAGCTTTAATAATGAGTGTAGCCAAACATGGAGGAAGAAGTAGCACCATTATTATACAAAGTCACCCAGAAAACTGAATAGAAGGAAACCGTCCTCAATCATTCTATGATATATTACGTTGATACCAAAAGCCAGTCAGAGTCATTATAAGACAGAAAAAAACTGTTCTAACTGACTTCATGGTGACAAACATTTTTAACAAAATTTTAGTCAATTAAATCTAACAATGCAGTAAAAGGATAATATGTTATACACAATTTGGATTTGTCTTGGAATGAAAAATTGGTTTACTGTTAGAAAATTGATCAATGTAGTTAACCATAGTACCAGAGGAAAAAAGTAAAAAACATATGATCATATTAATAAATTCAGAAAAACCATTTGACAAAATCCAAACTCTGTCTTGATAGAAATTCTATTATCAGAACCGAAGGCAGCATCCTAAACCTGTTACAGGGAACCTACGAAAACTTATAGTTAACACACTTTTCAATGGTAAAATACTAAATCTTCTTCCCTTAGATCAGGAAATTAAAGAAAGTACAAATAAATGAATAATATTCTGTGTTATTTGTTAGTGAGATGTCAGTGCTGCACAGGTGATCTATAGAGTCCGCTCTCAAACTCCCAGCAGGTTCTTTTTAAAAGTAGAAGTGACAATTTTAAAAATCACAAGCCAAAGCAAAGATACTAAAACATTTTTGAAAAATAGTAAGTTAGATATCTTTATGACTTAAAAAGCTAAAATAATTATGATACTTTAATATTGAAGTCAAGAAAGAAAAAGAGATCACTGGAACAGATCAATAGCTTCCAGAAATGGAGCCACATGTTTGATTTTCTTCATATTTCAAAGGCAATTCAGTAAAAAAAAAAAATCTTTTCAACAAAGAATGATGGAACAAGTGACTATCCATATGCAAAATAATAAACCATTCAACTTTTCACAGCATAAACAAACCCAAAATGGATCATAGGCTTAAACATAAAATCAAATATAAAACTTTTAGAAGAAAAGATGGAAGAAAATCTTTTGAGTTTAGATTAGAAAACCTCCATTAAAAGGAAAAAAATTGGGTTTAATTAAAATTAAGACTTCTGATGTTCAAAAGACACTGTTAACAAATGAAAAGACCAGCTACAGAATGGGTAATATATTTATAAGTTTCATGTTTGATAAAGGCTTTGTATCTAGAATGCATAATGAATTCTGAAATGTTATTTGTAATGAATACTTCCATAAAAAGTGGCAAAAATTTTAACAGTGAATTTATCAAAGAAGATAGATATATAGATGGCAATTATGCACTTGCAAAAATACTATGCTTCACTGTTTTTTAGGGAGATTTAAAAACCTAATGAAATACCACAACTAGAGTTGCTAGGTAAAAGATTTGATTAAACCAAATGTTGAGGATATGGAGGGCTCAAACATTCCCTGCTGGTGGGAAGGTAAACAAGGTGCAACCACTTTAGAAAACAATTTGGAAATTTCTTAAAAAGTTAAGCATGCATCTTTGGCATAATCCAGCAATTCTACTTCTTGTTATCTATTGAAAAGAAACAAAAAGACTTGTAAACACTTATTGTAGCTTTATTTTTTAAGGACTCCAAGCTAGAAACAACACAAGTGTTCAATAGTGAAACAGAAAATACATAACTGTACGTCCATATAGTTGAAAGCTCAGTTATGGGAAGAAATGCACTATTGATATATGCTGTTAAAGAGAAGAACCTCAAAATATCTAAACCATTATTCCATTTCATTTCTTTTTAGATTCTACCTTGTGCCAGGCATTGTGATGATAAATTCTGTGGTAAATGTCCTAGAATATTGGACCAACTGTGATAAATATTACTCATATATGATAAATAAAGTGGGGACACTACTCTGAAGGTATTTATTTCACTGATAGGTGGAATATAAAGATTTCAAACTCACATATTAGAGAATAAAATACTTGTTTTCCCGGAGTGGAAGGGGTGGGGAAGAAGATGGAAAATGGGTTATGTTGTTCAAAGGGTATAAAGTTTCAGCTAGCAAAGAGGAATATGCTTTAGAGATATATTGCACAGCATGGTGACTATAATTAATAATAATGTATATTGCAAAACTGCTGGTAGTTTTAAATATATACAATACACATGAATATATGTGATAAAGAATACATTAGTTTGACTTATTCATTCTAGACTGTAGATGTGTATCAAAATATCACAGTGGAACCCTGTGAATATCTTTGATTATTGGCGATTAGGAAAACTAAAAGAGACATTTGTTGGTTGAAGAAAGTTCACATCTGTAGAGTTGTGAGATGTAACTTTGAAATGTACTGCATTCAGATGTTTATTTAATGAACATTTTTAAATTTAACGAACATTTAAAAATCTCTGACCAATAACCATTGACACAGACAGAAGTCATGGCCTTTACCTTTAAGTCTACGACAGAGGACCCCCCCGAAAAAGTGATAGAGTATGTATAAATGCTACGATAGAGCTCCCATGAAGGAGGGAGTGAAGAGAGGGTTAGAAAGGGAAGGGGCTTGTTTTGAATATATCTCTTCCTAGCAGGGAGTAGCACTAAGACTGCAACTTGCTCCTCATAGGATGTTCACAGGCAGGAGGCTGATGCTCTAAAGAGCAAGGCAGGAACCCTATCCTGAATTGAGCAGCACAGCTGGCACAGCAGCGGCCCTGTAGCTCCGACTGCTTACTTCTAGATCCTTAAATCCCATCTTCCCCACCAGAGATGACACAGGGGATTACAGGTTGTTTTTTTTTTTTTATTGAGACTGACTTGGAACTCACTGTGTAGCCCAGGCTGGTCTCGAACTCACAGCAATCCTCCTGCCTCAGCCTCCCAAGTGTAAGATTACAGGGGTGCGCCACCATGGCCAGCGAAGGGGATTATAGTTTTAAGGGGAAGGGTTTGGGTCTGGGTATTGGAAATGAGATTCAGTTGCTAGGGATTACAGGGGTGCGCCACCATGGCCAGCAAAGGGGATTATAGTTTTAAGGGGAAGGGTTTGGGTCTGGGTATTGGAAATGAGATTCAGTTGCTAAATCAGTGGATTCTTTTTACTTTTTAAGAAAGCATAGCTTTGAGTTTGGAATGCTTCTCTCAGTAATGAAGCAATAATGCACAATAGGACAGGCCTTTGCCTTGCCCCACATTTTTTTTTTCCCTCTAAGATGTTCTGTCCCTGAAATGTAACTGCAGGGGCTGCATAGCCTCTCCCCAATGTATCAAAATGTTCTGTGATTGTGCTGCATGATGGGCTTGCTTAATGTATCTAAAGTGTTTGTTCAAACAATGTAACTGATGGTACCTTAGGTTTCTATCTAAGTTTCCCACCTCTACCTGTGTCTCCTTCCTAAAAGGCTCCACTCAGTTTCCTTTCCCCAGTTGTATATAAACCACTCTCACTGCAACTAGGTTCTTAGAATTTGGAGTGGGCAAACTCCACTGAGCCAGAGGCTAATAAAAGTTTTGTTTTTACAAAACTCCATCTCTTTGAGTAACTTGGATTCTGGAGTCTTTAAGTTGCTGTAGTTGTAGCACTTGGCTGTGACACTGAGCTCTTGTTCCACCTTGCCACAACGTTAGCACAGTGTCAGGTGAGGCAGAATGAACCCTACCAGAGAGAGAGTCAACAAGAGAGCTATATGCGCACCCACATGGATGCCGTGGAAGCTATGGGTGCTGTGTGTGTCCAGGATCAGAAATGGATTTCCAGGGGATTCTGAGTTCTATCCTGAAAAACTCTACCAGGAGAAAACAGCAGCTGGCCCAAGGGCATACCACCTGATAGAAGATCAGCAGGATCAAAGGCGAGGAAGTATGAAGAAACATGACTTGTGGTGTAAAATGAGTATCTGTGTGCTAGAGAAGAGAGAACGAATACTTTCATTCAACCTTTGTAGTTAATATGCTATCCTGCTCAGTGGCATAGAGGATTGTGTATTACAGTCACAGATATCAAATTAGGATATAATAAAACACATTTGTACCAGAATTCAGAAGCAAACACAAGAGCTGCTCTAGATTTCTTTCTTTTCTTTTTTTTTTGTGCCAGAGATCGAACTCGGGCCCTTGCACTTGGGAGGCAGGTAGTGGAACAACTGAGCCAAATCCCCAGCTGCCCTAGATTTCTAAAGCAGAACAGGAATTAGGTACTTACTAAACTTAGGCTGGAGAAGGGGCTTCTAGGTTGATGTGCCTGCTAATTTAGGGGGTAAGAGGGAGCTGCCACTGCTTTAGAAGACTCACATTTTATGATGCAAAAGGAACTTTCACTAGCTTGGTTGGTTTAGGGTTAACACATAATATGTACCCTGGGAATGTTGAGTAATTCAAAGAATGTACGTGAACAGTAATATTCTGAAGAAATGTGAATATACTCATGGCTCAAAATTTCATTCTTAAATCTTCCAGGAGCCTTGTTCAATGACTTACACATGGGCAACTCATAGTATTTATTGAATGAATTTAAGAAGAGAGTAAATGATTCTGATGTCTGTACGGTCATTTTAACTAAAACAGATTAAATTTTGTTCTCTTTAGTAAGGTGTGTATCTCATCTTGCTGGCATAACAAGTGAGTTAAGTGATAGCGTTTATATAACAGCACTGCATGATTAATGGAGAATGCTTTTTTTAAAAAAAATTGAAAGTAATATTAAGGAAACAGACTTTTAAGTTGTTGAATTTTTTTATTCATTAATTTTATCTGTACATTTGAGGTATACAATGTGATGACATTCATCATTGGGAATTTGTACCTTTACATTATCTATCTTGGTAAGTCATTGCATGTTAATATCTTTCTGGTTTAAGAAAGGTGGCTGAACACATTTGATCTTTTTAGGTTGGGTCGCTGCCTCAACACATATCCAGAAGTGGAGAAAAACACTTGGCTAATACCATCCTAACTCCTCTTAATGTTTTTGTTTACTCCAGCCTTGCATGACCAGCAGCAGGGTAATTGTGTTAAATTTGAGTAAAACAGTTCTCATCATGAAGACCCCCAGCAGGGCACAGGAAGTTAGTTTAACTAAACTGTATCTATTTTGGAACAGAAACTCACATGGTAACATAAAAAGGAAGAGCATCATTTTCACATTGAGGACATTAAAAAGCCAAATGGACTTATTATTCAGAAAATTTCACAGTTTTATTCACTTACATTATTTATGATGTGTATCATGTATATTATACTGTATGTTGCATATGTAACCCTGAAATATCATCTTTTTAAATATTTTTGAAGTGATGATTTTTTAAGTAGGATCAGGAAAATATTTCAGTCTCTTTGGAAGAGCATTATCTTTAAATACTTTAGGACTGAATCAGAAACAGTCTCTGAACTAGGAGTTAAAGCAAAACCATGCCAAATGATGTAACCTGTCTTTTCCTACTTCCTAGCATGATGTCATCTCTTGTTCTAAAATAGGATAAAATAGAGATGGCTTCACGTGTTCTACCACCCACATAGGCCCCAGTCATCTCCGTCATTGGATTTAAGAAAATTTCCTTGTAAATGAATCATTAATTCCATTAAGAGTCTACTTCTGTTTTTCTGCTCAGGTAACATTTTGTTTTGCAACTAACAGAGTTGCTTAGTATTTCAGGCTTGACTTTTTTGATAATAAACCTCATTGCTCATAAATAGGAGCAACACTTTTGGTTGTTGGTACCAATTTGTTTTCCTTTTCTGAATCAATGCACTTCAATCTGTGCTCTGGTTTTCAACGTGACAAGCCCGGCCAATTAAGTATCCCTAAAGATAAAGCGTCTGGTACATGACTGTGATTGTGTGGGGATTCGGTGTTAAATAAAGGCTCTGAACAGAACTTCCTTATGACTCTTCTTAAAAATTGCGAGTTAGGATCAGATGATGTCTCCTCAACTGAGGTTTTGATAAGGAATCTCTAATTACTCTGTGTCCCTCTGTCCTCACTATAACCAGGCATTTACATAAGGAAGTGGCCAAGGTGCCAGCTCTTCCAGGTGACTGTGAGGCTTCTGTGTCACTTATCTTGTTCCTAAAGGTAGGGGTTGTTATCTGTGTGCCTTTTTCATTAGGAGTGCAGTGGGAACATCTTTATTAGAAACAGAGTGCGCGCGCTCGCTGTGCTGCATTGTGATAATGAGGCAAGGGTGTGAATGAGAAGATAAGAGTAGCAAGTATTTAGCTGGAAGCCTTCCACCTGGCTTCAGCTTCATTTTATTTAGTTGGACGAAGAACATGTTCTGCCTGTGAAAACAGCCAAATGTCCCAGATTGGGAGTCAAGAAGCCAGGCTTTGAGGACATGTGGACAGTATGCCTCCTCTCCCTGCTCCTCCTCTGTATGGGTGGGTGGGAATCCAAAACTTTTGAGTACAGGAATAAACATAGGATATTTTGGAACATTTGGAAATACAAATGTATTTAGGTGGAAAAGGGGATGTGGTTTCTTTTCATAGGCCAGCTTCAAACAAAACTGTGAATTAGACAAGTTTTATTTGTAAGCCTTTTAAGGTTACCTTTCTGAACTTCCCCTGCACTTTCAGCAGCTCTAGCTTTATATTTGTATTACTTATATATTGTTCTCCTCTGGAAAAACTTAACTCTCCTATGTCCTATTCATCCACTTCTGTGCTAAATAATGTGATAAATCAGTAGGGTTCTCAGAATTAGCAAATAAATACAAAATGTCCAGTTAAATTGTAGTATCACATACATAAAAAATAAAAATTTGTGTGTCCAATACAGTATTATTTATTGTATATCTGTGATTCCAATTTAATTGAGGATGCCCTGTATTTTATCTGACAGTCCCATAAATACATGGTTTACAAATTTATCTTTCAAGCATCCCCTGAAGTTCAGCAAAGGAGACTTTGGCAGAGAGGTGTCAGGTGGGAGGAAGAAGGTAAGTGGCTTCTGTAGAAGAAAGAAAGTGGTGGGTGGGGGGCACGAGGCACTGGGGCTCTGCTCTCATCCGATCTGAATGTTGCCCATGGGTATTTGACAAGAGGGCTGTGCTGCTAAGAGAAGAAGTCTGGAGACTACTGGTTGCCCTGCCTATCTCTGGTTGCTTCTCCAAATCCACTGCCATATTTTCTCCCTGTTCTGGATGGCCAGGGATTGACTATCCATCAGTGGGTTCTCCTGTCTTCTGGCTTATAGATAACTTGGGGAGGAAACTGAAAGCGTGTAGAAACAAAAGTGAGGCTAGCTTGTTTTTTCCCTTAGCTCTTTCCAGGGGATAATTTAGGTATTTAAAAAATTTGTGTCAAAAAGGAAATCTCTTAGCTACACACAAAGAATCCAATTCACTATGGTTTATGCAAAAAAAAAAAGTATTTTTCTTAAATACTAAAACTTTGGAAGTGAGAAACTACTCATGTTATTTCAGTGGCTCAAAGTCAGGCCAGTGTCTCTGAGATGCTGGGTATCATGGAATTTTGTTATGACTTCTTAACTTACATTATGTAGGTGACTATGTCTGTTCTATAACTTTGCTCAGGACTTGAAACACAAGATAATCTTGGAGTATTAAAACCCTTTTCAAATAACTTCAATTCTGTCCATATCCCTTTAGGCTTCTGGTTTTTTTTTCCTCTGTTGACCCAATTCCTAAACATTCAGGCAAAAATCAAAGTCAAATGAATTCAGAGCCATGAGAGAGAACATATGTCTAGAAATTAAATGTGTGACTCAACTTTTTTCCCACAATGACATATAATAGCTGTGTATTAAGATAGTTTTGCCCATATTAACTACTCTGACTTGTTTATAAAAGGGGATTCTGCAAGATTAAATCATTTGTTCACCAAATATTTATATAAGCAGGTACTATGAAAACATCTCATTTCAGGTACCGGAGATGGGTAGAGTGGTGCTGATGTCCTCCTTTTTTCTCCCCTCTTAGAACTTACATTCTATCAGGCAGAGACTGAAATTATGAAAATAGACAAAGAAAGATCTCAGTGACTGGCGCTGTATAGAGAAACAAAATACAAGGAGGCAAGTGCCTAGGTGCCTATTTCAGAGAGCATAATTCCCAGAACCCTCTTTGCTGTGGCAACATTGAAGCTGAGATCTGCTAGCTCCAAGGAGAAGGAGGTACAGTGTAAAGACCTTCAGCTCACTGAAGCTTGGCCTGTTCGAGCAACAAAAAGAGTTGAGGATAAATATTGTATTTAACCATCACTCTTTTTTTCATGGCTAGATTTCTCATTTTCTATAAATTTACATCCCGCCAATCTTATTGCAATGCATACTATTTACAGATGAAAATACCTGTATGATGCTATGCTGGGTAGTTGAGGAACTCCTCTCTCTGCACAGACTCAATGTTCCTGAGTGCATACTAGGATGCAGTTGGAGAACATGACCCTGGTTGACTCTTGGAGTGGTCATGCTCCACTGATGGAGTTCCATGGAAATCCCAAGGCTGCTATTCCATCCTTGACAGATGTATCATCCATCCCCCTGCTCCGTTATGGAGTCGATCTCTGATATTCTAGAGAACATGAATTCCACGAGTTTTCTGGTTGTAAGACTCATTGACTTAATCCCCACTACACCATGTTGCTTCGACTTGCCTTAAGCTTAATGCCCTGCCTTTTAACATCCTGGATGTGATGATGGAGGGTATTAATCTCCTAATGACACTTTGCAAATTAAGCACCCATCTGTGGACTGACACAGGTCCCTGATGAAGTTTACATCTGTCTGCAGCAAAACAGAAATGAGGCTAGTAAAAGGATTTGCACAGTTATATAATTTAAAATAGCTTTTTAAAATGAGGTCCTTTCTGATTCTTTTGCATTAAAATGAACTTTTCCCGTAATGATATAATATAAATGATATTATTTTGGAGAAAATGGACTGTTTGTAAATCTTATTTCAGAAACGTACTTTGTTCTTCTCAAATGAATTTATACCAGGCTCTGAATGCACGGTTCTGGGAACCTGGAATTGGCCAAAGCCCATGTATTCATGCCTGTAGAGCCTTATATGAGTACCTATCAGGAACCTTCTACCCGAATATTACCCTGTTCTCCTATGCTCTAAGTATTAAAAGATGGCATGCATATGCCTAGAAGAAGAGCTGATTTCAGTGTTTCAGCTGGATTACCTATTGCACTGGTACAATTAGGCGTAACTACTTCTAAAATCTGCTTATCTACTGATGTTTGCTCTTCATATTTCTGTACTTTTCTTTTTTTTTTTTTTTTTTTTTACCGGTGATTGGACTTGGGACCTTGCATTTGTGAGGCAGGTGGAGAACCACTGAGCTAAATCCCTGGCTGCACTTTTATCTTTTACAAATGCATCTTACTCTGAAACAACATTAAGCATTAGTTTAGATGTATGCTCATTCAAACAACTGTGAGTCTTTTTCCTGAATGTCTTGGTAGTATTATTCCATTAGAAAGTGACTTAGGTGTTGTCTCACTTTTGCTTGCTTGACAGGTAAACTAAAATACACCATGTCCACCTCTTCTGCATCCTCATGCGTGAGTTTCTGAGCACTATTGGAAAGTGAGGTTGTGACATTGGGGCACTGACGATCTTTGTGAGGGTGCATGTGCAGAAAACATAATTTACCTAACCTGAGCAGTTGTGATGGGTGCAGAGTGGGAAGACCCGTTCTTCTGCTGAGGGAAAGTTACAGAGAAGACGAAATGGGGCATCTGGCGAACTTCTTATTTTCTAAGCTCGTTCCTGAGAGGGAGCAAGATCAGATCATTAAAATGTTCTGTGTTTGCTTGTAGACCAGAGATAACATATCTACCAGCTCTTCCCTTTCTTCATTTCTTCCTCTGTTTGCTTTCAACAAACTTTGTTTTCCACATTGTTTCAGGAACCAGAGGTATAAAGATGATTGAGATAAAGCTTGTCATGCAAACAAGGACAGATAGATCTAAAAGCAGAAACATCACAATATGACCTGTGAGTGCCATTTTAGAGGAATGAGAAGGTAGCAAAAGACACTTGTGAAAATATTTTAAAAGGTACATATTTACATGTATTGGTGGTGGCAAAGAAGAAATGGATAAAGAGCAGAGAAGGTGGCCTAAAAATCAGGACATTAAGGGGCTGGGGATTTAGCTCAGTGTGCTGCCGCCTGCCTTGCAGGTGCAAGGACCCAAGTTTGATCCCTGGTACAAAAAAAAAAAAAAAAAAAAAAAAAAAAAAAAAAAAAAAAAAAAAAAAAAAAAAAAAAAAGCAGGTACCACGACTCTGGAGGCCCACTGACAGCTGCAGCAACTCTGAGAAAAATGCATTCACTGGGAATTTATTTCCATTTACTTGGAGTAGGCTTCTGAAATTTTGAATTATTTGTGCTTAGGTTTAAATTGGCATAAAGAAATAGGAACTTTACATGCTTAAATGGATTTATTTTATTCATAGGAATCAAATTCAAAATCCCAATCATAAAGAACTTTAGCAGTAAAGCTCTTTTCACACTGTCCCCTGCGAAACTGCTCTTCCTTCAATTTACAAAGATATAATGTGGCCATAGCTGTATTCTCCTCTGGTCACCTTCTCCATACTGAAGTTAGCTTTAGCACAGTTTAAAACAAATATTCTCTCCAAGAGTTGTGTACTGTATTACCATTCCCATCAGAAGATACTTCAGTCTGGTTTGGTGGTATTCACATCTGTGTACACAATAGGGCCAAATCACAGGAACTTGTGGTTTCTGAGCTTATAGGTTTCCAGACAGAGAAGGCTTCCTGTTCCCCTCAACATAGGGAAGCAGCATTTGAAAGTCTACAGTGTTCAGCACCTGTGTGCTGCCTTTGAAGATTTCCTAACTCCCCCATCCTTGGCACACCTGAGAACTTGCTGGAACATCTCAGTCGTACTCTGCCTTTCTCATAGAGCTCACCTCCTTTTGGTCAAACACTGATCTTATCTAACACCAGACTTTGCAGACACGGTGCTTTCAGCCTCATTAGAAAGCTCACAAGCCTCACAGCGGGGAGCCAGGAAGCCCTGTGCAGAGTCGGGCTTCCCAACTCACTTTCTGTTCTATCCCGAGCAAGGCTTTGAACTCTCCGAGCTGCGTTTTCTGTAGTCATCAGCAGGCCTAGTAAATTTTGTTCTCAGAGGTGTGTTGTAAAGATCAAAATGAGATAATCTGTGAGGCTACATGTTTGAAAAATATATAAAACATTATGTGAAGCCTGGCGTATAGTGTTTAGTCACACTACTTCACGACGATGTCCCCTAGAGCAGATGTGTACATAGACGTGCGGATGCTTGTTGTTCCTGCCGTCTTCACGTAAAATGGGAACCGACATGGAGAACCCTGAGATGTTTTCGTGAGGCAACCTGATGCCCATAAGTCCCGGGTAGGAAACTGGATTCTGTACTTCGTGCTTCATATTCCCTTCAGGAAAGAAATGGGGAAAATACTTGGTTACTTTTGCGCTGTTGTCGCCAACCTTTTAGAGCTTTCAATGATACAAACAGCCCGCTGCGGCACGCATGCTATAGGTTTGCCACCACCGTCCTAGACGGTAGCTCAACGTTAACTCTAGATTTTCTGGTCTAGTCCATCCAAGTAAGGCTGGAAGTTTAAAGCAGAGAGCAGAGACCTCTACCTGCCTAACTTCTGACTCTTTGTGGGGCTTCTGTAATCCCCAGAATCAATGGAAAGAATATTTTCATGTTTTTTTAAAAGGAAAATCCAGGCTCATTACATCACAAGATGAACAGTACATCCCTTTTCTAGTCCACGTGCTATGTACTGCCACAATAACAATTCTACTACAGGTACATCTGACTTAAAAGTTCTTTTGTGCTTCCATAATATTTGGGATGACTTTTATTTAATTCTTATTCCTCCATATTCCAAGTTATAAAAATCCAAGTAACTTCTTAGGTTAATCTTCTTGCAGGTAAGGTCTGATTTGTGTTTGTATTCCCTGATTGCAGTGTTGGGGAGAGTTCCACTTTCTGGATGAATGAACGTAAGTTATGTGAGTGGAATACTCATGTCTGATGTATGTGTCTTTCATCCTGTTTTCTCCACTTTCCTTTCTGTGCTCCTTCTGACAGCACAGAGCTCCTTGCAGACCTTCCATAAACGTTTGTTTTGCCGCCTTTGTTAACCGTGAGTAGCGTTCTTCATCTGATTATTCCTGCATCTGCCAACTTTGGGAATGAGCTTTCTTCACTTTCAGTTGCCCCAGTGAGCTACACTTTGAAGTGGCTGATGATACCACGACCTGAGGGTTTGGGGAATGTGTTTCTGTTTTTATCCAGAACGTTGAATTATATTGTGGCCTTAAGCAATTGCAATGTCATCCATTAAATGAGGGTGGAGACCATTCCCTCTCTCTTTCTGAAAGATGTTATGAAGATGAATGAGGTAATGTCTGTAAGGCACCCTGGAAGAAAGGTACTAAACTCTGAGCGTTCTGGTTTTCATCTGTGTTGCCCACTGGTCTACATTCCAGCAAGGTGACAAAGTAGGAGAGTTGCAGGAGCTCTTGATTTGCAGAGATGAATCTGAGGCCGTCTTGAGTACTGCTAACTCTCAGTCCTGTGCTCTGGGTCTTTCCTCTGCTTCCATTTCTTCTGTCTACAAAGCATGGCAATAACAGTACTCACCCAGAATAAAAAGGATGTGTAGAAAATTAATGAATTTGCTCTTGTAAAGTGGATGGGTCCTTGGATAAAAAGCTTTGCAAAGCACAAGGTGCTATTTCAATCCCAAGTTTCTGTTTCTTTTTCCTTTTTGTCAAAAGGATATTCATTGAGCTTTATCACTTGGGATTTTTTAAAAATTACCCTTAACTCGGTCTTTTATGTACAGCTGTATACTTGTACTGAATGCCCTTGTTTCCCTCCCAAGAGGTTACTGTTTGAAATTTCTGTCATTTTTCTGTTTGTTTGCTTATAGACTAATAATCCAACAAACAGTCTTTGAACAATAGTCTCAATTTTTATTATGCTTTTAGTGAGACATTATTTTTATAAGTTACAGTCCTTTTGAAAGTGTGTTTATTTATTACTTTATAGCTGGCTCCCATCACACATTGCACCTGTGTGACTTGTATTAATTATAATAATAAGGCAGGGAGAAATGAATAGGCTGTTTGTACCTTTGATTTCAATGGTGCTCCAAGTAAACTTAGTACATAGTGGTTGAGAATTGGATGGTCTATTTCAGCTCACAAGAATATAGGAATGAGAATAGTTTATGTTATCTTGTGCTTAGGAAGATTTAAAAATTTTACTGGATAAATGCCATTTGGAGTTTATATTATGAAATTTTAAAGAAATAATATTAAATCAATTATAGTACATATTACATGCAAACAGTACATATACTTCTTTGTACCAAGTTTCCCACCCATAAGTGAAGCACTGAAAAGGCAAGAGCTATACATCAGCAAATATGTTATTCAGAAATCTGAACATTTTAAGCAATCAGAAATATTTAAATACATACTTTATTCCTGGCATTATGGATTACAAATCCAGCGGATACTTGCTGATTCTGTACTCCCACATTTCAATCAGATGATGAAAACAATGGGAGAGTTATTTGGATCATGCCAATAATGAATGTTATCTGTCAACTTCGAAGGCAAGGGAAAGATTAGATTGAAATTGAAGTGTGCATGGCTGTCATTTGTCGAAGATAAATTTCACTTCATCTGTGTAGACAGAGACTTGTTCTGAACTCACCAGGCAAAGATCACTATTTTAAAATTATTCTAACCATGAAGAAATATGAATATTCTATTGATGATCTAAATGGCATTCACCTTGTTATAGTAAAGAGAACAGAAATACTGAAATACTGTGAGGTTGATTATCCAAGGTCACATGACTGGTTAGTAATAGGACTATGGCCCAAGTTTCCTGGTTTCTGGTTATTAGTGGTACCAATAAAGGTCAGATCCAACCAGTAGGTCAGGATCATGAGATGACTGTGCTGTACAGTAGGGAGATAGAGACCAGGCACTCAGAGACAGGTAAACTAGTTCTATCAGGAAATGAAGATTAGTCTGCAGGAATATCGCCTACTTCTTCAGGTTAATCAACTTTTTTTGGGGGGTTACTGGGGATCGAATTCAGGACCTGAGCTTGTGAGGCAGGCGCAGTGCCACTGAGCCAAATCCCCAGCCCCTTAATCAACTTTTAAATTCAGAAATTTTACTGTTTAATCTCTACTTGCTGGTAATATTAGAATTATGATTTCATGAATGAAATTGAACTAGCAAACTGATATCACAGATAATGTCTAACCCATTTCATTCATATGTGTGGGTATGCATATATGTATGTATATATATATAATTTTAAGGTGTGCATATATATACACATATGTATATATATAATTTTAAGGTATGTATATATATATACACACATGTATATATAAAATTGAAAAAAATATATAATTTTAAGGCAATAGTTGTAAAGAGTGATGCAAGTCAAGTAGTCAATATTCCTTAAGCCGAATTCTTTGCAGAAGTACACAGTGAAAGGGAATTGTGACGCTCAACAACTAGGCCACACGCACACCGAGAGGTCCGATTGGAGATTTTATTCAAGGGGTGGGGGTAGAGAGAGAGAGCAGAGAGAAACAGCAGAGAGAGAGAGGAGGAAGAAGAAGAGAGGAAGAGAAGAGAAGAAGAGAACAAAGAGAGGAAGGTTATTTTATTGGTTTTGGGATGGGCTATTGCTTATTCATGAGAAGTGGGCTACTTTTAACCTATCACAGGCCAGGTTGTCTTTTATGGGTTCAGCCCTGCAGAAACAGGTTTCAACTTCTCTGTCTCGCTGTGGCCTTGGAGGGAAGGAAACTAAAGATAAGAGCATGAAGTCATTCTAAGAGCCTAGAAGCACCAGGAAAATGCAGCCTGTGATGGCGGCATCACAGCATACTTTAACATGATCAATTCTCTTACACACAGAATTTTGTTATAAAATTTGGTTATAAGAAGTTAGATTTACTATCTGTAGGAGTTTCCATAAGAACCAAGCAACGCCCAATACTATTATGTCCAGGATATTCTATGGGTTGCTGATGGGGCACTAAAGATAAAACCACTGCATCCACCCAAACCAAACATGCAATAATATTAACAATATTTTCTTACAATTATCTTGAGTGCTATCACATGCTCAAGCCGTGCTACTTAGAGCTAAAAGAGGCTTTGGTGGTTTTCTATTGCATATCACTTCATTTTAAGATTGAAAAAACTGAAGCTTTTTATCTGTCAACTTGGGTTTATTCCTAGAAGAATGTATATAATATTTGTAACATAGAAAGATACATATATATATTTTCAAGTAACAGTGTTAAAGAGAGATAATGTTTTCCTTTAGGAGCTACACAACTGTAGATCCTCCTTATCTTCCATAGCTGCCATTTTGATTAAAATCTTGGCTGACAGAGGAAAATATGTAGAGGTCACTAATCTGTTTTGTTAGATGAAATAAATAAAAACTGCTTTCTGGAGTTTTTCCTCAAGCATCTTCCACAAAAGCATTAACATTAAAAATATCAGTGTTCTAACAGACATTCTAGTTGGAAAGATTTCTTTGGAATATTTAATTAGGCATGAATTACTTGGGGTGTGCTTGTCTAGGGCAGGAGGATCAACAGTGTGCTCCAACATAACTCATATGTGCAAAGAAAATATAGCTTTAGTATTTTCTATAAATGACTTTTTAAAAATAAGCTGAATCTTCATTGGTACATTTTAGATATACAATACAGTTACATTCATCATTGGTGTCTTGTACGTTTACATGACATATCTTGATTATTTTTTCCCATTCCCCTAGCCTCCTTTCCCCTCTCCTCCCTTACCTATTTACAAAGACTTTGTTCCCATTTTCTTTCCTTATTCTTATTTTTATCTTCCCTTTTTACCTTTCCCCTATCCCTCCCATTTGCCCAATACCTTTAGACTTTTTCTTCCTGTTACAAAATATCAATTATACATTTTGACCCTTATTTATACTTTTAGTTTATCACACCAGAGAAACTATATGATATTTACACCTGTGTGTCGTATTAATTTCATTTAAGAATATGTCCTCAATGTGCATCCACTTAGCTATATGTCCTCAGTGTGCATCCACTTAGCTATAAATGTCTCTAGTTTTTCATTCTTTATGGCCGAGTAGTACTCCATTTTATAAAACACACACACACACACACACACACACACACACACACACACACACACACCTTCTTTATCCAGTCTCCAATTGATGGGTAATTGGGCTATTTCTAAATTTTAGCTATTACAAATTGTGCCACTATAAGCAAGGGTGAGCATATATCACTGTGGTATGATTCTTTTAATTCTTTTGGGAAGACACCCAGCAGGGGAATAGATGGGTCAAATGGGACTTCCAATCCTAGTTGTGTAAGGTATCTCCATATTGATTTCCATAGTGGTTGCACCAGTTTAAACTCCTACCAACAATTATGAAGGGTACCTTTCTCCCCACAGCCCCACCAGCATTTATTATTGGTTGATTTTTGATAGCCATTCTTTGTAGGGTGAGGTCGAACCTCAGTGTTGTTTTCATCTTCATATCTCATATCTGACCAGCGACGTTGAATATTTTTTCATACATTTATTTTCTGCTTTTACTTGTTTGTCTGAGAAATGTCTGTTCATTTCAGAAGCCCACTTTAGAGGGCTGGGGATTTAGCTCAGTGGTTCTGGTTCCTGCCTTGGGAGTGCAAGGACCTGAGTTTGATCCCTGGTGCCCCCTGCCCAGCAAAAAAAAACAAAACAGAAACCCATTTTTGAATCAGGTATTTGTATTTGGGAGGCGCGATCTTTTTGAGTTCTTTATATATTCTAGATAGTAGACCTTTGTCTGAGGAGCACTTAGTAAACATTTTTTTCCCACATTGTAGGTTGTCGCCTAGGTCTGTTGGTGGTTTCTCTTGCAGTGCAGAAGTTTTAAACCACTTTTTTCTTGGGAACCCATACCTCGATAGCTCTCATGAGATTTACAGTTTGTCAATTCAAAAAGGCTCAATCTCTAGTTTAAATAGCCTCCTTTCTAGCCTATCAATGTTTAACTTTTGTTTAAACAGTCTCTCTACACTTGATTACTTGGAAATTGTCCTGACTTTCAGAGATCTGCCACCACTTCGTCATCTTTTCTACGCTACCCCGAGTGTTTTTTCTGTATATACAGGGGAATGGAAGCACACTCTTGTACTTCCTTTTTGGAGTGGCTAGACTGTCCACTTCTGGGCAGGCTGACTGGGTACTAGGTGGAGACAGTGGCCTCAGTTACCTGGGCTTTGTGTACACTGCAGCCTCTGGACTCCCATTCTATCACTAGCCAGTCCCCCCCGCCCCGCCCATAGCCATAAAGGCAACAGAGAGCACTTCTCTTTTGAGACAGTGATCCAAGCTTCGGCTCACTGTCCCCTCTATGTTGAATGATGAGACCCGCCAAAGCCCCAGCACCTCCAGGGACCATCAACATCCACCAACCCTGATAGTGTCAGGCTTCCGGTTAACCAGATTCCCACTTCCATCCCTGGCCTCTCTCTGCCGGAAAGCTTGGCCCTCAGACTTGTGGGACTGCATTTCTTTCACTCCTCTGTCTCAGGATTTGAATTTTTCCTGGTTATAAGTCATAAACTTCTTCTTCTGATTTTTATCTCCTGGCTCAATCCTAAAGGCCAGCTAGTGTGAAGGAAGAGAAACAATTATCTCAAATAAGTAACACAAACTACAAGACATTTCCACACTCATGTATTTGCCTTCTACTTCGTACACTGAAGAAAGCCTCCTTCTCCTCCCTTCCCATTTCCTTTCCTTCTTTCCTTCCTTTCTTCCCCTTCATTTCTAGTTTTTTCACCTCCTCTTTTCTCCCTCCCCTTCCTTCAATTCTTCTTCCTCTTCTTCCTCTTCTCCTCCTCCACTACCATCACGTCCTACTTCTCTTCCAGCACTACCTTCTCCATTTCCTCTCTTTTTCTCTTTTCTCCCTCTTTTTCTTGACTGGAAGTCTTCGTGCAAATCAGTTAGTATTTTTCATATAGTTCTTGACTTTTATCTATTTGTTTATTTATTTATTTTGGTACAGAGGATTGAACTTGGGACCTTGCGCTTACAAGGCAGGTGATGGCACCACTGAGCTAACTCACTGGCCCTGTTCTCTACTTTTAAAGTAGGGAAAGTAAAGCAGAAAAAAAATTTCATTTCCCCAGAATAATAAAGGAATAATTAGCAGTTATTGATTATTTTGGATAAATTTAACAGCCCATGTCATTAATATTAAAGTATCAGATTGTGAAGAAGTTGTAAGAGAAATGGATGACTTTATTGCAAACAATGCATCTAGAACATTGACAAGGTGGCTTCTGAACTGGATTTCTAAATTCAAACTGAGTGGACTCTCAAATACAAAAAATCATTTTTGTTTAGGGGGTATAAAATAATTTATGTTCTTTATCAGTTGGTGAGAGCTTTTGGAATATATTTTTAAACTTTTCATACATCAAAAACACACACACATATAAATGTATACAAAAATGCAGTCTAATGGGATATCTTGCACTGTGCACACTCGTGTAATCAGCTCCCAAGTCAAGAGAATAAACAGAAGAGTACCCCAGAAGTCTGTTGGCTGCTCCCTCCTAAGCACTCCAGCCCATACCTGTTCCCTATTGTCAGCTATCAGTTTTGTCTTTTTACAAACTTTATTTGGCTAGAACAATGAGACATGCACTACTCTTTGGTGTCTCTTCTTGCTCAACATCTTGTTTGTGAACTTCCTCCACTTTCCTGTAAGTAGTTGTGGTCCATCCATTCTCATTGGTGAACAAACTTGTTCTAGGTATTGGCTCTTATACATGGTGCTTTATACACACTCTTTTTTTTTTTTTTTTTTTTTTGCGAGGGAAGGATGCCAGGGATTGAACTCAGGACCCTGTGCTTGCAAGACAGACAGTGGTATCACTGAGCTAAATCCTATACATATTCTTGTATGTAGCTTTTGGTGAGCACATATGCAGTCACTTCCAAGTTACTTCAGTGGGTTTGGGAGACAAAGGAGAGATCTGGGCTGGAAATATAAATTTGTAATTTGTTATTGGAATTGAAAAGATTAAGTGAAAAGAGTGAGAGAGAGAAAGACAGAGAGCAAAAGCTTTAGGCCAAAGCTAACGCACAATTTGAAAGTCAAGTCTTTGAGAAAATAGTGACTAGTAATGCAATTCCTTATTGCATGTAAAGTAACAAAAGGACAGTGATTTTTTCCCCCATTAAGTTTATTGGTACATTTAAAGCAAACAGTACAGGTACATTTATCACTGGGATCTTATACTTTTACATGATGCATCTTGGTTCCTGTTTTTTTCCCCATACCCCTGCCCTCCCCTCACCCCATCACCTTTCCCTATTTACAAAGACTTTGTTTCCATTTTTTCCTTTTTAACATTTTTTCTTTTCCCTTATTTCCTTTCCCCTCCTCTTCCCACTTCCCCTTTAGCCGTTTTCTTCCTATTTCACACTCTGAATTACACCATTTGAAACTTATTTACATTTTTAGTTTTTTCACAGACAGTGATTTTTAATAGTCCACTGAAATTCTTTCTTTTCTATTCTCCTCAGTGACTTAACTTTCATTTCTACTCATTGAGAATGCCTTATTTCAAACTTTCTTCACCTCTTTTATGTGCCCCACACAACTATATATTCTCAGTCAGGCATGCCCCACTACTGAGTGTCTTCCCAAAAGGCAAGAAACATATCTGAAACTAATCTCTTTTATGAGAAATTAAGAACACTCAACCCTTCACAGAGGTTCCTGGGTAACATGGTAGTGTTTAAAATACATGCATCTATGTATTGGAGCTATCCATCTATCCAAGTGTGACTGCTCTTTCAGCAAAACAGTCATCATACTACATACATATGTAACATGTTTTATTTACTGTAGCCAAGATATCTTCTTTATATTTCTTTATTGATTAATATGGTTCTTGCATTGATGTGTTGGTTATTATCATCTAATGCTAAACAAGGGTGCTCATGGTAGAAATTTTAGAATAAGTAGAAGATCTAGACAAAATTAAAAAACAAAAGCCACCACAGTGGATAATGAAATGGAAATTCTGAGGGCCACCAAGTTATCACTAATTTTCCATGCCAACACGGATGTAAGATATAAAAACCCGTGGCTTTTTTTCTCTTACTACAAATTAGTGGTCAGCAAATTCACAGAAAAATTTTCATCTTTACCAATAGCAATATCTCTCATTGGACCTTTTTACTTCATTTATTGAATTAGCTAAATGGATTCACTTTCTTTATTTCAACTTTGGCTTTCAGAAATTTTTATTATTTCTACTCATTGCGGAATGGGTTTTTGTCTATTTAGTTAGATCTGTTAGCAGAAACAAAACTAGCAGTTAGTACATATTTCATTTATAGAGTTAGATGACCTATGGTTAAATCAAAGTTTCAATGTATCTTTGTTTTGTGACTTTCTACAAGTGATAATCCCTTCTTTCAGCTTTTTAATCTGTAAAATAGGCAGACTCCATACCAGCATTTACCCCAGGAAACGTGGATATGGAGAGGACTCAAAGAGGAAGCCCTTTTTATTGCCTATTGGTCATTTTTCATGGTGATCATTATCACTGTCAAATTTGTTCATTGATGAGGAAGCATGATCTTTTAGCTACACAGAAGAGTGGTGGGCAGAATACTACAGTGCTCAGGAGAGCAGTCCTAAAACCAAATTGCCCAGGCTCTTCTGAAGTCAGCCACCTTCTAGCTGTGTGTCTGTGAGAGGTTATCTATTTTTTTCTTGTGCATCATTTTTCTCATGTGTGAAATAAAGTCATGGTTACTGCAACAGATTATTGATAGAATTAAAACACATAATCCACGTCAATCAGTTAGACCTACACTGTTCAACAGAGAAGCCAGACTATATGCATCAAAATGTTTTGAACAGACTATTAAATAAAACATGGTATTAAAATTAATTTCATTTGTTTCTTTAAAAAAATATGGCCACTACTAAATTTGACACTGTTTATATGGCCTGCCTTTGTGGTTGGTGTTGTGTTCATTTTGGACAGATCCAATCCAGTTCATAGTAAACACTGAAAAAAATGGTCAGCTATGGTGTGGGCTGCTTCTTATTTCCAGATAAGCAAGCAAACAAACAAACAAACAAAAAATATCTTTATGTCACTCTGACCACATTCTAAAAAACATCACGAGATCAGCTGTGGTGGAGGTGAGGGTTCCAGTCCCATTTAGGGAGGAATTGTCTTGGATTTCACTCACTGATACGAATGCTTTTGGTGTTATCAAATCAAGGTTTTTCTTCAACAGTGGACTGAGTAATGATTGCAAACTAATTACAGCATGCATATTGCACTTTGCTTTGCAGTAACAGCTTTCTACCAGCTGTTTCCTTTAGCAGTTGTTCATTTCAAGTAGGTACCAATGCTGCTGGAAGTGTGGGATGCTAGAAAGTAATTTCAATTCTTTGCTTAAAATTGAAATCTGTATTTTTTTTACATTTTTTTCTTGAGGGCCCTTCAAAATTTACATAGCTCTAAGGCTAATTTCATAGCACCCTTTCTGGTCCCTTTTTCAGAAAAAAAAATCTTTTGAAGATTATACACAGAATGGTACAAAATCTCAAGTTTAATTAAGCTTTAGCAAAAATATCCTTTAACCATTACATTTGTTTCTTGCTTTATTCCCTCATAGCCTGCAACTCTTCTGAAGTACACTTTCAAGTAGAGATTCAATAGAGCCATTTAGAGTAGTCATTACTGTAGATTAAATAACTATTCCCATCTGGCTCATGAAATATATAATCTGTATTCCTCTCTGGATAATAAATACAGTAAGTAACTACTTATCCCAGAGGCCATCATTTTAGTCTGTTCTGGTGGGTTTTTCTTTATTATCCATCAGTGAGGTCTTTTCATTAACTCTTTCCTTGCAAAGAAATACATCCTGTGGGCTTGTTGCTACAGAGAAAGGCATTGTTCTGCTTGCTGTGAACCAGGTAGGCTTCAGATGTGTAACGGTGCCTAGGAGCAGTGGATGGCTTTTATTGAGCCTTTACTATGTCTTAGGAGCAAGAGCAGAGGAAAACTGCTAAATGATTTGTAAACATTATTTCATGTCAGTCCTTTCCAAAAATGTGTGAAAGGCATTAGTAACCCCCTTAGAGTGTGCGAAACAGATTTAGAGTCCTATGTCCTGTAGTGGCAATGCTGAAATTATAACCTAGATTTGTTTGACTCCAAATTGGGAATCTTCACAGCTAACCAAGTCAAGGGCTCCAAAGAAGTGTGAGCATCTCAAGGCCTGGGCTGCACGATATACTGGGGTGTGAGGAATGATGGGATAGAATGCTCTTTTAAATGTATCTTCTCACCTTTTTGAAATTTGTATGCATTTTGCAGGATATCAGATAGGTCAGTTAGACAATACATATATGAAACAGCTGCAAGAGTTACCTGGTGTTAATAATGATACTCAATTTTTTTTCTTCTGATTTTCTTTTTACCATCAAAATAAGTCCCACATTGTACCACACACTTGGAAGAATGAAGGTATATTACACCAGCCACACAAACTGTAGCACAAAAATGACAATAAATAGGATGCAACTCTCAAAATTTTTTAGGTGACAGGAATGCTTTGTTCAAGCATTGTTTGCCTTTATCTTTACAACACCTTGAATTTTTCCTTCCCCATGCTGAGTAAATAGATGCCATAGTCACTTGACTACTGCTGCCTGTTCCTACCATTTAGGCCTTTAGGCCTTTGCTTGCTCTACAGCTGACATCTACTTCCTGAAACTCTGGGAGGAACAGTTGCCCATGATACAAGGTTGCTGTAGTCCAGATGGCTGAAGGAAGCAAGGAAGGCTGTGGTGACTTTAATTTTCTTGGGTTCAAGTAATCCTATGTGATTGCTTCTCATACAATAATACCCTGTGCTGAAGACTGCTGCAGAGGAGAGAAATAACTAAAGGGAATTGTAAGAGAGAAAAAGCGGGGTTGTACTTATCCCTGGGAACCAAAGGAAAAGACAAAGCTTTGCCTCCTTGATTTAGGATTCTGTTTCCCTTTACAATTACCTTATTTCCAACCTGCTAATACCGTCTCACATCTTCTGACAGAAGAATAACCCATATATGTAATAATTAGCAGTGGCAAACATCCAAAAATGATTCATTCCGTCTAGAAAAAGGACCTCAACAAAATTGTTTTGAGATTTACATTTTAACTACCATTCCTGAAGCATCCTTCCATGAGCAGGAGTCAGATATGTATCTGCCTGCCTGTGCTGCCTAATCTTGATTGTCAATTTGTCTGGATTAAGAAAGCAACCTGAAGAGGTGATTGAACCATGATAATTAACCAATGGTGACTTCACAGCTGAATGGGCTGTTAGTAAGCAAGGCCTACTTGGAGGAAGGAACTAACCCTGGGAACTGTATCTGGTCCCTGACCCTTTCCTCTCTAACTTCATCCCCTTTCTGGCTTCCCTGATGCCAAGAGTTGGTCAGCTTTCTTCCACCAGGCTGTCTGTCCTTGAGCTAGTTGATCATGGACTAAAACATCTGAAACTGTGAACCAAAATGAATTCTTCTTTGAAATTTGTGAATGTCAAGTATTTTATCCCAGCAAAAGGAAAGTAGACCATCACATTGCCCTTCTGTCTGGTTATGCCATGGGGAATCTTTGGATGAAACATATTTGTCCTCACTTTCCTTCAAAAGACAGTCATTCTCGAAGATGGTAGATCTTAAATCCATTAAACAAGATAAAAAATATTTTTAAAAGATAGTATGTGCAAAGATTGGTCTTGCCATAGTCATTTTAGTCCTCATTTCCTCAAGTACCATACACATTTTGTTTCAATTTGACTGAATTTCCCATTTGCTTTTTGACATCTAATTTGAATCAGGTACCAAGATACAGAAGAAAAATTATATGTTTGGAACAGATAGATAGACATACAGAAGTTACTAAAGCATAGTGTGATGAGTTGTGTACTGACATGCAAAGGCTTTGCAAATATTCCAAAACAAAAAGATATTTTTTCTTGGGGGGAATAGAACATGACTTATGAAAGAGAGAACAGTGGCGCTGTGCTTTAAAGAACATGAAGGGATTCATTCTGTTTCCCATCCAAAACTGACCTACTGCCAATACAACTTCCACATTGGAGGTTTTTGCTTGTATTTGTTGATTACAGTAACTATACCCATCGTTTCCAAGTTTTCCTATTCTATCTTGCCTTATTGTTACATTTTTAGCTATATAGGTCCATTATTTTCCTAAGAGCGGAAATAAGGACTTAGTCACATGTACAGTGGTACCTTGGTTCACAAATGTAATTCTTTCCAGGACTCTTGTCACAAACTGAATTGGATGAGAACTGAATTACATTCAATGGTTAGGTTCAATATTGACCTTATGGGGAGATTTGATTTTGTTCTCATCTAATTCGGTTTGCAATCAGAATCGTGAAAAGAATTAAGTTCGTGAATCGAAGTACCACTGTAGGTGGCAAGCGGTTCTTTCTCACCCATAGAACCCACATGTTGATTTAGTAGACATTTAAACAAGATGTGTTGATTACAATTTAGTCCAAACTCTCATTTGTATAGACAGCCACATTCAGAGTTGGAAAACCCTGAGGTCAAGGTTATATATATTTTTGGAGCTAAATACATTTTAATAGAAAACAAAATACAAAATAACTTTTTGAAGAACAGAATTATTTAATCCTTTCCCCATACTTTAGAACTTGCTTTATCATCACGGCACAGTTTGACATGTGCATGGGCACTCAGGATTCACCCCGTGATGTGCTCACCGCAAGAGAGAGAGAGAGAGCAGAAATGCTGACCTCTGGTTAGTGGTTGGTGTTATAGTTTGAAGAAAATGCAAAGTAAAAACAGAAGAGTAATATAAAACAAAGAAATGAAGTGTTCCTCAGGTACACCAATTATAAGCCTTATTCTCTTCAGGAATAACCCATACTCAAATCTTTTTTTTTTTTTTTTTTTTGGTTTTTTAAGACAGGGTCTCACTCTGTAGTTGAGACTGACCTGGAACTCACCATGTAGCCCAGGCTGGTTTTGAACTCACAGTGATCCTCCTGCCTCAGCCTTCTGAGTGCTGGGATTACAGGCGTGCACCACCACACCCGGCTTCAAATATATATATATATTTTTTATGAGAATAAATGTTGCCTCTTCCTCTTTCCCTCTGAAGAAGTTGTCATGAGGTACAAAGGTGATACTTGGAATAGCAGCAGGAGCAGGACCACATAAGGATCTGTATTCCTTTACTAGGTCTGCCATAAGAGAGTGGCATTGACCATATGTCTCAAACAACAGAAATTCAGTTTTTCGCAATTCTGAAGGCTAGAAGTCCTAGATCAAGTTGTGAACAGGATTAGTTTATTCTGAAGAATTATTCTTTCTCCCTGGCCCACAGGTAGCCACTTCTTGTCAGATCCTCACATCGTTTCCCCTCTGTGAAAGTGCCCCAATGTCCTGTCATTATAATGTCCATTCATATTGTATTAGGTCCTATTATAACGGCCTCCTTTTAACTTAACCTCTTTAGAGATCCTAGGTCTAAATGTAGTCATATTCTGAGGTTTCTTGGGATTAGAACATCAACATATAAGTTTGAGAAGACACAATTCAGTCCGTAACAGATCCTAAGTGCCCTAGAGTGGGACCGAAGGTTGACAGCAGAGCAGTGACTAGAGTTCCTAGTGGATTATCATACAGTGACTCAATCAGGACCAGAGCTAAAGACTCATGGGGTTCACTACAGCATGTGGGGGCCATCCAAGGAGATCTAAGCACAATGTTAGTGGTCAAACTAGCTCTCAGTCCCTTTTTCAAGATTCTCATCTTGTAATAGATATAAGTCAATGAAAGTGTTGCTCAAATGCACCTACAGGTAAATAGATGGTGAGGATGGGTGCAGGAATGCATACCTCTAGCCTTGATAGCAGGGTTGGGGTATCAGAAATGTGAAGCTGCTGCACCAGAATAGAAGGTTTGGTGACCTAAGAAATTGTTAAGAATGTCAAAGCCATAGGCATTAAGAGAGAGGCAAGGGTAATCATGCAACAGTCTGGCTTAAGCATGGTAAAATAAGTAGCCAGAAGTGGAAGTAGAGCTAAGATGACCTTCCCCAGGCTGCAACATGGTAGGGAGAGAATTTTTTATAGGCCGCATGTGACCTGGCCTGTGTACCAAATACTCAGGGAGTGATGAAAGCAGCTGAGCTGGCTTGGAGCAGTGGCAAGATTCAAACATGGATACTACAGTGTTGAGGGGTCACTTTATTAATCATTCCAATACTTCATTCACCTTTTTAAGCCCAAGAGCTATGCTTAATGAGAAGATGTGGAGTCAACTACAGTCTTGAATTGGTGAAAATTATCAGGTAAGCTAAAATTATAGGGCTTTAGAACTGGAACGACTTACCTTTTTTTTATTGAGTTTATTGGTACAATCTAGGTCTACAATACAGTTACATTCATTAATGGGATCCTTCACATAACAGGTCTTGGTTCTCATTTTTTCCCCTTGTGGAATGACTTACCTTTAAAGAAGTGGTCATGGAGCTTGAGCATGTATCAGGATCACCTGTAGAACAAGTAAGACCCCCAGATTCCTGAGCCCTATACCCAAAAGAATTTGCACTTCTGAAGTTCCTGGGCAATGCCAAGGCTGCTAATCTAAGGAACACTCTCTGAGAACCACTCCTTCAGATTTGTGGTTTTCAATCTTACATACGTATTAGAATCATCTGGTAGTCTTAAAAACAACCACCACCACCACACCTCAAGCCCAGGTGCATTCCAACCAACTGAATCTAAATAACTGAAAATGAGACCTTGGCATTTACAACTTTTTAAAGTTTCCCATGTGATTCCAGTAGAGCCATGAATGAGAACGAGTTATTTAGAAGCTTTCTTAGTCAGCTTCAGGATGTAGTGGAAAATGATTATGGGTATGGGGAATGTTGGGCTGTGTACAGATGAAGCCATTGTTTCACTATCTTCCCATTTTACAAGTCTGGAAATCGAGGCATGATTTTACAGTCAATTTCTCTACAACAGACTTAATGATAGAGAGCGGCTAGACTCATTGATTCTGAATCATTCTAAGATTGGCTAGGAAATGTTTATGGCAGGATATTGACAAAAATGCACTGGCTGATCCCGTTTCTCTCAAGGAGAAAAGATGAAAGAGAGAGAGAGAGAGAGAGAGAGAGAGAGAGAGAGAGAACAGATTCACATATTAATTCAAGCCACAACCATACTTCAGCATTCATTGATACCATGTGATATAATATCATTTGAGGTCAGCAGTTCTGTAAATCTTTAATTTTTCCATGTCTTTGTATTTGTAGACAGGATACCACATTGGAGGAAAGGCTATTTCTTCATGGGAAAGTAATAAGTTAAACGGAAGCATGAACATTCTACTAAATAAAGATTATTTGGACATTGAGTATTAGGGTGTATTATGTAGTGAGAAATCTACAAAGTTTAGGGTGTTATTGAATATGTAAAGTTTTCTTCTCTTTGTGCAGTTCATTCAGCTATCCATCACTGGTCATACCTAGTATGACAATTAACAGTGGCAAAAAAAGGCCATGGCAATTTATTAGCATCGAAGGGTCATGTAATATGTTCCACTGAGAGTACAATCGCTACCAATTTTGGCAGTGGGGAAGTTATTTGCTGCTTAGCACTTACTCTACAATCACTGTGCTGCAAACCAAGAAATAAATACAGTTCAGTGATGTAGAGAGCAGTAAATAGCACATAAGGAGTGAGAATTGCTTTAATTTCCTCTGTGCTAGTCCAAAAGTCAGCAAATGTTCTTGAGCCCCTTAAAGAGGGCAAATGATTTGGGAGGCTGAATTTGGCTGCTGGTGTTTTTCAATTTGATTTTCTTTTATATTTTAAAAGCCCCCAGAGTGAGGGATTCATGTGAAAGCAAAGTGAAAAATTAATAGAACTTTAGGGATAAAGTTCTTCGTGATGCAATGATGCACCCACTTTTAACTCACTGAGCTCTCCTTTCCTTCTGTTCCTTCATCTGCCCTCAAAACACCCCTTCCTCCTTTTGAGGTCCCCATTTTCCTTACTTTGACCACTTCCTAAGAAGAGCAAGTGTAGATCTATCCATCAGTCTTACTTCCTTTGTTAATGAGTTATATAGCTACAAGCATGTGATGAGATTCTGTCTAGAAAAGTGGGAAGGATGATTTGAAGGAGTCAAGCAGAAAAGTGTGATGTCTTTTTCCTGGATGTGGTCAGGATGCCACAAACACCATGTTGGACCTTGGAGGGCTGAGACTCTAAGGGCAAATGTGGAATGGAAAGATGATCCTAAAGACTTTCCAGTTATGTGATTTAATAAATGCTTCATTGTGTAAGTCAGTTGAATTGGGGTTTCTAACTTCTTGCAGCTGAAAGCACAACTAATACATTTGATTTCTGGACTATGTTTGGGAGAGTTAAGCTCTATTCAACATTTTGCAAGATGGAGAGCTATACAGTAATAGAAAGACCAATATATCATGTCACCATATTGCTTTACAATTCCTTTCAGAACCTGTTCTTTAATTTAAAAATAATTTCCTGTCCTATATTTTATTTTTCCTTCCATTTAATTTAATCTTAGCAATTATCTTGACAGATTTAAGGTAAAGAACTTGATTCATATAACAAAATTTGATTGACATTTTTAATGTGCAGAAGAGGTTAAGATGTGACTCTAGCATTAATAAACTTTTAAGCTTTATATAATACAAACCAAACATGTGGTTAAAAAAATGGATCTAAAACTACCCAAGTTACCCAACCGTTACCAAGAAATATTGCTTCCAAAATAGTTTTAGCTGCAGCTAATGTTTATTTTATAATTTTTCATATTTGTATTTGTTAAAATTTGAGGTATTATATATATAGTATTATACACACATTATAAACATACTATATATATCTATATAGATATATATAGATATATATAATATATATTTTGTATTGGGGATTGAACTTGGGACCTTGTGCTTGTGAGGTAGGCAGTGGAACCACTGAGCTAAATCCCGGCCCCACTTTGGTAATTTTTTGGTACTGGCTTTGAACCTAGGGCCTTCCTACTGAGATACATCCCAGTCTTTTTTACATTTTTAATTTTGAGACAGGGCCTTGATAAGTCACTAAGTTGACCAGACAGGACTCAAACCTGTGATCCTCCTGCTTCAGCCTCTTGGAGTGCTGGGTTGGTGTTATTTTGGTAAATTTTGAGAAATGTCTGCATTCAGGTTAACTACTAACCCAACCAGTCACCGGAGGAAAGTCCCTTTTACTTTTTAGAGCTCAATCCTGTCTCTCACCCTTCAATCAGCTTTATACCAAGCAGTCGGTATAATCGATCACTGTAGATTAGTTAGGTGAGTGCCATGACTTCATGTAAGCAAACAGATGTTACTTTTTTAGGCCTGGTTTATTTGTCTCAGAATAGCATTGAGGATCTTCTATTTCTGTTGAGCACATCCTTTGTTCCTTTTAATTTAGGACTAATATTCTATCGTGTGAATATATAGTTCACTTATCTACTCACCTGTTGAAGAATGTATAGTTTATTTCTAGTATTTATAGGTGGAACTGTTATACATCCATGCACAAGTATTTGTGGGTATGCTTTTTTCTGAGCCATATGGTATATCTATGTTTAATTGTAAGAAACTACTGAACTCTTTCCCAAAGTGGTTCTACCATTGCATATTACCATCACCCACAATTCTGCCCTACATTAAGTATGGTAATTCTTTCCAATTCCAGCCACCCTAGTGAGTGTAATGATGGCTCATTGTGGTTTTATTCTGTTTGTCAAATGAACAAATGATGTTGTATTCTTTTATCTTTCTATTGACAACTTGTATATCATTGTTTGGAAGTCAACTTTTGCCTTTTAAAATTGGATTGGTTGTACAATTATAACAACAGAGTACATATACTTAATGTGTCCTCCCAGTGTGCGGCTTCCTTTTTACATCAATTATGTTGTTGTTGTTGTTGTTTTTCTTTGAGGGTACTGGTTATTGAACTCAGGATCTGGAGCTTGTGAGGCAGGAGGTGGAACCACTGAGCTAAACCCCTGGCCCGCCCCCTCTTTATGAATTTTCTTAGTGAGTTCTTTTGAAGAGCAGTTTTAAATTTTGGTGAAGTCCAGCTTATCAGTTTTTTAAAAAAGTAACCAATGACTTTTTCTGGCCTGAGAAATATTTGCTATACAAAGATAGGAAGATTTTTTCCTCTACAAGTTTTCTTCTAATGGGTTAACATGAGAATGTATAAAGAGCTCTTACAACTCATCAACCTCACTAAAAAGTGGGTAAATGGCTGAAATGGATATATCTTCAAAGAAGACATAAAAGTGGCCAACAGACATATGAAAAGGGCTCAATATTATCAATCACTAGAGAAATACAAGTGAAACTACTCTGAGATACAACTGTGAACCCCTTAGCAAAAGAATGAAAGACAGCTGTTAGTAAGGATGTGGAGAAAGGGGAATCCCAGTACAGTGTTGTTTGAAACGTAGGCTGATATAGTCATTATGGAAAGCAGGATGGAGATTCCTGAAGACGCTGAAAATACAATTATCAAATGACTTAGCAATCCTTTTTCTGAGTGTATACCCAAAGGAGGTAAATTCATTATTTTGTAAAAATAGCCACATTTCCATGTTCATTATTACACATTATTCACAATAGCCAAGATAGGAAGACAATCTAAGTTTCTATCAGTGGACAAATAAAGAAAACAGGGCATATGCACAGTGGAATATTATTCAGCCTTTCAAAAGAATGAAATCCTGCATTTGCCACTATGTGGATGGACCTAGGAATATTATGCTAAGTGAAATAAGCCAGACACAGAAAGAAAAATACTATACTCACATGTAGATTCTAGAAAAAAAAAAGTAAAAGCCAGAGACAATATAATCATTGATGGAGGGGAGAAATGAGATATATCGAAGAATACAGAGTAGAAGATATAGAGGATGAACAAGTCTAAAGATATCAAGTGCAACATGAGAACTATAGTTAATAAAAGTGTACTATGTTCAGCATGAAAGTAGAAGGTAGAAGGGAGACTATTAGAGAAAAGGAGGGGAATGCGGGGGACAGAAGGGCATCATATGGGGGAATGGTAATGAACAATGGCTGTTATATGTATTTATGAATATGCTTGAATGAAACCCACTATTCTGTGTAACTAAAATGCACTAAAAAAGTCCAAAACCAAAACCAAAACCAAAACAAAAAGACCTTTTCCTTGTATCAACCTCCTTGAATATACTCGTTCATACTGCTGTGCTCTGCTACTCCTGAATAAGCTTTATGTCTGGAGGGGGGGAAAAAGTGGCTGCTGGAATTGTGTTTGGAATTTATTGAATCTATCAATTAATATGAGAATACCATCTTAACCATATTAAGTCCTTAATTTATAGACATGGTTAATTTATTTATGCTATTCATTTCTGTCATCAATATTTTTGTTCTTTACTGTATATGTTTGTGTATCTTTCATTAAATCTATTCCTAAGAATCATGTAGGTTTCAGTGCTGCTGTAAAAATTTTTTTCCAATTGTTTTTTGCTTGTATGTGGATAAGAAATTATCTATCTAAGGCCTTGTACCTTAGCGCTTTGCTTAAGTCACATTTTAATATGCGAAATTTTAAAACAAAAATATTGAAATAAACATCAAATCGCTTCTCGGCCTTTTGGCTAAGATCAAGTGAAATAAACATCAAATACCCATATACTCACCACCTGGATGCTATAATTAACAGTTTTGCTGTATCACAAATAGACCCATCTGTCCTTTTATTATACTTATCTTATTTTTATGCATTTTAAAGTAAGTTGTAGACATCATTACACTTTATCACAAACACTTCAGCTTCTGAAATCCCTCCTTTCAATTACTATTTGTATTTTCTTTGTCTTCTATAAAATCGACTTTCAGTGCAATGTACAAATCTTCAGTGTACTACCTGACAGCTTTTGACAAAGGCACCCCACCTACATCCTCTTAGGTCCCTTCTAAGTCAATGTTGGCTCCTTCAATTCCAGAAACAGCCGCTGTTCTGACATGTTAAGAAAATGTAACAGTAGTTTAGCTAGTTTTAGAATTGTATACAAATCGAATCATGTAGTATATACTTTTTGGAGGAAAGTTTCATTAAATCAGCACGATGTTTTTGATGTTCATCTATGTTGTGTGCTGACAGTATTTAATTCAAAATTGCTTACGGTATTTAAGTCTATGAATATGCCAAAATTTGCTTATTCACCCTCCTATTAATGTACACTTATACTGTTTGAAGTTTTTTGTTCCATGAGGAAAATAAATAGCCATCTAGTACAATTTTTGTGGTATATGATTTCATGTCTTTTGGGTAAATACCTAAGAGTAGAATTTCGGGAATAGGGCTATGTTTGGTTACATGAGAAACAGCCAGGCCCATTTTCCGGAGCAGTTTTAACATTCTACACTCCCACCAACAATGTATGGAATTTGAGGTTGTGTTACATCCTTGCCAACATTTGGTGTTGTCAGTCTCTAATTTTAGCCATTTCAGTGGGTGTATGATGGCATCTCATTGTGGTTTTGTTACATTTCCCTAGTGATTAATTATGTTTAGCCCTTTTCATCTTTGTGGTCTATTACAGTTTTTTTATTTTTAATAATTTGGTTATCTTTTTTGTTATTGAATTGTGTGAGTTCTTTATATGCCCTGATACCAGTACTTTATCAGTTATATAATTTGTAAACACTTTCCCCAGTTCTTATTATTTTCTTAACAGTATATTTTGATGGGAAGGATTTTAATTTTTTATGAGATCTAACTTACTAATTTTTCATTTCTATTTGTTGTTATTTGAGTTTAAAGAATCTTTACTAAATTCTAGGGCATAAAAATATTTTCTTCTGAAAGCTTATAACTTTAGATTTTATATTTAAACTGGTGAATTAGCTTGAATTTTTGTACACAGTTTAAGGGAATGATTTGTTTCTTTTCTTCTATATATATGTGCATTTTATTTTGGTATCATTTGCTGAAAGACTTCCATTTCTCTCATTGAATTGTTTTGGAATTTTTTATCAAAAGTAGAAGATTACAGTAAACGGGTTACAAGGACTTATGATGAATTATACTAATAACTGTGACTTAAATTTGCTATTAAATTTTGATCTTTGATGTCTTTTAAGTTAAATTTTGTGTATGGTGTAAAGTAAGATTCTAACATTCTTTCGTAGGAAGGCGTCTATTTACCCAGCACCATTTATCAAAGGGACGATTTTTTCTGTATTGAATGGTCTTAGTACTTTGGTGAAAAATCAATTAGTCATTTTTGTGAGAGTTTATTTTTTAATTCTCTTTTCTAGTCCATTGGTCTTGATGTCTGTCCTCATGCGAGTATGATACTGTTTTTGGTGGGGGAATCTTCGCAATAAGTTTTATAATTGGGAAAGAATGAGCTCTCCAACTTTGATTTTCATTTTCAAAATTGTTTTGGCTCTTTGAGTCCTTTAAAATTCCATGTGAATTTTAGTATGAATATTTCGTTTTCTGTAAAAAATGCTGTTGAAGCTAGGTATGTGGTGTACACTTGTAATCCCAGGATCTGGGAGGCTATGAAATGGAGGCCAGCCTGGACTTCGTAGTCAATTCAAGGCTAGCCTGAACTAGATAGTGAGACCCTGCCTCAGAAAACAACAACAACAAAAATAAGTTCACTGAGATTTTGATAGGAATTGTTTCAAATCTGTGTATCATCTTGGGGAATATTGGCACCTCAGTATTAAGCCTTCCTATCCATGATCATATCTTGCCATTTATTTTGATTTTCTTTAGTTTCTTTCAGCAATGTCTTGTAGTTTTCATATAAAGGTCTTACATCTCCTTGGTTAAATTTATTCCTCAGTAATTCATTCTTTTTATTCTACTATAAATAGAATTGCTTTCTTAATTTCCCTTTCATATTGTTAATTGGTGGTCTATAGACAATTGATTTTTGTGTGTTGATTTTGTATCGTATCTTGCAACCTTTTATGAATTTATCACGTCATATAAGTGAATTTTGTGGATTCCTTAGATTTTTCTAAATATAAGAATCTTATTGTTTTTGTTTTTGGTTCCAGGATCGAAACTGGGACCTTGCACTGTGAGGCAGGTGGCGGCACCACTGAGCTAAATCCCTGGCCCCAAGAATGTAATTGTGAACAGAAATATCTAGGAATAAAAGGGAACTTCTTCAACACCATAAAGTTCATACTTTAAAATCACCCATAGCAAGCATTATAGTCGGTGGTAAAGGACTGAAACCTTTTTCCTGAAGACAAGGAACAAGAGACAAAGAATAGGTATTCTCAGTTTTGCCACTTATCTGTGCTCTAAATTGTAGCCAGAGTGTTTAGGCAAGAAAAAGGGAAAAAAGTCCTTCAAATTGTGAATAAAGATGTGTTTGGAGTTAAGTCTACCCATTTGTTTGATTTCCAGTTCTCTCTTCTGCTTTTTGTTCTTCTATGGTTTCTTTTATTAAAAATTAAGTTTATTGGTACATTTTAGGTATACAATATGATGACACTCATCATTGGGAATTTGTATCTGTACATGATATATTTTGGTTCTTATTTTTTCTCATTCCCCTGCCCTCCCTTCCACCCCCCCATTTACAAAGACTTTGTTCCATGTATTCCTTTTCTTATTTTGTTCCTTTCCCCAACCTCCCCTTCCCCTTTGACCTTTTTCTCCATGGACCTTTTCTTCCTATTTCACCATTATCTATTCTACATCCTTGTCCTCATTTACTTTTTTTTATTTTATTTTTTTTTTATTGAGTTTATTGGTACATTTAGGGATACAGTACAGTTACATTCATTGTTGGGATCATGTACCTTTACATGGCAAGTCTTGA